>NW_020665349.1:2572519-2611299 GCF_002925995.2 Terrapene triunguis
TGGGGCAAAAAACCTACCTGGCTTCAAGACTGAGCTTGATACATTTATGGAGGGGATGGTATGATGAGGTTGCCTACAAAGGCATATGGCCCATCCGCAACTGCTATTTGCAAATATCTCCAATGGCCAGAGATGGGACACTAGATGGGGAGGGCTCTGAGTTACTACAGAGAATTCTCTCCTAGATGTCTGGCTGTTGGGTCTTGCCCACATGCTCAGGGTCTAACTGATTGTCATATTTGGGGTCAGGAGGGAATTTTCCCCCAGGTCAGATAGGCCGAGACCCTGGGGGGGGTTCACCTTCCTCTGCAGCACAGGTCACTTGCTGGTTTAAACTAGTGGCAATGGTGGAGTCTCTCACTTGAGGTTTTTAACCCATGATTTGAGGATGTCAGTAACGCAGCCAGAAGTCAGGAGTCTGTTACAGGAGTGGGTGGGTGAGGTTCTGTGGCCTGCAACGTGCGGGAGGTCAGACTAGAGGATCATGATCGTCCCTTCTGGCCTTAAAGTCGATGAGCCTGTGAGGTACACACGGATGTACACACAGACTCATGCACGCACAGACACATACACAAATGTGTACGCACACAAAGGCGTGCATGAATGCCCATAGGTACATACACACAATCGTGCACACTCATGCCCGTGCAAGGACACGCACGTTTATGCACACACACACACACACACATTCACGTATGCATCCACACACAGAGTGATGCACACACACACTTAGGGTTGCCAAGGCTCCAGAATTGTCCTGGAGTCTCCAGGAATTAAAGATTCATCTTTAATTAAAATTATATCATGTGATGAAATGATTCCTCCAGGAATATGTCCAACCAAAATTGGCAACCCTACCCGGCCTGCGTGCACACCCTCGTATGTACGCACACACATTCACCACGTATATCCACCCACACATCGTACACCTGCCCACACACACACTCAAATGCACACGCTCACACAGGTCTGCACTCACACACACCCATGTGGACACACACACAGGCAAACTCCTGGATGCCCCTTGCCTACGCTCACCCAGATGGGATCGCCTTAGCCCAGGGAGTGACTCCCTTTGCGTTCAGGGGAGAGCAGTGCTGTGTGTGGACACACTGCTCTTCCTCCCACAAAGCAGCCTGGAACACGGGAGGGTTCAGAGCCACTGAGCCTTGAAACAATGCACTTCCTGTTGGAGGAGGCGGTTCAGAGGATAAGGGACCCCCTGCGCTACCAGCGAGGAGAGATCTCCATTTTCCAGAGTGATGAACTCCTGACCCCATTGAAGTGAATGGCAAAATTTGCAGTAGTTGCAGGATTTCTGGGATCCCCGCGCTTTGACTGCAGCCTGTGGATTCCTTGGGCACCCCAGGGATAGGTGCAAGGGCCAATCTGTGTATCTATAAATCTACCTGTGTGCTTCAGGGCTTCAACCATCGCCTGGAGGGCTCTGGGGGGGCATTTGTTCCCCATTGTATTCTGGGGTTTGGGGGTTTTTTGGTCCGAAGTATCAGAGATGGCCAGGGGTGGAGATGGGACACTATTCGGGGCATGCTGGCGCACTGAGAATTCCCTTTCTTAGGCGCTTGGCTGGTGAGTCTTGCTCTGGGTCTAACTGATCACCAGATTTGGGGTTGGGATCATTTTCTCCCGGGTCAGATTGGCAGTGATCTTGAGGGGTTTTGTCTTCCTCTGTGGGGCGTGGATCACCTCTTGGGATCAGCTGGGTCTATCTCACCTAGTCAGTTCCCTGCCATTGCCGAGGCGTTGGGCTCTGGTGCCCCTCGGTCACTCCTGGTCTCTGCCTGTGACACACAATAGCTCCCGAGGCCTGTAACGCTTTGCTGTAATCCAGGTTCTGGGTGCAGCATACGGGGGAGGCTGGGTGTTGAGGGGCCTGTGATATACAGCGGGTTACATTGGATGATCTGGTGGGTCTCTTCTGGCCTGGGACGCTCCAGAGTGTGCTGATTTTGGAGCCCCCCTGAGCACAGGCAGTGACCCCTCTCTCTGTTCCTCTCCCCGCCTGCAGATCCCCTCCTCGCAGCCCAGCGGAGGAGACCACCGCCCCGTCTGAATCTATTTTCTCTTCTATTTTGCACATGTTAAGGCGGACGTATCACATTTCTCTTCATCGCTTCGCTCTGTAGAAGGACAGACCTGCCGCGCCGCGAGGGTTTTCCCGCCCCCTCCCCGAACTGCCAGGGGGACCGCGGAGCCTTTACAAAAAGAGAGAGAGACTACCCCCCTCCCCTGATGCCCCCCCCCAAACAGCGAGACGCGAACCCCGGCCGCGCTGCAGCGCAGCGCCCAGAGGAGAGCACCAGCCGTCCCGGGCGAGAGATCGGATCATACAGCTAAACCGCCATGCCAAAGATGCTACGCGACTTCGCTTCGCGCCCACGGCGCTCTGCTGCCGCCGTCGCCACAACACGGGTGACGAAACGTGTCAAACACACACGGGAAGGGGGCGGGACATCGAACCCACAATGAGCCTTGTAAGGGGGCGACCCCCCTCCTCGCTCCTCACCGGGGGCTTTGAAGAACTGAACTGGCTTCCAGAAGCCCCAGGCTGGAGGGGTGGCGGGGGGGTTACTCCCCCGGATGCGGTTCCCCACCCCCAGCCCCCGTGCGACAGAGGACATAAGCGCTGTTTTCACGAGCGCAGACTAGTGCATTGGGGGCTTTCTTTTTTACAGGCAAAAGGAATCTACGAAAACAACAGCCAAACCGACCCTCCTCCCTCCACCGCCCGCCTGCCCTGGACTCCCGGCGCCTCCCAGACACCCACCTGCGCCCCCCAGCCCGGGCGAAATCAGCGAGGAGACGATAGCTCCGGTGAAGTCTGCGACTCTCCCCTGGCCCATCGCCTGGTTGTCTCTCTTTTTATCACCTCCCTTCCATTTCTACAGGGAAGCGCCTCGGTTTCTGTAGTTGTCTTATTATTGAAAAACAAATATTCATAATGGAACTGTAGCGACACAAACGTATCTCCTCCCCATGCTTGTCCATCCCCCCCCCGTCCTTCGTTCTCTCCCCCACACGCCCGCCGCACCCCGGTCCTGTTTTGTAAGACAGCTCCCTGCCCGTTCCGAGTGCAGTATTTAATACCCAACGTCCTAGTATTCCAAAAGTTAACATGCTGTATTTGAATTTTTTATAGATGTATATATAAAAAAACAAACAAAAAAATACACACACACACCCCCAAAAACACCCAACAACAAAAAAAAAGCGACCCAGGAGAGAGGTTGTTCATTAAACGTGATCATTTCGTGATGACTGTCGGTCCCTGGAATTATTTCACCTCAGGGTCAGGGCTGAACCCCAAGTGTTCTAGACCCTTGGGGACCCCAGTGACGGGGGGCCAAAGAGGGCAGAATGCTTCCAGTCGTTCCCACCGTCCAGAGCTGGTGGGTGGGGAAGAGGTTGGACTTATTGAAAAAGCCCCAGATCCAGAGTTCTAGAGCTTTTGGAATTCCAGAATCCCTAAGAGTGTTAGTGACTTTTGGAGTCCTTAGACCCCCCCAAAAAAGTTCTAGATCCCTTTGGAGTCTTCAACCCCCCCCCCAAGAGTTCTAGAGACTTTTGGAATCCCTCTGCAGAGTTCTAGATCCCTTTGGCATCCTAGAACCCCCCAAGTGTTCCAGAACCCCCAAGAGTTCTAGAGCCTGTTGGAGTCCCAGAACCCCCAAGAGTTCTAGAACTCTTTGGAGTCCTAAAACCCCCAGTGTTCTAGAGCCCTTTGGAATCCGAGAACCCCCAAGAGTTCTAGAGCCCTTTGGAGAGTTTTTGGCATTCTAGCAGTACCCAGAGTTCAAAAGACTTGGCATTCTACAGACCCCCTGTGTTCTAGAAGAAGCCCTGATACCTATCAGGATGGGGAAATCAAACTAGATTAAGAGCCCCACATCATTCTAGACACCTGGCACCAGGGCCATCCCAAAGGGGATGTGGGGCCCAAGGCGGAAGTGACGGATTCGTCTCTTCTGGGACCGACCACGCCGGCCAATGGCACCGGCCCATGCGGTCCCCCAAAGTGTGGGGCCCGGAGCAGTCGCCCCATTCGCCCTATCCAAGGGACAGCTCTGCCTGGCACCTCTCCCCGTGCAAGGCAAGTCTTGGTCCTTTAGCCCTACTAGTTCTGGTGCTGCTGGAGCCGGAATCATGCTGTTTCACAACACTGGGTGACCGGGCAACACAATGGCAGATGAAATTCAGTGTTGATAAATGCAAAGTAATGCACATTGGACAACACAGTCGCAATTATAGATACAAAATGATGGGGTCTAAATTAGCTGTTACCACTCAAGAAAGATCTTGGAGTCATTGTGGATAGTTCTCTGAAATCATCCACTCAATGTGCAGCGGCAGTCAAAAAAGCGAACAGAATGTTAGACATCATTAAGAAAGGGATAGATAATAAGACAGAAAATATCATATTGCCTCTATATAAATCCATGGTACGCTCACATCTTGAATACTGCGTTCAGATCTGGTCGCCCCATCTCAAAAAAAGATATATTGGAATTGGAAAAGGTACAGAAAAGGGCAACAAAAATGATTAGGGGTATGGAACAGCTTCCATATGAGGAGAGATGAATAAAACTGGGACTTTTCAGCTTGGAAAAGAGACCACTATGGGGGGATATGATTGAGGTCTATAAAATCATGACTGGTGTGGAGAAAGTAAATAAGGAAGTGTTATTTATTCCTTCTCATAACACAAGAACTACGGGTCACCAAATGAAATTAATAGGCAGCAGGTTTAAAACAAACAAAAGGAAGTATTTCTTCACACAACGCACAGTCAACCTGTGGAACTCCTTGCCAGAGGATGTTGTGAAGGCCAAGACTAGAACAAGGTTCAAAAAAGGACCAGATAAATTCATGGAGGATAGGTCCATCAATGGCTATTAGCCAGGATGGGCAGGAATGGTGTCCCTAGCCTCTGTTTGCCAGAAGCTGGGAATGGGCGACAGGGGATGGATCACTTGATGATTCCCTGTTCTGTTCATTCCCTCTGGGGCACCTGGCAATGGCCACTGTTGGAAGACACAGAGCAGAAGTGCAGACGCCTCTGATTATTGCAGCATCTGTCTCTGGGGTAATTTCATGGTAAAGTTGCATTGACTCGGCCGTTCCTAGTTAAACTTTCACAAGGGGCGGATGTGTTAGCCGGTCTCTGACCCGGTAATAACCACCTCCTGCAATAAGGCAGGCGTCAAGAGGGAGGCGGTGGGGTCTGGTGGACAGGGCACTGGCCTGGCTTCTGTTCCCAGCTCAGTTGGTGACCCTCTGTGCCTCAGTTTCCCCTCCCCCTTTGTCTGTCTCACCTGCTTAGATTGTAAGCTCTTCGGGGCAAGGGCCGTCTTGCAGTGTGGGGACAGTGCCTAGTGCAACGGGTGCCAGCTGGGGATGGAACCTCCGGGCACTGCCTTATTAGTAATAATTGCCACAGATACAGTGGGACCGGTTGGTTTTCCAGCCAGCAGCAGAGTCCAAACGCCATGAGGGTGGGGAAGACAAAGACGGCGCGGGCCAGGCGAGGAGGTGGCTGTGCTGAGGAGACACGCAAACCGAGCAGGTGACGGGTGCCCTCGGGCCAGCAACTGCACAGGAGATGGCTCTTGCACCAGAGCTGGGGGAATGGTGAGAAGGGGGTGGGGCCCACTGGAGTAGATGGGAGCTGCTGGGCTCCTGCGGCTGGCGGGGTGAGTGGGGGAAATAAGGCCCAGGAGGGCACTTTGGAATCGATTTCTCATCCGATGGGGGGGGAGGGCTTAGGGGTTTCCTTGCCACCTTGGTGACTGGCCTTGGCACAATGTCTGCACGGGGCCAGGCCAGCAAGTGCAGGAGGTTTCGGTTCCAGGGAGCTGGTTCTGCCCAGTGAGCCGTGACGCTGGATTTTAAACGGGGGCGTCTCCAGTCTCGCTCGGCAGAGCGGGGCACGAGGGAGACGCCAACGGGGGGGTTGGAGCTGGGCTGCGGGAGGGGAACGGGGCCCGGAGTGTCACCCTGGCCCGTGCGCTCTCTAGCACAGTCAGGTGCAGAGGCCGGAGCTGGGACGGGCTCCCAGAACGCCGTTTGCAGGCTCCAGCCATCGCAGCCACGTCCCTCCCACCGCGGTGCACGAAATGTTTAACTGGGCAATAAAACCCCAGCACAGGCCCCTAATTAACTCTGCTGCGCTGGCTGCTAAGCCCCATCCTGGCCTCTGCGCCCCACCATTGCTGGGAGTTTAATAGGGCTCTGGACAGGAAGAGCCTCACGTCTCTCCCCCGCGCCCTGCTCAGCTGGCTGGGGTCAGCAGGGTTAACCCCGAGCAGAGCCCCATCCCGTGCAGGCCAGCCCCCCGCTCCTCTCCCCGAGCTGGGTTCCGTGCAGATGGAGGCCGCAGCAGCAGCAACGTATTACTTAGCAGTTGAGCGTTCATGTCTCTGTGTGCCTTCAAAACGCCATGCCTAAGGACCAGGAAGGGGCCTAGTCGTGGTCCAGTGTGAATGCATCCTAACGTGGGGGGAGAGGTAGATACCCTGGAGGGTAGGGATAGGGTCCAGAGGGACCTTGACAAATCGGAGGATTGAGCTAAAAGAAATCTGATGAGGTTCAAGAAGGACAAGTGCAGAGTCCTGCACTTAGGACGGAAGAATCCCACGCACTGTTACAGACTAGGGACCAAATGGCTAGGCAGCAGTTCTGCAGAAAAGGACCTGGGGATTACAGTGGACGAGAAACTGGATATGAGTCAGCAGTGTGCCCTTGTTGCCAAGAAGGCTAACAGCATATTGGGCTGCATTAGTAGGAGCGTTGCCAGCAGACCGAGGGAAGTGATAATTCCCCTCTATTCGGCACTGGTGAGGCCACATCTGGAGTATTGTGTCCAGTTTTGGTTCCCACACTATAGAAGGGATGTGGACAAATTGGAGAGAGTCCAGCAGAGGGCAATGAAAATGATTAGGGGGCTGGGGCACATGACTTACGAGGAGAGGCTGAGGGAACTGGGGTTATTTAGTCTGCAGAAGAGAAGAATGAGGGGGGATTTGATAGCTGCTTTCAACTACCTGAAGGGGGGTTCCAAAGAGGATGGATCTAGACTGTTCTCAGTGGTACCAGATGACAGAACAGGAAGCAATGGTCTCAAGTTGCAGTGGGGGAGGTCTAGGCTGGATATTAGGAAACACTATTTCACTAGGAGGGTGGTGAAGCACTGGAATGGGTTCCCTAGGGAGGCGGTGGAATCTCCTTCCTTAGAGGTTTTTAAGGTCAGGCTTGACAAAGCCCTGGCTGGGATGATTTAGTTGGGGTTGGTCCTGCTTTGAGCAGGGGGTTGGACTAGATGACCACCTGAGGTCTCTTCCAGCCCTGATATTCTATGATTCTATACGGTCCCTATGCAGTGGTCAGCCTCATCTCACCTAACAGCGGGTGCACAAGAGCCGCCACTCACCTGCCACAAGGCCTAACATAGACTCACACATGTCTCATACGTGAGCGTGCCCACCCGTGCGTACAGTCCTGGCTTGCTGGCTGGGGCCACCCGGGACATGGGGGTCCTGCGCTGAGGCTGCCATGGTGACCTCTCCCCACCACAGCATGGCTCGGGCATTGTTTCGGCGGTGACGTTCCCAGAGCAGAAGGCCCAGGGCGAGGGAAGCAGACACGCCAGAGGGAGGTTTGACCCAGCGTGCATGAAATCCTTGGGGAACCCCAGCACCACGCCAGGGCATGGCCACGGTGGGTCGCCTCGTGCAGCACACTGCCTTTGTCCCACGGCCATTCTCTGCTAGGGTCCCGGCCCGTTTCCACTGGTGCACACGCTGTGGCCGGGAGATGAAAGGCAACGGGCTGATTGTTCCATTGGGCTCCTAGTGCTCTTCTTGCCGCCCGGCTGCCCATGGCTGGTACAGGTGAAATGAAGGTGACCTGTAAGAGTTTCCATTGGGGGGCCCAGTGTACTGAAATCTTTTTCCCCCAGGAAAAGGTCCCATGCTAATGCTGGGTAACCAACAGCCAGCCGCTCCTCCAAGGCGCTGCAGGAGGCACCAGCCATGTGGGCCCAGCCAGCAAGTGCTATGGAGGGGCAAATACAGGGCAGGATACCAGCTAGCTCTCATGATTGCTAGGGAACCATTCCCTCGTGTACCCACTGTGCGGCTAGTGACGTGTGTGTGTGTGTGTGCGCACGCAGCACACGTGGCTCAGGTGATGCGCCACGGGGAGCGGCTAGGTGACGTCAACACCCAGGGGGCTGAAAGTATCTGGCAAACGGTGCCACCCAGCAAGGATGTGGGCAGTGCTCCAGCTTGGCTTGTAACCAGAACAGCGCGCCGGGCTGGTCCGTGAGGGACGGATCCCTGGTGCGAGGCCGCTGTTTTTCACCTGCGTTGCTGGGAGCGCTCACCAGCCGGGCTTTCCCTGGTCGGGCGGAATGGCCTGCAGCTAGGAGAGGTAGGGTTGCCAATTTTCTAATTCCACAAAACTGAGCGCCCTTGCCCCTCCCCCTTCCCCGAGGCCCCGCCCTACCCCCTTCTCTGAGGCCCCGCCATCACTCGCTGTCCCCCACACTCACTCACTTTCACTGGGCTGGGGCAGGGGTGGGGTGTGGGAGGGGGGGTGCAGGCTCCGGGGTGGGGCCAGAAATGAGGGGTTCAGGGTGTGGAATGGGGCTCCAGGTTGGGCTGTGGAAGGAGGCGAGGGCTCCGACTGGGGGTGTGGGCTCTGGGGTGGGGCTGGGGCTGAGGGGTTTGGGGTACAGGAGGGGGCTCTGGGCTGGGGCAGGGTGTTGGAGTGTGGGAGGGGGCTCCGGGCTGGGGCAGGGTGTTGGGGTGCAGGAGGGCTGTGGGGTGTGGGCTCCAGGATGGGACGCAGGGCTGGGGTAAGGGGTTGGAGTGCGGGAGGGGGCGTGGGGTCTGGGAGGGAGTTAGGGTGCAGGAGGGGGTTCCGAACTGGGGCAGGGGATTCAGGGTGCGGGCTCCAGCTGGGCGGCGCTTACCTCAGGCGGCTCCCAGGCGGCGGCGCAGTGGGGCTAAGCCAGGCTCCCTGCCTGCCCTGGCTCTGCGCTGCTCCTGGAAGTGGCCAGCATGTCCGGCCCCTCGGCAGAGGCATGGTCAGGTGGCTCTGTGTGGTGTGTCCCTGCAGCTCTCATTGATTCCCAGCCGATGGGAGCTGCGTAGGGTGACCAGATGAGAGGAACAAAATATCGGGACACCGGGGCGGGGGAGCAAAAAAAAAAAAAAAGCCGAGTGCTGCTGGCAGAGCGAAATATCGGGACGCGGGACAAACACCGAAAAATCGGGACAGTACCGATTTTATCGGGACATCTGGTCACCCTAGAGCTGCGGAGCCGGCACTCCAGGCGGGGGCAGCATGCGGAGCTTCCCTGGCCGCCGCTGTGCCTAGGGGTAGACATGCCGGCCGCTTCTGAGGAGCTGCGCAGAGCCAGGGCAGGCAAGGAGCCTGCCTTCGCCCCGCGCCGCCAACTGGACTTTTAATGGCCCGGTCGAAAACGGGACGCCTGGCAACCCTAAAGAGAGGGGCCTTCCCAGCCCTCAGAGCCTGGCTGAGGCCCGCAAGCAGGAGCATTTAGATGCCTTGTTCATTGGCTCCCCATTCTCTGACTGGGGACATTCTCAACAGCCAGAGAGAGGGCTCAGCACCCCCCCCCCCCTTTACTTTTAATCCTTGCCATTCTTGATACAGCACAAGCTGCACCCTACAGTTATGGGGAGCTACAGCTTGGGGGTAGGATGTGCTCTATCAGTCTGGAGCAGCGTATGCCCTCCAGCCAGATGGGGCCCACCTGGGCTGCACCGAGTCTGCCAGGAAGACGCTGGAGGGGGCCCGTCCCCAGCCACGCCCCGCGCCTTGCTGCAGCTCTTCCAGCTCCAGGCTTCATTGGCTGCTGCTGGGAAAAGAAAATACAGAGCAAAGGTCTCTCTGAGTGTGACCCATGGTTGCAGGGGGTCTGGCCTCTGGCGGTTCCCGGGGATGGCGCATAAGACTCCAGTGGCTTTTGATTCACCCCAAACAGGAATTTCGGCGGGCCCCACAGGGGGAGAAGTGGCTGTTCGCCGAGCCAGGAGGATGGTTTATTAAAGGGAGAGTGACAGCGGCAGGCTCTAGCCAGGGGTTCTCAAACTGGGGGGGTCGTGAGGTTATTACCTGGGGGTCACAAGCTGTCAGCCCTATGCCTGGTGGGAGCTGACAGCCCCAGCTCTGCCGGGCGTGGGGCTGACAGCCTTGTGCCCTGTGAAATTAAAATGACATTAAATCCCCCCCTTTTTTAATTTATAAGGGGGGGTCGCACTCAGAGGCTTGGTGTGTGAACGGGGTCTCCAATACAAACAGTTTGAGAACCGCTGTTCTGGCCTCTGCTCCCTGCGCGTCTTTTCCGGACTGGCCAGAAACCTGCCTTTTCACGGAAACAAACATGGCCCCACGATGGTGCCGTGACAGGTGCAGGAGCGATGCTAAGCCATGTACTTACTGCTAGGTGGGTAAGGAAACAGGTTGTTAGTAAATTGGCAATTCTGGAAACTGATGCTCCTCCCAGCTCAGCGAAGCACTGATGCACACGCTCACCTTTAGATGCACAAGCGGCCCCAGGGACATCACATGGAATCGGCTGATGCTTAAAGTTGAGCACGTGCTTTGCTGAATCAGGGCCCACACTGGGGAAAAAATGAATATTGCACTTGGCTGTCAAAAGAAATGACCTTATCTAGCTGTCTGTCACCACAATCAACTCCAGAGTGCTGCAGTGCAGACACCCCTATTCCCCCTCCCCCAGGGAAATACCCTAAAATGGAGAGCCCGGCCTCAGGCTGGGAGAAGTCCCTCTGCACAGCGGCTTGGGGCTCAAAAGCAGCAGCCTTCTTTCTCGTTCTGAGATGCTGGTGGACCGTCGCCTGGTGCCAAAGAGCATAATGGCAGAGACAACTCCCTGCCGAGTAAGGTCCCTCTTCAATAAACCTGCAGCTGTTTTCCTGCCGGCAGGGGAGATTTCGCTGAGGGATGGATGAATCCGGGTAGGCTCAGCGGTTGGGTCCTGATAGGAACCGAGCAGTTTGCTGAGCGCGCCAAAACACTCGAGTTTGCAAAAGGGAGATTGCCACGGTGCCTTTCCAGGCAGGCACAAGAGAGAGAAATAACGTTTCACTCAGTGTAGAAAGTGCCCGCATTTGGGCTTTTCCATCAGGGGTCCAACCAAGCTGCAGTCGGGGCAGGACGTGAGGTCGGCGTTGGAAAATAGCTGGATGCTACTTTTCGCTCTCTGATCCCTGGAGCTGCCGGGGGGCAATTCATCCACCCCAATCTAAATGTGAGCAGCCTCAGGGATGCCGACTAGTAACAGCCCTCCTCCCCCGAGGGCTGTTGTGCCTGCTGGGGATTGCCACACCCCTTTTCCTTAGCCACGCCCCTTACGCCAGGTGCAGGACAAAGAGGCTGGAGCAGAGGTCAGGATCTGGCCCGGCAGGCCTAGTCCTGCCTGTGAAGCTGGCGGTGACCAGAGCACTGAGGCAGGCGACTAGAAACACCCAGCTGCGCCGTGTGAAGGACACGTGAAGCCAGCCGGGGTCTCGCGGAAGGTTTCGGGGGGGGTGGAGCCTGGCGAGGGGCTTGTTCGCTCCGAACTCACCCCGCTTCCCCGCTCCGGCAGCAATGGGGAATTAGCAGGCTTCACACACGATCATGTTTCATCGTTAATGTTCCATTACCCGACAACATGCCTTCATCATTTATTAATGTGTCATTAGTGTGGAAAACAGCTGCTAATTAATTATGCACTAATTATGGATTCACGGCCCTAAAAGCCAGGGTAATTTACAATATCAGCCGGCTCTTCGGGCGGGGACCTGGCAGGGAAAAGGCAGCTCCTAATGGGAAAGCAATTAGAACAGCGGCTGCCTCTTGGGGCCAGCCAGGCAGACAGATCGAGCTTCGGTTGGGCCAGAGGTTTTGGGCCATACCGGCCAGGCTGAGGAGCACCACGCAGAGCCGTTGGGTAGAAAGTGGGGCAGCTGTTTAACCAAAGGAAGAGCCAATGAAGGTGTGCCGGCACCATGACAAGGCACTCAGGCCCAGAGCCAAAAAGGTATTTAGGGGCCTAACTCCCCTGGGCACCAGCTACCATGGTGCTGAAAACGTAGGCAAGAGGTCGTTCTCCCGCCGCGACTGGGCAGCCCCCTGCCGCACCGAGCGTCGCATCCTTGATGCGATGATTGGGAAGCAGTTTGCTTGATGCACAGCTATGGTGGGGCCTTCGCACCCAAAGCGCCCCCTTGTGTTGAGGCTAGCCTGTCGCCCGGCATGCCCCCTTGATGGCCTGAGGCAGAATCGCAGTGGCTATCCCTGCCTCGGTTTCCCCTTATGGGCTATCAATACGTTAAACGAGGTTTGTGTATAGTGAGCAATGGCCCCTTTGTCTAGCTGCGCCCCCCACCCCCTCGCTCCAAGTCATCCATCTCCTCTGCCAGGCTACTTACCAGTAAGGCCTCTGGAGTGTGGCCTCGTGTCATCACCCAGGGAAGGGCTCCCGCTCTGGAGTCCGGGGCCCACAGAGGTCAAACCATGGCAGCTCTTCTCTGGAGCAGCATCTAGTTCCCCTGCGGCCTGGCCCACCTGCCGCTGCCTGGGAAGACCCTTTCACTGGCACCAGGTCTCCCTAGGGCATTGGCCCTCCTAGCTCCGTCCTTTCGGAAACCTTCCTGAGGTTCCCTTTCCCGCTGAGCCCCCTACCCAGCTCCCTAAGGTGTCCCTCTGCTCAGGACCTTCTTCCATGTTCTGGGCCCTCCCGCCCGAGCCCTTACAAGCCTTTATTAGGCCCAGTGGTTCCTTATCTAATTAACTGCTGCCCAGCCTCTAGGCTAGTAACTGCTCACAGGTGGCTGTGGGTTGGCGCGCTGTCCTTTACGGAGCCTGGCACAGGTAGGCTGGGTGCTGGCTACCCGGTGACAAAAGCCAAACCCTACTGCAGCGTGAAGGCAGCCCGGGAAGGAGAATGGTAGAGGCCCGGACATTACGCACAGCTGTGCATGAATGTTTCTAACTTTGGCGAGTCCCGGCCTTCCACTTCACAGAAGGACCCCGTAAAGGGAGGAAGCGGGAATCACAGCGTTCAGAGAGACCAGTGCGTCGTATAACATGAAATCCAGACTGGGTCAGCTGCTCAGAATGGGTCCCCACGGCTTCCCCACCATCAATCCCGTCCCAGGTGCTGCTTTGGGCCATTACCGATGCGCCGCGCAGCACCGAAGGAGAGAGGCAGTGGACGTTCAGTAGCAGGAAATGTTTCCCGACAGCGAGCTCTCACAGGCTGTGGTATCTGCACCCCTAAGGACGTGGCAGGAGCTCCGTCACCCGGAGCGAGGCTGATCGGTTGATTGGCTAGCCCAGAACGGGTGGTCCATGTCCCAGGTGAGACTCCATGCTAGGTTTCCATTCTGGGTGAGTGCATCACCGTTGCTCGCCTCCCGCCCCAGCCTACAGTGTTTAGGTGCCAGGCTGCAGCAGCCCAAGATCCACCGTAGGATGGAAGGTGCAGAACCAAATGGCAGATTCATAGATTCCAGGGCCAGAAGGGATCTCTGTGCTCATCTGGCCTCCTGTCTAACACAGGCCACAGGACTTCCCTGCCTTAATTCCTGTTCCAACTAGAACCGATCTGTTAGGGAAACTTCCAAAAACTTTCCAGTGATGGAGACTCCACCAGGCCCCTTATATTGTCATCAGATTTGCATCTTGTTTCCAATCTGAACTGGGCTAGCTGTGACCTCCAGCGACTGGATCTCTTTCTCGGCTTGACTGCAGAGCCCATAATTAAATATTTGTTCCCCGCATAGGTACTTATAGACTGTGGGCAGGTCACCCCTTAACCTTCTCTTTGCTAAGCTTCAGTGACTGAGCTCGAGGCTCTCCCTCGGACATGCTGTCTGGTCCTTAAGTCATCCTTGTGGCTCTTCTCTGAACTTTGTCCAGTTTCTCAACATCCTTCTGGAATTGTGGGCCCCAGAACTGGACCCAGGATCCCAGCCGCGGTCGCACCGGTGAACAAAGACAGAGATAAAATAACCTCCCTGTGCCTACTCGAGAGTCCCCCGTTTGGACAGCCAAGGAGGGCATTCACTGTTAGGGCGGCAGCAGGAGATGGCTGGTCCAGCCTCGAGTGTACTGTGGTGTGCTGGCCTGAGGCCTGGCTTCGCAGCCCTGAGGGGTGATTCCTGTTTCCGATGCTGTGACTCACCTCCGTGAATCTCTCCCGCGGGTGACCACCTTGTGCATGAAGCAAAAAGGCCGCGTGTTTCCGGCTTAACACGCTCCCACCCAGGTCCTGCTGCTCCCGGGACGCTTGTTTTGCTTTATGGCCGGCACCGAAGACACTAGATAAGGATTCTAGGTCAAGACCAGATCAATGGCTGGAGCGACACTGAATGCAGTCCATGGGGGAGTACCCAGAGCGTCCGAAGGCAATAAGCAAGGCACGGGCTTAGCCAGAGCAAATCAGGCCAATCTCACGTAACCGTCTTCCTTTGCCGGGGTAACAAGGCAGTCGGCACAGCCGAGGCCGTGGGCCTAGTGCTGCGTATCGTGACGTCAGTGGATAGAGCTGCAATGCCGGGCAGGGAGAGGGGGGTTAGAGTGCGAACCCCAAAAGGTGAGCGCTCACTGCCAAGCCACTGGAAAGGGGGGGCTCTTTCAGGTGGGTTGGGGGCCTTGCCAGACACTTTGACAAATGGGTGATGAAGGCAGGGATCGCTGGCAGAGTAGAGGCCTCCGGAGCTGAGATGGGAGGGGACTCAAAGGCCTGAAAAAGTCCGAGATGGTGGCCAGGGCTGAGGCTAAGCCAGGAAAGGCCTTCAAAATGGAGGCCAGTCATTTGTGGATCAGTTCCTTTAATGACACGAAATGGGGAAAGGGGTCATTAAACCCACAGCCAACCCGGCCCCGGGATAGGACTGCAAATGTTTCCATGGATGGGACTATAAATGCCACGTGAAACGGATGAACTGGAGGAATGGGCTTTGATCGCTCACCCAGGATTTGACGCTGACACCTGTGAGGTTGTTACACACTGGAAGGAATACAGAAACTCCCCAAGGGTGTTGGCCTGGGTGGCCGTAGCCCGAGGGGTATCTGGGGCTGGGGACAGATTGGAGGAGAAATGCAACGGGCATTAGCAGTGGGGTGCTAGTCAAGAAAGCCATTGGAAGCGCCATGCTGGATATCTCGCATGAGAAATGTGTGATGAACTCGACCGGCTAGGCTGGGCTTGCTTGATTTCTTGTTCAGAGCCCTGCATTCCAACCCAGTCGCAGGGAAATTGGAGAGAAATGATGAGAGGTGGGAAAGGAAGGAAAGGCGGAGGGCACTGGGCCTTGATCTGTCTGGAGGACAGGCAGCTGGAGAACTGCAAAGAGCGCAGCCAAGGACAGAGCCGAGCGCTGAGGGGCGGAGGAGCAACGGGGCAAATATAGTTGGAATGTTAGGCAAGGTTTTGTAATGTTAAAGGCTGGTTCGGCAGCTGAGGTCCCGTTAATCTCAGTCAATGGAGACATCCAGGGCTGAGGGCAGGCGGTGCAAAAGCCAGGACATTTTGTGCAGAGCAGGATGCTTTGCAGATCTCAAGACATGTATGTTTTGCTGCCTCTCCCCTCAGAAAGCCATGTGTGCTCAGTGCACGTGGCAAGGCGTGTCTCTTCCTCCAAGTCAGGAAACCTCAGCACTTGGCTGCTCTCTAGGGCTCCAGCCACCCCCCAAGGTGGGCACCGTGAATGGCTTCACCCCCTTTGAGAGAGGAGTGAGCAGGGGAAGCCAAGAATGGGTCTAGAACCAGGGCTGGGTGGAAGGAGCGGAGCCGTCGTCCCAAGCTCAAACCTGGTTGGGGGGTGTTTGTAAATGTTTCTCTCCTTGCTGCACGTTGGTGCATTTCCTCATGTCCCACTGGGAAAGGCCCGTCCCATCGCAATGGTGGACAGGGAGCTCCGGGGAAAGAGATTGGCTCCCAGAGCAAACAGACAGGGCTCCGTGCATTCAAATGCTTTCATTTAACCATTCCATCAGCAGCTCAATGGATGGAAACAGATTGCGTGCCTGGCTCGGTGAACCCCTAAACTCTGTCCTTCTCCATGCGCCTGTCTCGCCTCCTTCCTCTTAGAGACCCAGCAGGCTCACAAGAGCCCCACCGGGCACTGATGAGTTTGTGTGTCTCTGAACCTCCAATGGTTGCCAGTCACAGGAATCTGGGTCATTGGTGGAGCAAGCCGCTGGATACTCACGTCAGCCTGGCGGCTGTTAAAAATAAACAGGGCTGATCATGGTACCATGGAACTAGGTCACTGCCCTTGAGACGTCCCCGGGTCCTTTCCAGACCGACCAGCCATGGTAGGTTCCTTTCTACGAGTCTTTCCTGGCTCGGCCCAACCTACTCCCAGCAAGCAGGCGCTGTGAAGATGCTATTCAGCATTTCTGTGGCGTCTTCCGGCTAAGGATTGCCAGGCGCTCTGCAAGCACACGTGCCTGCCTGAGCCTCACCACACCGCTGGGAGGTAGGCAGACGGAGCCTGGGCATCCCATGGGACAGGTGGAGACAATGGAGGACACAGAGCTTAGGCTGCGCTCACCGAAGGCAACTGCAAAACTCCCCCGGGGCAGGACCACGGCCAGGAAGCTCAGGTGCCCTGGCCAAGGTCGCACAGGGGGTCAGGCATGTAACCGTGGGGCTATAACAAGAGCCAATCGCTGGAAGTTAAAGCCAGTCCATGTCCAATGGGAAATAAGACACAATGGTTTAGCAGGGAGGGCTCTTAACTACAGCAACAAGCTCCCCAGGGAAGTGGTGGATTCTCCCTCTCCTGCTGCCTAGCTACCTCTCCGGAAGAGATGCTCTAGTCCAGCGGGTCTCAAACTGTGGGTCGGGTCCCCAAAGTGGGTCGCAACCCCATTTTAATGGGGTCACCAGGGCCGGCTTAGACTTGCCGGGGCCCGGGGCCGAAGCCAAAGCCCGAGCCCCACCGCCCGGGGCCAAAGCTGAAGGCCAAGGGCTTCAGCCCTAGGTGGTGGGGCTCAGGTTACAAGCCCCCTGCCTGGCTTTGGGCTTCAGCTTTCGCCCACCCACCAACCCACCCAGGGCGGTGGAGCTCGGGCTTTGGTTTTGGTCCGTCCCCCCCCGGGGCAGCGGGGCTCAGGCGGACTCAGGCTTCGGTCCCCCCTGGGGTGGTGTAGGAATTTTTGTTGTCCGTCATTAAGAAGACAGGCTTTTCTGATGTATCCCACGGTGAGGCTGACACTCCAAAGGGGCAGGAGGATGGCACCGTGAACCTCATGGCACCCAAACACTGAGCATCTGAACCCCATGTGGAGTTGCTCGCCCTCCGGAGGTTGATCCAACTGAGCTGAAGGCACCTAATGAGCAATTAACTGGTTTGTTTTTAATCCCTTTTAAGAAAAAGCTGAGCATTAATTTGGCTTTTGCCACTCTGTATAGCTAATAGCATCTCTGATTGATTCTTGTCTTTAAACCCAGTTCTGCTGTCTGGGCTGCTCAGAGAGACTGTGTGATTGATGGACAGGAGACAGCCCGAAGGGTGCTGATGCAGCTGCCTGGGCTCAGAAGCAGAGTAATTGGCTCTCTGGTACTGGCTTAGGCACGAAAGGAAAGTGTCTCCCGGAAGTCTGGCCTCCTTTCCTTGTTGTTTGTCTGCACGGCTCCCAGGGAAGAGTATGTGCCGTGCTAATTGCTGGGAGAATGCAGAGGGCTAATTAAGCCCCACAAAGGCAGAGCAGGAACGGCACAAGCCTAATTCAGACTAATTACAGCAGCGCAGCGGGGGAAACATAGAGGAACGTGGCAGAAAGGGCTTAGCACTGCTTGTGCTGCTCTCCAAAACCCGCCATCCCTCCGACGGGTCACATGGGTCTCAGCTCCGCCCTTTGGATGGCTGACCGTATTCTAGTGGATTATGTTTTACGGTAGCACGTGGCGGCCCCAGCGCGGACCAGGGCCCCGCTGCGCTGGGCACTGCACGCTCAGGGAATGGCTACACTGGCGCCGGACGGTGTAATTTCCAGCTCCGGTGGGCAGATGCGAAGCTTGCTAATAATAGCAGTGTAGCCGTGGCAGTTGACCTGAGTCCAAGCCCATCCGACACGCTGGGCCTGTACACGGGCAGCCACCCCCCGGGCAGCTGCAGCTACTCCGCTAAGTTTAGCATGCTAATGCAATCAGAGCGATGGTGGGTATGTCTGCACGGCCCGGACGTTATCCCTCCAGCCCCCGTGCAGATGTACCGCACAAAGCGATACGCTGCCCCTGCCCCTAAGAGCCTGCAGACCAGATCGAGGCTGAGGAAGCATTATTATCTCCTTTCTCCGATGGGGAATCGAGGCCCGGAGAGCTGCCATGACTTGCCCAAGACAGAGCCGGGCAGCGACTCCAGATTGCCCGCGTCTCAATCCAGAGAGCCATAATCCCAAGCAAACCTATCTCCACCACACATGGGTGTGTAACTAACCGAGCTGGCCAGCGGACGACTGCTCCATCCCATGAGGGATTTCGAAATCTGGCTTCTTTGTGAATCATAAACCTTTGAAATCCGCCGTGTGGGAAAATTCTGGGGGGGAAATTGCCTTTGAGGGTTGATCGAAATGGTTTGTCCCAATTTCACATGTTCAAATGTTATGTTACATTCAAATGGAGCTTTAGAATCTAAATGAAAAGTTGTGGCAAAAATGACAAATCAAAACATTTTGTTCCAAAAGCCGCAAAGAGTCCTGTGGCACCTTATAGACTAACAGACGTATAGGAGCATGAGCTTTCGTGGGTGAATGCCCACTTCGTCGGATGCATGTAGTGCATTTTACAGATCCAGACTTTTACAGATCCAGACTAACACGGCTACCCCTTTGATTTTGTTCCAAAAATGTCAGGAACGGGACAGTTTGACACGGTCAGAACTTTTTGCGGTTGCTTGTTCTTTTCCCTTAAATGCAATGTCAGCAAACCCAGTGTGATTTTGAAGGCAGCTCCTTTGCCGATGGAAAATGGTTTCCCAACCAGCTCTGTGATATCTGTATAACGTTCCCCGCTGCTGTGCCCAGCGCATTCTGTTCTGGGGCCTCTGCCCGGGACAAGCTTGGTAGGCTCCAGTCAAAGTCCTTGTCGTGAGATCTGTTCCCGCATGGCACAAACCACCCTACGCCTGGCACTAACTGGCCCTTGACAATCTCAGCACAGAGGCCGAGGACTGAACAAGGCATGGAGAGCGACTTCCACTTCCCCTTCGAGTGGGTCCCTCCAGACGCAGGATTCATAGATTTCAAGACCAGAAGGGACCATTCATGAGCTGACTTCCTGTGTATCACGAGAACCTCCCCAGGGGATTGCGGGATCAAACCCGTCATGTCTGTTTGAGCTGCAGCGGCTCTCTAAGAAAGGGACGTCCCGTCTTGATTTCCAGACTCCCTGTGATGAAGAACCCACCCCGTCCCTGGGCGAGGTGTTCCAGCAGTTAGTCCCTCTCCCTGTTAGAAACGTGCTCCTCATTTCTAGTCTGACATGTCCTAGCTTCCACATCCAGCTGCTGGACCTCGCTCTGCCTTTGCACGCTAGACAAAGAGCCCTTGCGTGTCCGGTGGCGTTGCCAGTGTTTAACCTTGCCTTTGGTGCGCGAGGACGCTGGGCTCCATGGGCTGATGTATCCCGGACGTGGGCCCTGTCAGGAGCAAAGGCAGTGCGAGGTGCAGAGCGCACGCCACCAAAAGGGCGGAGGGCTGGGCTGTGGAGCGTCTCCCAGCACACTCCCTGCAGGGGCAGCCGAGTGGCAGCACAGTCTCACGCAGCGGTGCCAGGGCAGGATTTGCTCTCACTCCCCAGGCAGCAGGACCCGGCGCATGGGACCGCAGCATGCACCAAGATGCCAGCTGCCTCCCCGCAGCCCGTCAAGGGGCAGAGGGGAAGCCAGGGCCCTACACGCAGCCCTGTTGTATTTGCCTACTCCTGGCTGTAACCGCCACGAGGTCTGGTCTAGGGGGTAACACCCCTGCAGGGCGGGGAGCACTCAAAGCTACCGTACCTCTAGGGTGACCAGACAGCAAATGTGAAAAATTGGGACAGGGGGTGGGGGGTAATAGGAGCCTATAAAAGAAAAAGACCCAAAAATCAGGACTGTCCCTATAAAATCGGGACATCTGGTCACCCTACGTACCTCCCTGCTCAATATTATGTGCAATGGCCTCTCTGTGAGCCCCAGGCTGGAGACAAGGGGCTGGGGGGGGAGCTGTCACAGGATGTTATAGCTGACCCTGATGGAGGGGCCTCCGAGTGGAGGGAGCGGAAACAGTCTTTGATGTGGGATCTCTCCCTTCGCAAACCCAGCGAGCTGCAGCGGACTTTTATAAACAGTCGTTGTTCGCTCCCTTCGGTGGGAACAGATGGGTTGAGGTCTCTACTTCCCCCACCCCGACAATCAAGCCCCGTTATTCTAGCCCTGCCGAGCTGTCCTGGGGGGCATCAGTAACCAAGTTGAATAACAACAAAAGGGCCTAGGAAGGAGGATTTCTGTTCCAAAGGCCTGAGGGACAGAGCCGGGACACACAGGCCCACCCCCGCCGCCTCGGGGCAGGGTGTGACTAGGCCAGGGGGTCTCAAACTTCATTGCACCGCGATCCCTTCTGACAACAAAAGTTACTACACCACCCCAGGAAGCCTGAGCCTGCTGAGCGCCGACACCCCGACCGGGGCGGGGGCCAGGTGGGGGGCCTGTAACCTGAGCCCCACTGCCCGGGGCTGAATCCCTCAGGCTTTGGCTTTGACCCTGGGTGGTGGGGCTCGGCTTCGGTCCCGAGCCCCAGCCAGCGTAACGTCAGCTCTGGCGACCCCATTAAAATGGGGTTGCGACCCACTGTAAGGTCCCGACCCACAGTTTGAGAACCGCTGGACTAGGGCCCTCAGCCCTCTCTCTGCACCAGGCAAAGCTTGGCCGGTGCCGCTGACCGCGGGCGCATGGCTGACAGCTGAGAACTGCCTTCCAGGCACCGGGCTGGAAGCGCTCAGGCCAGCCAGTCAGGGGGCAGACACAGCTTCAGGAGACTTAGCGCACGGCTCAGATACCAACTGACAGAACCCTCTCGGTATATGGATCCCCCTATTCCCTCCCCCCCAGTAAAAACTTCCTTGCATGCTTTGGCATTACCGATAGCTTGGTTTAAGTAGCAGGGACAGATGGAGAGCAGGAGAAGAGGCCAAATGCCCCCAAGAAATTGCCCAAGTGCCCACGCCTATGCCCGCTTCTCCAAAGGCCGCACCCCCGAAGGGGTCAGGGCCCAATGCAGCGACCGAACGCCTTTCTTGGTGGAGGATCTGGAGATTTCCAGCCCATGTGGTTGCTGTGTGTTCCTTTCTGGGGCAATCCCAGGAGACGCCAGCGCGCTACCCTGCCCTGCCAGAGCCTCTGGGTATAAATCACACTCCTGCATGGGCCAGTGGATGGGGCAGGCCGCAGGACTCCTGGGTTCACGTCCCGACTCTGCCACTGGCTGGCGGCCACGTGACCCTGGAGAAGCCACACGCCTTGTCTGTGACGGGGGCGGATAACTGACCCGCTCCGCAGGGGCTGCGGGAGGCTTCAAGCTGAAACGTGGGTAGAGCGCTCGGCGTGTCACAGGGAGGCGAGCAGAGGAGCTGTCCGGTCTCAGAGAAAACAGGCTGGGTCCAAAATGGCCGGCTTCTCAGGAAGCGCCTCGCAGGAGATGGCTGCCCATGGTATGTGAACGGACCCTGGCCTTTCAGCTACCCCTCAAGTTAAGGAACGGGCAAGCACAAGCGGGCTCAGGTGCTGGGGCGATGGGCCTCCCAGACAGAGCTGTGCCAAAGGAGTGAAAAAGCAGGAGAACGGCTGAACGTAGCAGTGTTGTCTCCCAAATGCACAGTTCACACAATACACTCAGCTGCCTCTGCATAGGAGCGGACCCGGCCTGGAACAGCTGCTGGGGCTGTGGGTTTGGGGGTGAGGGGCACTGGAAGAGCTCTCGGCGGGGGGAGCCCAGGCCTGGAAAGCAGGGGGCTCTAGCTACCCTGGCAAAGCCATTAGTCCCAGTTGTGTTCGGTCGCAGACGCCCAGAGAGCGCCTGTTAGCGTGCGCCACCGCCTGGCTCCTTTTTGCCCATAGGCGGCCTCCACTCTCTGCTGGAGCGTCTCCTTTCCGTGCCGGCCTCTGCAAGCCACAGCCCAGCCTCCTCCCCGCCGGGCCCCAGCTGCTCCCTGGGCCTCGGTCGGGACGGGATGTTGTTGTGATCTGAGCAGCATTTCTGCAGCTGCGGGTCAACAAACCAAACCAAAGCGCGTTTCGCCCCCGTCCCTCGCCCCGCTCCCCCCTCTCCCCCTGGCTCCCTGGGCGCTCCCCCTCACTCATAAAAAATTAAAACTCTTGATATCATCTCGCATAAATGTGGCTTTCAGGCCTCGTCAGTCACCAGACACGTCCCACAATCTGCCCTGGCTCCAGGCAGCTGGAGGAGCTCGCTGCGGACCAGGATGACTTCATCCTGCCTCCCACAGAACGGGGTTACCCAGAGTGCTCCTGGGGGGGGGAGTGGGGAGCAATGGGGGGGACCCGCAGCCATCAGCACAGATCCCAACAGCACCCCCGCCCCACCTGAGCCAGGCAGCTTTATCTGGACCCGCTGGCTAGGGAGCCCCCTCTGGCTGTTTGGCCTGGGAATGACCCCGGTCCCCGTGCATCAGCCCAGCGCAGGAGTGGGCCTGGAAGAGCGGACGGCGAACGCGCAGGGGGCGCGGGGGGCTGTCCCCGTGCGCGCCGGCGAGTCAGCTGGCCTGGGCTCCGGTGCCGCAGAGGTTTATGAGGGCTGACCCCTTGTGCTAAATCCCTCTCCGCCTAGGAGTGCAGGTGCGCGGGGCCGCCGGAGGGGGATGGAGCCGCAGATGCACGCGAGGATCCGGGCAGGGGGAGCCAGTCCTCGGCGCTGAGCCACGCGCTGCGATGGACTCGTCCTGCTGCTCCGTGGGAGCGACGCCGCCCGCTGGCACCGGCAGCCAGGCTTGGCACCTGAGGCGAGAGCTACAGCAAGGGCCAAGAGCAGCCGCTAGACCAGGGACACGGGACGGGGCCAGACCGCCATGGAAGGGCAGCTCAGAGTATTGCAGTGCAAGGCAAGGGGCTGGCTGCCCCGGGAACGAAGCGCTTGCTGGCCAACGGGGCCCCCTGCTCGCTTGGGCGGGACGGCACTCACGTGCCACCTTTCCAGACACCACGCTGGGTCCTGCTGCTGCAGCCGCCCTGCTGCCGCTCAGTCGCCAGGACTTGGTGTCAGCCTCCTCCCTGGCCCGTCGCGTCACCCCATCAGCGCCCTGCAGCGCTGCCCCACAGCACGCGGGTCGGGTATTGTGGGCGAGGGTCACGACCTTGCTGGAAGAGTCAGGAAGGAGCAGCAAGCAGGGACGTGGAGACCAGAGGATCCTGTTCACTCGAGGGATCTGCACTGGGCTCCGGGTTAGCGCCTGCTCATGCCTGTCTCCCTCCCCTCCTGGCCCCATGGAAACTTCCCATATGCTCCTCTGAGACCCTGCCCACCTGACAACATCCCAGAATGCACCTGGGAGGGAGGAAGGGGCTCCCCCACAATGCACCGGGGAGGGAGAAAGGCGCTCCCCCGCAATGCACCCGGAAGGGAGGACGGGGCTCCTCCAGAATGCACCCAGGAGGGAGAAAGGCGCTCCCCCAGAATGCACCGGGGAGGGAGGAAGATGCTCCCCCAGAATGCACCCGGGAGGGAGGAAGGGGTTCCCCCAGAATGCACTGGGGAGGGAGGAAGATGCTCCCCCAGAATGCACCGGGGAGGGAGGACGGGTCTCCCCCAGAATGCACCGGGGAGGGAGGAAGATGCTCCCCCACAATGCACCTTGATGCTGAAGAAAAGGCGTCATCTCACAATGGCCAGAGCAATTGTTGGCTTTTAAACGCTGCCGTTAGACCTCGTCTTGGCAGCCCCTTTTCCTGCCCCCAGGTGCCTTCGGCACAAGGCTGGGCGGACATTACAGCAGCAGTTTCAGCGTATGGTAACTTGTGTGCCGTGGGTACGTACCTCCTCCAGGGCCGGGACGGGAGACCCTCAAGCCTGCCGCCTCGAGTGCCACAGAACGAGGCTCCCAGGGATCACACGGGCGCCAAAGAGCGCAGCCCTGGCTCGGGGCGTTGTCCGAAAATGCTCCCTGCCCCAGGATGCTCCTGAGGTCAAGAGCTCAGCGAGATTCAAACAAGGATTAGACCTCTCAATAGGAAAAGTAACTGTTTAACGTGTTGGAATCCTGCTAAGCTCTCGGCCTCTGTAATGGCTTGTGGCAATGAGTTCCGCAGACTCCCGCCTGCAAGGACTTTCTGGCTCCTTTGAATCCTGTTTTCCAGATAGGGGCCTCAGAAAGAGATAGGATTGAAATGTGAAGGGATGGGAACTCTGCTGCTTCAGAGCTGGAGCCAACCACTAATTAACAGGGGTAGGAAGCCCCTCCCCCTAAGAATGGTTATTGTCTGCAGTGCCGCCATGGGGTGTCTTGCACCTTCCTCAGCCACCCCAGATGCTGGTTGCTATGGGAGACGGGACTCTGGTCTAGATGTCTGTCCCTGCGCTGATGCAAAGTGGTGATTCCCGGGTAGGTGGGAAGCATGTTTTTCCGGGGAAATAGATTCCCAAAGGCCATGGGACTTGATGAGCCGAAGAGGGACGTGCCGTGGAGAGCAGACGCTGAGCGGCTGTGGGCTGGAAAGCCGGTCCTTGTAAAATTCACATCAGAAGGGAAGTATCCGAAAGGCAGCGAGTCCGAAGCAGGGGGACGAGGTGCCGTTTGACTCACCCCAAAGAGTTGTGGAGCGGGGCAGTGCTGGGAGCTGAGACGGGCAGACTGGCCCGGCGCTTGAACTGCTCGAGTTCAGAGGAGACAGCTCTGCACGGCGACTCCGTTATGGAGATGACTGGCCGGCCTGCGGGGCGCCGCCTCTGCTGCCCTTGGGGCTGCTAACGGAACAGAGCCCGCTCTTCCCCGGCTGCAAGCCAAGCATGTGAAGCCAGCAAGGCAGCCGGCAGGAAGGGACAGAGGTGGGGAGAGCAGCGGCACGGTTCTGGGAATGTCCCTTGCGGAAGGCTGCTGGAATCCGGCCCTTCAGAGAGCAACTGGAAATCCAGCCCCGAGGCTGTGAAGGGGGAGCGGGACCAAGTCTGCATCTAGAAGTTGCGTTCAGAGAGCAGACGCACGGCCGAGCAGGTGAACAAGTGCTTTGGCAGCGTGGCCTGTGCCTGGCCAGCACTCGCTGCCCTGGCCCTCGGGTGAGGGAACAAGGAACGTGCACAGCACAGAGGCAGCTACCCCACGCTCCCCTAGGCTACAGAAAGAGGATCGGCATGGACTGAGCCAAAGAGGACAGGCAGCCTATTGGAGCCTGAGTCTTCGCTGCCCTCCCACTTGGGCAGCCTGTGACTCCCTGCAATGGGAGTGCAAGGTGGCGGCGGTTCTGGGACGAGGCGGTTTTCTACGTGCTTTGCCGGGGGTCGATGGCCGCGCTAAGGGGCCGGCTAGGGAGACTCGGGCCCTTAATCTTTGATTTCAACGTGTAAAGCACTTAGTTGGCAGCAGAGTAGTTGGATAAACTCCCCTCATGGCCAAACCCCAGCCTGACCCAAAGCCCTTTGAAGTCAGTGGAAGGCTTTGGGTTGATGTCATTGGGGTGTGGATCAAGCCCTGGGTGCATTTCTTGTACCGTCGGTCGCTTGGGTGATTTACAGAGATGAAAGGATGCTGGGAAACATTCCCTGGGACTGGCCAATTGAATTCAGGATGGCATTTCCATCCGACTGGGCTTATGGCCCGTCTGTGCTCACTTCCCCCAAATATTTGAGCCGTTGCACTTTACTAGCACAAATAGTAAATGCGAATGCATTGCCACCCCCTCTCCAAGTATCATCGGTGGAGTTTGAACTGCAGCCTTCAGCACCGTTCTCTACCACCTAAATTAAATGAGGGACTCTATTAGCTATCAGCACTAGTAAGTTCTTATCCGGTAGTGGCAGAGACACACTTTACAGATGTGTCCCAGTGAGTGAGTGACAAAGTGCACATGTTCCTTTGTAATATTCCGGATTCTCCCTATGTGGGTCAGGCCTGCAAGTCGTCTGTTCATGGTACTTATGGTAGAAATGGTACTTATGCAACTCCGCAGCAAAGCATGAATTTGGAATTTCAGACCTTGAATCAGGGCCGCCCAGAGGATTCAGGGGGCCTGGGGCAAAGTGGGGGAGCAGACATAAAAAAAGGCGCTACCCGCTGCGGCGCTTGTACTCACCGGGCGGTGCTCCGAGTCTTTGGCGGCGGGTCCTTCACTCGCTTCGCGTCTTCGGCAGCACTGAAGGACCCGCCGCCGAAGTGCCGCCGAAGACCAGGACCGCCGCCGGGTGAGTAAAAATTAAAAAGGCACCTCTAGCCAGGGAAGGGATTCTCGTCCAGGGCTTGCGGGGCCCCTGCGGGGCCCGGAGCCTGGGGCAAATTGCCCCACTTGCCCCCCCCCCGGGCCACCCTGCCTTGAATATTCACTTCTGAGCCATTCCTCAAACCAGACAAGGGAGAAACTCACCGTTCGTTCCACACGGCAAGCACCTGTGAAGAATTTTGCAATCTGCTCGCAAAGGGGAAAAGAGGCAAAAGTGATAAATAAATGATGAATTACACATGATTTGCTCATCTCTACCCGTGTCCACGTGCTGTATCTGGCAGCAATCGGAAGGGAGGAACAATTCAACAAGAACGTCCCCTGGGGTCCTGGGGGCTGAAGGTTGTGCCCCGTGGGAGTAGGAAGATAATGTAGCGGAGGAGCAAGACAGAGGTTCTGATGGTTGGCAGGGAACGATCTCCTTGGGTTATATCAGTCTGCGGGACGATGCTGAGCTCTCACACTGCAGCAGCCATGAGTCACACTTTCTACCATCTCCAATTGGCTAGGAGACTCCATCCTGTTCTGGTGAACAATGACTGGCCTCCAATATTCACGGCTTTATCGCCTCCCACCCGGACTACAGCAACGCAATACACCTGGGCACAGCGCCATCTGCCCTTAGGAAACTCCAACTAGAACAGACTGCTGCAGCGCGTCTCCCTGGCAACATGGGCTGCCGTGAGCACCTCGCACCTGTCCTCTGCTTTTCTACACTGGCTTCCCGTCGAATAATGAGTGACGTTCAAGGCCTTGGCTCTTATCATCAAGGTTTTCAATAGCCTGGGCCCAGGAGATACCCAGGGACATGGTGGATTCGGCATTGCTTGGAGTCTTTCAATCTTGGATGTCTTTCTAAAAGAGACACTGTAGCGCAGTGGTTCTCAAACTATTGTACGGGTGACCCCTTTCACATAGCAAGCCTTTGAGTGCGACCCCTCCTTATAACGTAAAAACACTTTAAAATATATTTAACACCATTATAAATGCTGGAGGCAAAGCGGGGTTTGAGGTGGAGGCTGACAGCTTGCGACCCCTCCCCCGTGTAATAACCTCATGACCCCTGAGGGGTCCCGACCCCCAGTTTGAGAACCCCTGCGGGAGTGCAAAGAGAAGTGATGGGCTTGATGCAGAAATTACTTGGTGAGGTTCTCTGGCTTGTGTCCTACAGGAGGGCAGACTAGATGTTCACAGCGGTCGCTTCTGGCCTTGGAATCTATGAAGCCATGATACCTAAAAGGTCCCCAAAAGCTCTGGGACGCAGGACATGGGTGACAATTTCACTCCTGCGGCACAGTGACACTGTCTACAATAAGAGTAAAGCTCATCTGTGCAGGAGTCAGAACTTTCTCAGGGGCTGGTCCGGGACTGTGGAACAAATCCCCCAGGAACGAAGGACCATCCCAAAGCTGCCCACCTTCTGCTCCAACTGCAAGGCACATGTCTTCAACTAGCCATCAATAATAACCACGTGTCGGGCAGGAAGCAGGTGATCAATACATGAAAAAGAACATTTGAAAAACAAAACTCTCCTATGGCTGTCCTCTGGGGGAGAAAAAGGAAGAGAGAACCGCACGTGACAGATATTAGTCATGTCGCTTAATGCACGACTGGAAGGTGTTCAGATATTGCGGTAATGAGGACGAGGTAAAACCTAGTCTAGAATAGATACTACGGTTGCTAGGTCCCTCAGTTAATTGGTGGGGTGAGTTTATGTGCATCACATTAAAGCAATCTGTCTCTATGCTAATCTCCCCAAGCCCTTCCAGGTTGACAGCTGTGGTTGTCGGGTGGATTATCTGCCCATGGTGCGGTCAACTTCCTTTGTCGTTTGAATGTTCCTGATTTTGTGGATTCTCTGAGCCCCACCACTCATGGATTTGGCCCTTGTCCTTGGCAGCTTGATGTCACAACAGGATCACCCTTGGCAGGCATGGCCCGCCCAGCTCAAACATGGAGAACGCCATCTTGTCCTCACGGAGTGCTTCACAGCCACCATGCCGACTCCAGACGCTCCTTCCCAATGCAGGTGGTGGAGAATTATTTTCATATGAGGATGATGCGTGTGCATATGGAAGATCATGCATGGATGGGTGGGTGGGTGTGCTCCCATGTCCGTGCGGGTCAGTGGGCCTAGGGGGACATGAGTCTGGGGGGATCCCGATGAAGGGTGAATGAGGACGACCTGCTGGAGAGGAAACCTGCCTTAAATCGCACTCTGTCTCCCATGAAAAACAAAAGCACATGAGACAGAGACATCTGGAAGTGCTTCAATTAATGCCCCATCCCTGGGGACCCTGCACCCTCCTTCCTGTCTGTCGCTCCCCCAGCCGTGTCGTCTGGTCCACTCCTCAGCCTCTGTGTCCCATCATCGCCCCAGGGCCAGATGTGGATTAGCTCTGGCTCGCTGCTACCTCTCGGGTGCAACCAGCCTTTTAATCAGCAGGTAAATCATCTTTATACCCGTAGTTCTCTTGTCCTTTGTGAGAGGGGATTTATCCCCCGCTCCTGCTGTCAGAGCCACCTCCAGCTGCTGTCGGGGGAGGGTCTGATTGAGCCCCACTCCCAGCACATGCCTAATTCATTACTGGGGGGGTGGGGACAGGCTGCAGTTCATACTTATAGCATTGCTGTATAGCCCACTCTGCCACCCCCAGCCCTCATTGCAACTTTTCAATTTCCTTATTGAACTGAAATAGCCCAGGGCTGGGCTTGGCCACTCAGTGAATTAAGCAATAATTAACCGTCATTAATAACCCCTGGGATGGGGCCGCAGCACCCTTTAAACAGGGCCCAGCGAGCCCAGGCCAGAGCTAAGGGCAAGCGGTGGGGAGGAATCTCACTGCAAGGACGGCTTGCGGAGCTGGCCTGCGCTTGCAGCGAGTTCCTCAGACTCCCCTTAGACGACTGCCCCACAGCTTTGCTCTAAAACTCCCCCGTTGGGCTCCCGCCTGGTGCTGCGTGGGGAATGGGGCTGGCGGAGCTCCGGTTTGGAAACTGCAGTGCTGCGAACCACTGAAAATGACAACTGAGCCCAATATCTCGCCCTCTCAAGAGGATGCCATTGAACGGCTGCAAAGCACCTGCTGCTTAAGGCCTACAGCCAGCGGCTAGAGAAGTCCCGAGGCAGACGGGCAAGATGGATGGACAGACAGAATTAACTGCACGGCACCGGGATGAGGTGGACTATTAAATAATCCCGATTCCACAGCTGAGGACCCTGAGGCGCAGAGCAATGAAGCCCACTCGCTTTGGCTGTCTTGGTTTCGGGGGCGTTGGACGGGGATGTTTGGGTGTCTCAAAGTGGTCAACCCAAAACTGCAGCATCCAAATACAATGGGGTATTTTAGGAAACATTAGGGTGCAGGCGCCTGTCCAAAGTCTCCCTGATCCCAGTTTGTGGCAAACTAGGGAAGCAAAACACAGATGTCTTCATACGCAGACAGCCCTGCGTCCCTGTGCTTGCTGCGTTCATATCTTCAACCAGGCACCAGAGCTTGATGTATCTAGAGGTAAACAGCTGCTTTTGCAGTCACTCTCACCAGAGACACTATCAGCTTTACAGCCAAGAGAGCGCTGAAAGATCTGGGGATGTTGCTAGGCCCAGCACATGTAGACACGGATCTCTGCCACCACCTCTAAAGAGCTTGGCTCTCTTAGCCGGGGTGAGCCCTGCTCGACAATCACCCTCTTCTTCTGCAACAATAACCCTCTTCTCCTGCAACAATCACCCCCTTTAACTTTTCAACTTGTCACCTGCGCCGCGGTTTATAAAATTTTAAAGCTAATGGTATCGCCAGTAATGACACTGCAGATGGAAAAGCTGCATCCTGGGATGAATAAATTATAAGAGCCAGAGTGAATTGCAGCGGAAGGGACGGCAGCTGCACGCTTGGAACCAGATGGGCTCACTGTTCTGGACAGCCTGATGTTGTGTTGGGTGGTTGTGTTTGTTCTGGCCCTGCTTAGCACCAGATCAAGAGACCACCTGAGTGCACCTGGTGTTCCAGGCCTGGGAGAGCCGTGGCGGCTCTAAACCATGTTTTATTCCAGGGTTTCATGGCGCAGGGCGATACACAGCTCCAGCGTTGCCTGGTGGCCTAATTGCAGAGCTGCCTGGGAGAGCCGGGGCTGGTCCTTGCTTCTCTTGGGGACTTCAGTGACTAGAACCAACGCGCTGAGCTCCCAGGCTGTGAGCTCGAGCTAGGGAATCTCAGGCCCGGTTAGTGTTTGGGTGGAAGGCCTCCAGCGAGGGCTCCGGGAGCTGATGGGATGCTGGGAGGTTTGGTACAACGGGCTGCAGCTGCTGTTTCATTGCCTGCAGAACCTCCTTCGGCAAATCCACTTGCAATCCCCCCTTCGCCCCCTCCCACACAAAAATGAGGAATTAGGTGAATAAGGCTAAGCAAGTGTAACCCAGTGGCCTGAGAGCACTCCCCAGAGCTGGATGCAGACGGGGTGAGTGGCTCACACCAGGCCCCCAGCACAGCGGAGGTGGGGAGGGAATCCCGTCTCATGTGACTCCTAGTCTATCCCTATTTCATTGCTGCAATGGTTTGGGGCCTCACCTTTAAAATACCTTGATTCCCTGCAACCACAGGTTCAAATTCCAGCAGCAGCATCACCGGAGACAGGTAGATTGAGCTGCATGCAATGTACCTTCTGCATAGGAGCCTCCCACATGACACCTGCCTGCTGTGTGAATGCTACAGCCCCCTTGAGGCTCTTTGGGAAAGCAGGTGGCTGCCCTGCTGTCCCTGGCCAAAACCTTGTCCTGCTGCTGCTATGCTGGTTGGTTGTTGCCCTCTACCCCAGAAGCAGCTGCATTTCAGTGGGAACCTGAACTGTCAATTTCCTGGTATGGATCCTTCATTGGTGTAAATCTGCATGACTCCACTGAAAGCCGTGCCCGTCCACACCAGCTGAGGAGCCACTGGCGTCTGACTGTGTGATTAGAACCACAAACGGAATGTTGCATGAACATTGTCGGCTGCAGGGTGGTTATCTTTTCCTGTGGAATTACTGATCCCTTGAGATTTAATAAACCATCATCCCTCCATGCTTTCTTTCTTGATGGTCCCCAGCATTGTAGTACCAAAGTGCCTGAAACTCAAGTAACAACCAATCTAAGCACACCGGCTTTCCTCCCGGCAGATGGGAGAAGCAGGGGAAAAAGGGTTCTACCCAGCCAGTGCACCAGCCGGTAAAGCAGGGCCAGGGCGATGCCGGCATAGACCAGGAGCCAATTATTATCTCCCTGGAACCAGGCTGGAGCAGGGGGAAGGGAACAGAGGTGATTCCTTCCCGGGGATCACCAGGCCCTGAGGCAGCGTGCTAGGCACTGTCTCCGATTCCCATGAACTTGTCTGGTAGTCGGAATATTTCCACAGACCCTTCACGTGACTCTGTTCTGGCCTGCGGCTTGCTGCTCACCTATTTGCTTTTGGTTCTCCATGGCACGCGACTGGGGACCTCCGGCCCATGGCATTTGTTTCTGCGCCGGGATTGGCCAAATGGGAATCTGGAGCCAGGGCGTCCTGAAACCATTCACTTCCCCACGTCTGGTAATGAGGAACATGCACCCCAAGGGCCCCGGCAGCACATTCTGGAGGTTCATCCCACCATGGCGATTCTGGCAAGGCTAATAAACAACCTCAGCTTCACTCCCCTACTTTACGGTGTCACCAGAGGGCTCCCTGACAGAATTACAGCCCCATAATGTACAGCCGGCTGGAGGTTACTCCGTGTGTAATAGATACGTGCCTGTCTCTGAGCCCTGCGCCCCCGCACACATAAACGGGGAGCCCTGTTTATAAGCATTCGGGTCCGACAGCTCCGGCTAGTGCCAGCCCGCTGCTGGCTACGTTCTGCCTGCACAGCTCTGTTAGTGCACCTCCCTGCTGACCCCTCGCCACTGCAGTCCTGCTTCCCCATAGCCCTGTCACTGCAACGCACGCCTCACCTGCCTGATCTCACCAGCCTGCTTTCCACCTGGTGCCTACACCCAGCATTTCATTCTCTTCACCCCCAGCTGCAGCAGAATTGGATGGGTCCACCCTGACCTCGACCGGGCCATTCCAGGCCGCCCCACTCACAGCTCTGCCAATGCCCCTCAAGCTTGACTTGCAGCGTCCCTGCTAGTCTAGATCTGGGTCCCACTCACAGCTCTGCCAATGCCCCTCCATCCTGACGAGCAGCCCCTCTGCTACCCCAACCCTGGGTCCCCCACACAGCACTGCCGGGGCCAATCCGTCCCGACCCGCAGCCCTCCCACTGCTATCCCAGTCCTGGCCTCCCCACACAGCGCTCAGGACAGAATTGTGCCCTGAAACTCTCCCAGTTGTTCCACTACCAGAAGGTGGAGAGGTCTGTGTTTCTACAAGGGCAGGTGATTTTTATTCCCCCTACCAGGGAGGTACCCGCTGCCCGTCACTCCCCTTGCTTGCAGGTTTGCTAGGAGCCCCGGGGATTGCTGAGGGCTGGAGCAGCAGGGCAGAATGACCCTGACTGGCAGGGCTGAAGATCTAAGGCAGACAGGAGCACCCGCCTTCGTGGGGCCTCTCCCTGAGCTCAGAGGCCTCCTCTGCTTCCTGCCCTGTCTCCTTTTGCTCCCCACGGCTGGAACGCAGGTCACAGGGAGGCACATTCCATGGCGAGATCTCCCAGAGGAGCTACTGTATCTCAGGTAACCCCTCTGCCTCCAGGTGTCCTGTCCTGTCCTGTCGGGGATCCCCCTCCCCGGGGCCAGGCCCCCACCCGCTGAGTCCCACCACTGCCCCGGAGCCAGCGTATGGAGGGGCTCCGAGCTGGCCCCTCACTGCTGCCTCTCAGGCTCCTCCAGCTTTTGAATTGGCAGGTAAATCATCTTCGTAAACATATTGCTCTTGTCCTTGTGAGAGGGCTTCTGCTGTCACAGTGCCCTCCAGCTGCTGTCTGGGGAGGGTCTGATTGATCCCCATGCCTAGGACACACCTAATTCATTACCGAGGGGCCGCTGCTGATCGGGGGAAGGCTGCAGCCTATGGGGATGGCTACACTGCACACTCACCCTGGGCTCAGACTCAGGTTTGAACCCAACCCCCACCCCTTCTGTCTGCACATAAACCAGCATGACTCAGGTCAGCAAGCACTCAGGACCTGGGTCCTAGGACTCTGCAAGGAGTGGGTGGCTCCCAGCCCAAGTCCCGCTGAGACTCGGGTCCAAGCCTTGTGGTTTTGCTGTGTGGACACAGCGCGAGCTGCAGATTTGAGTCAGAAGGTTTGTGTAGTGCAGTGCGGGCGCGTTAGCATGGCTGTGAGGCCCGGGGCCAGCAGTTGTAAACCCGGGTTTACGCTGCAGTGTGGACACTCAAGCACGGGCGTGGAAACACTGAATCCACAAGCCTGGGTCCCCCAGACCCGGGTTTACCATGCAGTGCAGACCCACCATAGGAGGCTAATTTTGCTCCCATTGCCATCAGTGTAAATGCAGAGTAACAGAGGAACTCGGTGGGGTGACTCCAGATCTACCCCCCGTGAATGCAGAATGTATCCGCTTAGCTCGATCTCACCCTTCAGCAAATGCACACCCTTTGCTCTCCGATGTGTCCCCGCCTGGGCCTGCAACTGCTGCTGGCGGCGCTGACTCCCATGCCTGGCTGCTTGTCCATTGAGAGAAAGCAGAGACCAGAGAGCCCTTCCCGAAGCCCTGCTTGCCCTTCCCCCTTGGGGCTAGGGGGGCTGGCAGCCGCAGGGGGGGCTCTGGCAGGGGAAAGGGGGTGCGTCCTCGAGCGGTTGCGGCCGGGGACTAGCCTCCCCCAGCCGGCGGTTCACCCACCACCAGTGGAACCGTGGCCCAGTCCGCCCTTGGCTTCTCCCGGCTGAAATGGCCAACGAGGGAGCCAGCTGAGGGCGGGGCTTTGCCACCGGGCTGAGCCCAGGAACTGCTCTGAGGCTGGATTTGACGCTGGAATCGGCTCCAGGCCCGCAGCCACCCAGCGCCCACCTCGCCGCCTGTCAGACATGCTCCATGTGACACGTAGGTTACCCACCAGCTGAAAGTCAGTGGCAGTCATAGAAGTCATAGAATATCAGGGTTGGAAGGGACCTCAGGAGGCCATCTAGTCCAACCCCCTGCTCGAAGCAGGACCAATCCCCAGACAGATTTTTGTCCCAGATCCCTAAGTGGCCCCCTCAAGGATTGAACTCACACCCCTGGGTTTAGCAGGCCAATGCTCAAACCACTGAGCTATCCCTCCCCCCAGGGGTAATGAAAGCTCCTTATCCTTATTGTAGGAGTAAAGGGCAGAAGAACTGTGCTTAGCCAGTCACCCTCAACTGGGCTGCACTTGCTATGCAGGGAGTAAGGATGCTAGAGCCCAGTAAGGTGTTGTTATCTTCTGGTGTGGGTCTCATTTGACCCCATCCCCTATCCAGGGCCGGCTCCAGGCACCAGCGAAGGAAGCAGGTGCCTGGGGTGGCTAATAGAAAGGGGCGGCTCCTCCGGGTCTTCGGCGGCACTTTGGTGGCAGCTCAAGCCCTCCTTTTAGTCTTCGGTGGAAATTCGGCAGCGGGCCCTTCACTCCGTTCCTCTTCTTTTTTTTTTCTTTGCCGCTTGGGGCGGCCAAAAAGCTGGAGCCGGCCCTGCCCCATCCACTGATTAGAGCTCATTAGACCCAACTGAGAGTTGTTGGTTTTGTTAAGTGGTCACTAGACCTGCAATCACTGGAAACCAGGTGTGAGGGCCAAGCCTCAGGGCTGCTGGGAAACAGTGTGTCTGAGAGCCACTGCCTAGCCTGCAGGAGCTGCTGCAATCCCTGAGAGGCGTGTTGAGTGGCAGGGCCTCAGGGCCTTGCAGAGGTTGCAGGAGAGAGGGGGGTGGTAGCAGCTGAGGGCGCAGCGGGCAGCGGTGCCGTGGCTGAGGGCAGTGGAGTGGCCAGCGGCCAGCAGCGGAGTGAAGGGCAGCACAGCAGAGTGAATGTGGACTCATGGGAACGCACCTCGGAACGCCAGGTCTTCGCTGGCCGAGGCCAGCCACTGTGAGTGGGGTGCGGTGGAGGGAGACGGGAATGGTGTTAAAGGAACATTTGACAGACTTTTGCAACACAAGGTGAGAAACTGAGGCCAAGGCCATTGCCCGGTGTCCTCTGGGGTGGCTGTTTGGCTCCTGGACACATGCTTTCGAATCATGGTTGTGGGGTTTCCCCGCATTAATGCCAGGTTCCCTTCCCTTTTTATTAAAACTTTTCTTTGCTATATGCAGGCTCCGTGCTTGCAAGAGGGGAAGTGTTGCCTCTGAGAGGCGCCCGGGGTGGTGTGTAATTTCCCCAGGTTCCTGGGCAGGGGCTGGAGCTGGGTCTGTGTTGTACTGTTTAGAGGAAGTCCTAGGTATTGAACCTGGGCGGTGTTGCTGCCGATTCCACCTGGCAGAAGGGTTACGTAAGTGCAAAGTACTACACCTAGGATGGACAAATCAAGTGCACAATTACAGAGTGGGGAGTAACTGGCTAGGGGTAGTACTGCGGGAAAGGGTCTGGGGTTGAGAGTGCCTCACAAATTGAATGAAGTTGGGGAAAAAAGCAGCTGTCATTCTGGGGTGTATTACCAGGCGTGTCGTAGCTTCAAACACGGGCGGTAACTGTCCTGCTCTACTCGGCACTGGCGAGATCTCCGCTGGATCCTGTGTCCAGTTCCGGGCACTGCACTGTAAGAAAGATGTGGACAAACTGGAGAGAGTTCAGACGAGAGCAGCAAAAATGCTCAAAGGTTTAGACCGGTGAGGACAGGTTAAGAGAACTGGGCAGGTTTAGTCTTGAAGAAGGCAGCCTGAGGGGAACCTAAGGGCTGGAACACAGAGGACAGTGATCAGTCGATCTCCATGTCCACCGAAGGTAGGGGAAGATGGTTTGTTTCCATCACGTCCTGGAGACGCAGGCTGGTGCTGAAGACACTCAGTGCTGTTGCACTGCAGCTGTGGAAGGGTAGGGCCCTGGCTGTAGCGACTGTAGCCGACCTCTCTTGGGGCTAGACTGTGACCTGGCCCATGTGCCTGCACAGGGCATAAGGGAGCGGAAGAGCCCAGCTTGTACCCAGAAGAGGCTACGTGGACTTTGGATACAGGTGCAGGGCTTGCTCCTGCCCCCTGGGTGATGGGCTGCTAGGGGAGCAGAGAATCACAAGAGTCACATTTCCCCCCTGTGACGCATGGCTAGAAAGGGTTAAACATCCCGCAAAATAAATAATTCTCAAAAGACATGGGAGGAGATAATGTCTGTGTTTTTGTGTATGAGTAGGGTCAACAATGTAATCAACAGTCCGTGTCTATGCTGTATGCTGATATCATTTAAATGAATTGTAAACACGGGATATCTCGGTATTCATCTCTCTTTGAAATGTCCTGTGAATGGTGGAGGGACAAGCAAATGGCCTTATGTTAATTCGTATAGCTAAGTACCGGTGATGGACCTCCTTCAAAGTCATCCCAATGACCTTTTGTTCCCGGAGGGAATCCCAACTTGTCAAAAGACATGAAATTGTATAAAAGACCCCTGGGTCCTGATTCTGTCATCTCAGATCTGCTTAGACTTCATCGGGGAAGTTTGAGTCGCAAGACTGAGGTCCCAGTTATGCTAGTCCGCCCTGAATGTGAGATTTGGATGTTGGACTATAACCTATGAACTGAATTCTAAAGGAACTCTTTGCAACTACAAAGCTCCCCATCTCTACTGTGAATCTGCACCTCAGTGAATTGAACTCATGTCTGTCTGTATATTGATCTTTTAACCAGACTCTCTCTCTTTTGTTTTTAATACATTTTAGTTTAGTTAATAAGAATAGGTGGTAGCATGTATCTGGGTAAGATCTGAAACATTTGTTAACCTGGGAGGTGATGTGTCCAATCCTTTGGGATTGGTAGAACCTTTTCTTTTATATGATGAAATAAGATTTACAGAAATGTTCATCAGATTTGACGTGGGTCCCTGGACGGAGGCCTGAGGCTGGATCACTTTAAAGGAACTGTGTTGTTTGGACTTCTGAGTAACCAGTGAGTTAATAAAGAAGCTGTTTGATGCTGGTTGGTGAATCTAAGTATTGGAATATCCACCAGCTTTATGGGGATTGTCTGCCCCATTCTTTGCAGTTCACCCTAATTGAGTGACCACAGCTGGCTCCCCACTAGGACCCCGGTCACATCCCCCGAGCTCTGCTCTGGCTCCAAGGTGGGGGCAGATTACTGCAGCCGTGTAAGGCTGTCGCTAACATCCCAGCATTTCTTCTACCCCTCCCCCCAACCTGCGAGCTGCATGCTGGGATCTGCTCCATTGTATGTGTTTCTCTGAGCCCCAGCAGCCAGGCTGGGCCCATCGAGGTGCTCCCCGAATGCATGGAGATGGCCCCTGTCACAGGGCGGTGGCCCCTTTACGTGAAACGGGCCCAGCTCCCCTGATGCCTAGACGGCTGCACCCAGGTTGAGGTTAATGTGGGGCAGGGCGACGCCTGAATTAGAAGCTAAGAAGACAACTGCAGAGAGGAATCTTGGGGGGGAGGGGGGCAGAGCTGGCAGAAGAGCCAGTGAAGAAAGCTGCAGGAGGGGAATTTGCTTCTGTGGTGATGACCCAGCGCTGGGGGCCAGAAAGAGACTGGCTGGGAAGCTGCCATCCTTTGGGATGAAGTCGAGCCCAGGGAGGGCAGATGAGGACTGTGGTGACCCCAGGAGGGGAGGAGATCGCTGGGGCTGACTGGTTCATGGATGAAGGTATGCAGGGGGAAAAGAGAGCCAAAATCCTGAAGATCCTGGTGCAGAGAAGATGGGGTTGAGTTGAGGATTTCACGGTGGGACGTTAAGATTTGCTTGAAGACGCGGGGCAGAGTTCTGTGGAATATTAATAAATTAACCCCCAACGGGGTGCTTCCTATGTTAGCCAGGTGTCAGGTGGAGGATTGCTGAGACCCTTGACGAGAGGGGGGAGCTGTGACAGTGGCCAGCAGAGGGTGTTTGGAGATGCCCCTCCCCCCCCCGAAAAAGCCCCTCCCCCCCCCCCCCCCCCAGGGGTCCCCCCAGGGAACCGAGAGTCCACTGAAAAATATATAGTGAGAAAAAAACTTTGACAAAAATGTCGGTGGGAAATGTCAGAAGATTTGTTTGTCCTTTGCTGGGCAACTGGAAATGTCCCCCATGGCCTCAGAACGGACTGTCTTTGGGACCGGGATTTTGAGCTCCGACGGAGATCCAGCTCCGTTCCCTGCCTGTAAAATAGCGGCAATGATCTTTGTGCTGTCTATTTAGAATGCAAACCCTTTGGAGGAGACTGA
>NW_020665349.1:2611399-2632290 GCF_002925995.2 Terrapene triunguis
CTCCCCCCCCCCCACCCCAGAGGTTCCTCCAGTGTAACGAGAGTCCACTGAAAAATATATAGTGAGAAAAAAACTTTGACAAAAATGTCGGTGGGAAATGTCAGAAGATTTGTTTGTCCTTTGCTGGGCAGCTGGAAATGTCCCCCATGGCCTCAGAACGGACTGTCTTTGGGACCGGGATTTTGAGCTCCGACAGAGATCCAGCTCCGTTCCCTGCCTGTAAAATAGCGGCAATAATCTTTGTGCTGTCTATTTAGAATGCAAACCCTTTGGAGGAGACTGAGCAGAACCTGGCAGGGTGGTGGAGAGCCAGTTTCTCCTGGAGCCTCTAGTAGTATTGTAATAATAACACCTAGCGGCGGGAGAAGCGGTTTCTTTCTTGTCAGAATGTTTCATCTCCCTTCGCAATCCCCGAAACGCATGTTTAATCGCTAATCCCACCTTCTCATTCAGAGTTTCCTTTGCCTCGTTCCAAACGGATTGTACAGCTCGGCATGTCCGCAGCAGATGAGGCAGCAACGTGTTTCCTCATTACATAGTATCTTGTACAGTTTGGGGAGCAATAAAATTCTGAGGCAGAACAAATCTTTGAGCTGCTGTCATAGCCTTGTGTTTAGCTGGGGAAGCGCGTTATGTTTTAGAGCTTCTAATCTAACCCCTTGTGTGGCAGTAATTTATGTGGCAAGAGCTTGGCTTGGCAGGGCCAGGAGATTTGCAGTATTTACTTGGATTACTTCTAGTAAAACTTTTATAAATTGCAGCGAGAAATCCCTGGAATCTAGTGCTCTCCGGGGAAGCTGCTCCGGGAGTGTGTTTCACTTCGCGGCATATTGGCGTGGAAGCATTTAACCAGAAAGCTTCCGGCCTGCTGAGAACTCCGACAAATCCCACAGATGGGAATGTGACAATTTGTGAACTGTCTGGAAATTGTAACCCCCCACGCCCTGGCTTCACCCATTCCCCAACGGACCTTCCGTGCTGGCCGGGCAGCTGTGATCATTTCTCTTCTCCTCATTTCACGCCAGATTTAATGCTGCTCGTATGGCAGGATGGCCCCCGAAGGCCCAAATAAATAACTATTTTATCAAACACTGTGCCGGGTTGTGAGCTCCTTGCTTGCCCGGGGAGCAGTTGCTCACACAGGCCGTCCCATTGCGTCTAACAGGATTACTCATGGGAGTAACTGCTCGCTATAGTAAGGTGTTCGCAGACAGACCCAATGCCTTTACTATGGGCTAGGTCGGGGTAGTCAATGATTTTTTGTCAAGGTCCAAATTTCTTTGTCAAGGTCCAGACTCCAGAGAAAATAATAATAAAAAAAAATGATAATAAGTAAATAAAAAGATTAATGGGCAGCAGGTTTGAAACAAATAAAAGGAAGTTCTTCTTCTCACAGCGCACAGTTAACTTGTGGAACTCCTCGCCTGAGGAGGTTGTGAAGGCTAGGACTATAACAGGGTTTAAAAGAGAACTAGATAAATTCATGGAGGTTAAGTCCATTAATGACTATTAGCCAGGATGGGTAAGGAATGGTGTCCCTAGCCTCTGTTTGTCAGAGGGTGGTGATGGATGGCAGGAGAGAGATGACTTGATCATTACCTGTTAGGTTCACTCCCTCTGGGGCACCTGGCATTGGCCACTGTCAGTAGACAGGATACTGGCCTGGATGGACCTTTGGTCTGACCCAGTATGGCCATTCTTATGTTCTTATCCATTCGAAAGCATCTGGAGGTCCGGATTCGGCCCACAGTCTGCCAGTTGATGACCCCTGGGCTAGATCTTCACTAGGGGTGCATCTACCTGCACTCATGAGGTGCGGCTGCAGCTCATGTGAACAAACCCGAGCTGGTTTTCATCTAGCTAACGAAATTCCCAGCAGCGCCACAGGCATCTCTGCAAACGGTACAAGCCAGCCCAGAGCCCTGGCTAATTACTCATGCAGCCGCCTGTACTGTTTGCGGGTACTGGGACAGGCGGGTTTAGGCCCGCCCCAAACTACAGGCCAGGGGGAGGAGCCACTAGGCCAATCCCCCAGTGAGTATGTGGGACGATGAAGGAGAAAACGGGAGCAGGAGTGAGGTCAGAGGTTAAGAATCTGGGAGGGGGGACCCTGAAGGAGTGGGTGGACACTACCCGAGGCAGGTGATTGGATGGGCATCTTGGCCAGCACCAGGAGAAAGTCCCGCGGCTTGGTGGGGACGTGTGCAAGGATCAGGAGGTGCAGCCAGACCCTCAGCGAGGAGCCAGAAGAGGGGCTGCAACCTGATGCTCTCTGCATAGGTGGGTGTCAGGGTCTCCCTCTGTCCGCAGATGGGAGCGGCGTTGGGGAGATCGTGAACCGCGCCAGGTACACGCCCGCGCTCACGGCTCCATGGAGGAGCTGCCAGCTGATGTTCCCGGCGGGCCGTGGAACCAGAGTGGGCACAGACTGGCCCACCGGGGCTCCTGGCCTTCGGCAGGTGGCAGTAGGTCCTGTCACTTGGTGTCGGGACGGGACACGAGGGCGAGGAGGTGGCGGGTGTGAAGCAGGAGCACGGGCAGGCGTTCTCCAGGCGTGGTTTGGAGACCAGCGGCTGGATGTCGTTCACCTGACTCAGGACATGTATCGAGGCGGCAGGGGAGGCTCACGGGGCCAGGACGTGATGATGAGTTCTGGAGGGCCAGGGATTAGGGGTGGGCAGGGAGCAACCTTCGCAGGACCCACTCGAGACAAGGCTGCCCTCGCCTCCTGGAGCACACGACAGGGGAAACACAAGGGGGGGGCCAGCCCCATGCCCTGGCCCAGTGCCACGGGGTCCACCCAGTCCCTCCAATCATAGCCCAGGAGGTCTCTAGCGTCCCCAGCCAGGACCAACCTCTGGCGCACCGGGGGGGATTCCGCCAGCGGCACACAAAGATCTGGGTTGTGCAGCAGGGGCTCCGTTAGGGGGTCCTCCCCTCGGCGGCCGCTACAGACCTGGGCACCGAGATTAGCTCCCAGGTCCTGCAGAGCTCCTGCCAGAAGACCGGCAGCTCGGAGACGTCTCAGGGAACCCCCTCAGGTGGAGATACAAGAGCTGCAGGCGTATCGCAGCCATAGGACGTGGGAGAGGAAGGCATGTGCCAGCATGCTCCAAGCCGGACTACCCGCACTGTAAAGCAGTCTGTGCAGAGCCTGAAGGCAGCAGGATGCAGACTGGGCCCCGTCCGCCCTCCCCCCTGGAGGAGCCTGCTGCTAGCCTGAGCCTCGGCTTCCCCGCTGTTGGTCCCCGAGCGGCTAGATCGAAGCTAGCTCAGGCATGTCTCCACGCACTGCCACTGCAGCCAGTGACTGCAGTGTAGATGCACCACTGGGCCACACACCTAGACCGGGGAGCGCGGGTGCAGGAGCACTGCCCAGACCTTGGCACAGGGCGTGCAGGAGCGAGTGGGTGCTGCGCGCCCGTTATCCCTCGCCAGGACAGGGGCCTGGAAGGTGTCAAAGGGGTTGGGGCTGGGGAAATCACAGAACCAACACGGGTAGGTGCCGTAACTTGCTCCTGGTATAGGCCAACAGCAAATTACTCCCGCCCCACGCGGTCCGGGGAAAACAGAGACGGGTGTCGCTGGGGCCCAGTGCACCAGCCTTGGCTCAGGGTTGGGTTTAAAGTCATGATCTGGCCCTCTCTGAGCCAGAGGTTCTGGCTAAAACCCAGCAGCCCTGTCCCCCACCGTCTCTTGGCCGCTCATATTCTGGGATTTCGCCCCTCCCGTACGTTTGAGACCCTAAACTTCCAATCTGAGGTCGATACTTGCATTAGGCACGCCAGCTGGGGGGAAGGGAAGAGGTTCTCTGTAATTTCTGCAGCTCGCCCCAGCTGGGATAATACTGAGATTTCCCATCTGCTCATGGTGTTTGTTAGAAGGTCGCTGCTATTTCGTCTGTACGTGTGTTTTACATTCCCTGGGACTGATCTTCCCAAGTGCTTGATTCTCCCTGGAGCCGTGTGAAAAGGGCTTGTGTTTCAGGTTCTGTACTAATTCCAACAGGGCTGGACTAGCCGACCTGACTGGCCCGGCCCATCCCCACGTTCTAGGAAGCTGGCATCTCTTCTGCTTCGATTCCTGCCTTTCTACCTGCTCCAGGTGGAGGCTTTTCCTCCTCCCCTGGGGAGCATCCCAACTCTCTGTCCCTGCCCTTCTTTCTTCCAGCGTCTCCTGAGATGCCTGATTCCTAGCCCGTTACTCCTCTGCAGATGATAACCAGCTGTGCATGCCCCCATGATCTCCTGCCTCCTAGCACGAGTCTCTCTGCTCATGGCTGCACTCAGCTCCCGAGCGTTTCAGAACCACAGCCTCCCCAGCGCCTGTCTACACTGCATGGTGGCCCCCAGGTCTGGGGCACCCAGGCTTGTGGCCTTGATGTTTCCAAGCCTGCACCATGCTGCCGTGTAAACCTGGGATCACAGTTGCTGGACCCAGATCTCCCAGCTGTGCTAACATGTCCCTACACAGGATGGGGGGAGGGATAGCTCAGTGGTTTGAGCATGGGCCTGCTAAACCCAGAGTTGTAAGTTCAATCCTTGAGGGGGCCACTTAGGGATCTGGGGCAAAAATCAGTACTTGATCCTGCTAGTGAAGGCAGGGGGCTGGACTCAACTCAATGACCTTCCAGCTCCATGACATAGGTACCGTGTTTCCCCGAAAATAAGACAGTGTCTTATATTAATTTTTGCTCCCAAAGATGCGCTAGGTCTTATTTTCAGGGGAGGTCTTATTTTTCCTGGAGCTTCGGGGCCTTATATTCCGGGGTGGCCTTATTATCGGGGAGGTCTTATTTTCGGGGGATGTCTTATTTTCGGGGAAACAGGGTATATCTGCATTTAAAAAAAAATTTTTTTTTACTGCACCGCACAGACCTTCTGGCTCAGGTCTGCGGCTTAAGCTGCGTCCACACTGCAAAATGACAGGACTAGGACCTGAGTCTCAGCTGGGCTCTGACCCACCCGCCTAGCAGGGTCCCTGCTCTCTATGCTTAGGGGCTCCTGAATACTGGGGAGGAGAGAATAGATGGGAGGAGGAGGAGCAAGGAAACTCCTGTACCACTGCATGGAGCCGGGCTCAGGTGGAGGGAGGCGGCTGCTACCGATCTGAGCTGGGGGCAGAGCGGGAAGTCAGGTGGCTGCTCTCGGGCGCTCTCTCATTCCACGCCTGTGCGGCTCCTGGGATAAAAAAGCCCCAAACTCCCAGCTGCTCCTTTCCAAGAGCTCAGGAGACTTTCCAGGGTGAGGTGGGGACCGGCCAGCACTGATGGCAACAGGGTGGGAGGGTCTCAGGCCTTCCTGTGCCCACTAGCGGTCTTGGGGCAGAATCCACTAAAACACACCACCAGCTCCTGGTGGCTGAAGCAGTGTCACAGTGCCCCCTTGTGGCGGCATGTCAGAACTGCGGTTGTTCAACAGAATCGGCATGGAGGTCTTGTCTACACTCGCCCTGTACCACGTTAGTTACAGGGCACAGTTAAAGTGGTGCCACCCTGCCGAATGTGGGTGCAGTTACATGGATGCAAATGTTCATATATTGGGATAGCTCGTTGCCATACGGGAAGGGGAATAAACTATACCAAGGTAAGGCACCTTTATAGAAGTAGATGGTTCATTAATTGGCATAGGGAGGTCAAGCCGGGCTGCAGGGAGGCGCCTGCATGTTAGAGCCAGTGGTGAAATAAGGCACCTTTATACAGGTATAACTGCATCCACACCAGGGCTTGTACTAGTCCAGGTATAGTGGGAAACCAGTCACACCCCTAAACAACACAGCTATGCCGAGACAAGCACTGCGTGGGGACCAAACTCAACTATGTGCCTCTCCATGGACTTCAACAGAGTGGCACCAGCAGGGCTGAATTTTGGTCATAGACCCATAGATGTTAGAGATGGAGCTTTAGCCACCTGTTGTCTTGTGTCCTGTATGTGACTGTAACTCTGTGGGGCAGGGACCGGCTTTTCATTATGTGTGTGTACAGCGCCCTTCAAAACAGGACCCCGATCGCTGACTGGGTCCTCTAAGCATGACTATCATACACACTAATACACTTCCCAGTCCATCTCCCTGGGGCCAAGGCAGGATTGTTCCGACAGGACACGTTCCACTGAATTTGTCCCACCTAGTTTTAAAACTGCCAAGCAATGAAGCGCCCACTCCTCCCTTGGGAGACAATTCAACAGGCTAATCCACATCAGGGTCAGGAAGATGGACCTTCATAACCGGCAGAACTTGTCTCAACGAGGCAAAGCTGGGGCTGGAGGACGTGCTGTATGTTAGATCAAACGTGGGTTTGTGAAAGGCATGAAATGGACAAACCGCCCGGACTTAAAAGGCCAGGGCAACGTTTTGGAAGATGTCACCTGTGCCTTATATTGTGCAAGGAGAAGACCCATCGAAGCCATGAGCACCAAGAACTTTCACTGAAAACTGAAAAAGTTGTTTGGGGGGGATATCAGGTTGGGGGGCAGAGGAGAATTGGGGGGGGTTGTTTTTTAAAAACTGAAATTTTCACACTGAAATCAAAACACTTTCCATCTGATTTTTTTCAGTGAATATTTTTAATGGGTGTTTAGATTCTGGGGTCCGAGTATCATCCAAATCACAGGAGCCCAGAGTCTGAATCTCCTTTAGTTATGAATGCTGGGTATGTCACCCGCCCCTGGTATGGTCAGTGCTTCTACAGCTGTGAAAGCTGACATGGAATTTGCTCCGATAATGATTTTGTCCCTGGCCCTACGACTTGTGACAGCTGTGAGCTTTCAAAGTCAGCCCTGAGGTTTCCTATGGAGATGGCTGACCTGGGTAGAGAAATAATAAATCTTACACAAGCCAGGGACTCTACAGACACTCCCAAGGGTTTAGCCTCATTGCTGAGAAGTCTGAGAGATCTGGGAGAGTTCCAAGATCCATCAGCCAGCAGGAGGCCCCATGCTGGGGATAATGGAGCCTTCAGTCCCAAAGAGTCAGGATTAGGGAAATCAAAGCAGTGTTTCAGAAAAGGATTTAGGGACCACAGTGGACAAACAACGGAACATGGATTCCCAGTATGATGCTGTGGTATCAAGCGCTAATGCGATCCTGGGATGTATAAAGAGGGCGTAGTGACAAGCAGTAGGCAGGGGACGTGTTACCTCTGTTTACAGCACTGGGGAGACAGATCCTGGAATACTGCACCCAGGTCTGGTGTCCACGGTTTAAACAGGATAATGAACAATTATAGAGGGTGCACAGAAGAGCCACAACAATGATTCGAGGGCGAGACAAAATGCCTTGCAGTAGCTCATGTAAGGAGCGCCGTCCGTTTCGCAAAGATTGAGAGAGACGTTGATTACGGGGTAGAAGTACCTGCCCCAGGGAGAAAATGCCAGGAACTTGGCGGCTCCTTGCTAATCTAACCGAGAAAAGCAGAACAAGAACAAATGGCTGCAAGGTGAAGCCAGACCAATTCTAACAAGCAATAAGGCACAAATGTCTAACCGGGAAGGTGATTGGCCATTGGAACAACCTCCCAAGGGACGTGGTGGCTTCTCCATCTCTAGATGTCTCCGAATCCAGCCTGGCCGCCTGTCTGGAAGCTGCTTTAGCCAAAACACAAGCTACTGGGCTCAGTGCAGGGGTAACGTGGTGACATTCTCTGGCCTGCGCTAGACAGGAGGTCAGACTAGATGAGCTAATGGTCCCTTCTGGACTTCAGATGCATGAATCCAAGTGTCTCCAAGGAGGGGGGTTGTTTCTCTGGTTGCCATGGCAGCTGTGGGCTACCTGTCCATGGTGATGCACCCACCCTGTCCCCAGTCGCTGAGCCCAGAGCTTCCCTGAGAAAGGTTCACCTGGGTGCTTGCTCCCAGGGCCAGCCTTAGGGTTGGGCGACCCGGGCGACTCCCCAGGGCGCTGTGGTCACGGGGGCGCCTTGGTCCAGGGGCTTGGGCTCCTCTCTGCTGCCCAGCTCTCTCTGTGTGCAGCGCTGTGGCACCTCCCTGGCGTCCCCCGCTTTGATTGGCAACCGGCGCTGCCCGTGCGGGGCCGGCTTCCTGCCTGGGCCAGAAGCAGCACTTCTGCTCGGCAGCAGCGCCTGGAACTGGCCAGCGCAGTGTGGCGGGTGTGGGGCATCACCCCCCTCCAGCTCTGGGAGTGCTGGACTGCGGGGCAGAGAGGCGCAAACTGGCCTCTTGTGTAAGACACCACACAGGGAGTCTCCGAAGTCTGAGTTTTAGCCCCCTCCCCAGTCCCGCCGCCTGCGGGCTTTGCCACAACTAGCCTAGGTGGGTATCTCGGCTGGCTTCGCGGCTTCTGCACCCCCCTCGTGGGTCACTGTTTGTAGCAGGCACCTCTGGGGGGTGATGGCTCGGCGTCACGCTCCGAACTGGCAGCTCGCTGGCAGCAGCTGGGAGACATATGAAGTAATCACGGGGAGGGGGGAGCACGTCCCCTTCTCACCTGTTGGGGCGGGGGGTTCCCGGTTTCACGTCAGGGGAACATGTTAAGGCACGCCAGGGCATGCTTCCCCCCAGCTGGGGGCTGGCTGAGGAATACCCCCCATTTCCTTCTCTTCTCCCCCAAAGCTGCTCGGGGGGATCCCCGCTGAGGAGGCCAGCCCTGGCTCTGTCTCCCCCCAGGAAGCTGGCGGGGGGGCGGGGCTGGCTGAGGAAGCCATCCCACTGTTCTCCTTTCCCTTGCAGCGGCTGTGTATGGGGGGGGGGGGCCCTGTTGGGGTGGGGACAGCTGAGGAGCACCCCTCACCTACAACACCCTCTGTTGGCTGGCCAAGCCATACGTGTGTGTGAGATACGCGAGGCCCCTTCACCCCCTCCGCCTTGGGGGGTGGGGGGGGGATACTGCCTCCTCCTTCTCCTCCTCCTCTCCATGTCCTTTAGGGCAAAGGAAAGGCACAGCCTAGCCTCTGCGCGCTCTGGTTTCTCTGAAGCTATGGGGTGGGGAGGAGCCATAACCCCTTCAGCCAGCAGCAACCCCACGCAGCAGCATATGGGGGTGTGGGGAAGTGGGGGGGGAGTTCGGCCAGTAAATGGAAGGAGACTTCCCGCCAGCCTAGGGTGCGGGGGAGGTTTGGTTTAGAGCAGTGGTTCCCAAACTGGGGTTCGTGAACCCCTGGGGGTTCACGAAATGTTACAGGGGGTTCTCGGGAAAAAACTCCCTAATGGCGGACAGACCTGTCCCTAGGGACCCCAGGCAGCACAGCGCCAGCTGCCCGAAGCCCCTGAATGTCCAAGAGCTAAGAAGATCAAAGCAAGCATTTCTATCACACTGAGGAGATTTAAACGTCAAGATTCCTTATAAGAAATGGAAAGGGAGGTGGATATTTTTTGCTGTTTTTAAAATTAAATAGGCAGCTAGTATGGTTTTTAAAATTATTATGAAGAACAAGTTTAAGCTTTGTTGTAACGTGCGTTGTTTGCCTGGACTGCTCAAGACCTGAATGCTTGTGTAGGAGGAACTCTTTGAGTTGTCTTCTTAAATACCTTCATGCTGTTTCACATCTGATACTCCTTGATGAAACATAGGAGCCTTGTCTTATAACAGGCTTATTCAAAGTGATACAAGCTACGAAAGTGAGATCTTGGAAGAGAGTGTTGCCATTTTCATAATGTAATACAAATTCTGTAATGATAAATAATAATTAATAATTAATAGTGTGTAATAAGCATGTCATAAAAACACATTTTATATTTCCAAGATCACTGCTTTTATCATTTATACTCAGGTAAAGGAGAAAATCCCTGGAAATATTCATTTTTAGGAGGGGGTTCGCGAGACTTGACATTTTATTGAAAGGGGTTCACAAGTTATTAAAGTTTGGGAACCACTGGTTTAGAGGGAAGTGGGGGTAGGGCTCCTTGGCTGAATCAGTAGCAGAAGCAGCTGTTGCTGTTTGCTGGGGATTTCCTGGGGAACCTGCTATTGGAAGGAGGCTGTAGTGAGTTCCCAGGGCAGAGGAGTGGGAAAGCAACCACAGGGCCGGCCTTAGGGGTGGGCGCTGTGGTCGGGGGGGGGCACCGTGGTCAAGACTCAGAGGCAAGGAGCAGGGCAGGCGTGGGTTGCGAGGCCGCAGAAGGGAGCTCAGGGCAAGGGAAACGGGACCCAGGGGTAATGGGGGGGAGCCCGGGGAGACCGCGGGGGCCAGGGGAACCACAATGCAAGTTCGCCCAGGGCGCCATTTTCCCTAAGGCTGGCCCTGCTTGCTCCTCCCGAGGGACCCAAGCCAGGCAGGTGTGTGCGTTTGTTTCTTTGAAATTCGATTCTCAGTCGCACCATCAACCAACCGTTCCGGAGCAGTGAGTGAGCTTTCCCAGCGGCCTCCAGGCCATGTTTGGGCTCAGGGGAACTGGGGAGGGTGAACATCTATGTGACCCATTGAAGGCAGCACCCACGTACGCTCCACACGGCAGCTGGGAGCACGGCTCCCAGCACGGGTGGCCAGACTCGTGCTAGGGGGCCTCGCACTAGCACATGTGAATGTTGCGGCACACTTGGCAGCCCAGGCTCGGCCCCAGGTGGTCGCTTGGACTCGGGTGGCTAGCCTGAGCCACAACGTCCGAGCTGCTATTCCTAGTGCACTCGCTCGAGTGGCGCTAGCGTGAATCTGCCTACCGGGCTGGGAGGCACTGGTTTGGGTTTTGCCACCTCCCCGTGCCCCTGGGAATTAGTTCACATGGTCAGAATTTGTTATGGGAGTTGGGGAACTCACCCAAGGGAGACAGCGCCCCCTGGAGGGGGAAGTGGGACAGGATTTATAAATCCTATACTGGCCCGGCAAGGGTTAATGGACCTACAAGGTGTGTCCGGCCTGAAGGGAAGCTGTGCAAGGGAGAAGTCCAGATGAGCTGGTGATGGGCCTGGGCGGGCAGCAGAGAGGCAATAAAAGCAGAAAAGTTTGGGTCTCTATTATGGGGTTTTTAAATATTATCATCCATGCAGATTTCAGGCATTTCACTTGTGACTGTTCCTTTCCATTTCCACTTAACAAGCGTCCTCATTATTGTGGAGTTCCCCTTTTTGAGGTTAAATGCTACTGTGGTGGGTTTCTCTGGCATCTTCCCCCCTACAAGGATGTTCAGTTTAATTACAACATGGTTGCTATTACCGAGCAGTTCAGCTCTATTCACCTATTGCACCAGATCCTGTGCTCCACTTAGGACTAAATCAAGAATTGCCTCCCCCTTTGTAGGGACTAGCTGCTCCTAGAAGCAGTCATTAATGGTGTCTAGAAATATCTCTGCATCCCATCCTGAGGTGGCCTGTACCCAGTCAATATGAGGTTAGCTCAAATTCCCCATTATTATTGGGTTTTCTGTTTTTACAGCCTCTAATCTCCCTGAGCATTTCACAGTCAGTGACACCATCCGGGGCAGGTGGTCAGTAGGATATTCCTACTGTTATATTCTTATTATTCGAGCATGGAATTGCTCTCCAGATTCTATGATACAGTTTGATTCATTTAAGATTTTTACTATCTTTGACGCTGTGCTTTCTTTCTCATATAGTGCCACTCCTCTGCCAGCATGACCTATGCTCGGTCCTATATTTTTTTACCCTGGTATTACTGCATCCCGTTGATTATCCCGTTCCATCAAGTTTCTGTGAAGCCTATTAGACCAGTATCCTCTTTTAATACCAGGCACTCCAAGATCATTCATCTTACTATTTAGACTTCTAGCATTTGTATACAAGCACTTATAACATCTGTCAATATTTAGTTGTCTGCCTTTGTGTGATGTACTTGAATGGGGCTCTTTTGTTTGACTGTTTCTCTTCAAGTCCTACCTGTGCTTCATCAACTTCTATCCTCTCTTCTTTACTAGGGCACAGAGAATCCCCTTTAATAAATCCTCCCCTATGGGATGTCTCTGTCTGAACCGTGTGCTCCTCCACACCTGTCGGCTTTCCCCCAGCCCTTAGTTTAAAAAATCCTCTATGACCTTTTTAATTTGACATGCCAGCAATCTGGTTCCGTTTTGGTTTAGATGGAGCCCATCCTTCCTGGATAAGCTCCTCCTTTCCCCAAATGTTCCCCAGTTCCTAATAAACCTAAATCCTTCCTCCCAACACCATCATGTCATCCATGCATTGAGACCCTGGCCCTGCATGTGGAACTGGAAGCATTTCAGAGAATGCTACCATGGAGGTCCTGCACTTTAATCTCTTTCCTAGCAGCCTATATTTGGCCTCGAGGGCCTCTCTCCTGCCTTTCCCTATGTCACTGGTACCTACATGTACCATGACCACTGGCTCCTCCTCGGCACCGCACGTAATTCTATCGAGATCTCTCAAGAGCTCCGCAACCTTCGCACCTGGCAGGCTATTCACCGGACGGCTCTCCTGATTATCGCAAATCCAACTATCTACATTTCTAATCATCAAATTCCTCATTACTGTTAACTGTCTCTTCCTAGGAACGGGGGTCACCTCCCATGGCATGAGACACGTGTGGCTTTGGGGGATGGCGGTGCAGGCATTTTGCTCTCGGGCCAGCCCTGCTTTCCTGCCCTGGGCTGGGGCTGTGGGAAAAGGGAGAGGATCCGTCTACAAAGGGGGATGAACAGCACTGTCCGTTCCCAAAGGCTGACACAGACGTTGGGTCGGCTGCCCGTTCTGCAGGGAGCTAAAGTTTTCACTAGAGGCCCCAATCCTGCAAGGTGCTTAATGGCTTCAGCACATTGTGGGAAGCACTCAGCACCTCGCCAGATAGGGCCCTGAATGACTGGGGAAGTGGTTGAAGTGTTCTCGCACAAATATCTCTCAATTCCTTTAAGCCCATTCAGAAATTCCAGGGGTGCAGGGTTTCTCTAGAATACGGTAGCCTCTGTTCAGCCTGGGCACAACTCTGCTCATAGCGACGGATCTCTGGGAAATCACTCCCTGCTTAAGAAATTAGATTCCTCTGGCCAACAGGCTCCATGTTAAACTGCAGCAGAGCCACTCACCACTGCTGCAAAGGGTTAATTTTCCTGCCCCCTGCGAATTCCCAGGCAGGGCTCCCAAAGCACGCTGAGCTATTCCTCCCTCTAGCAAATGTGTCCCAAGTCGCTAATAGTTAATAATCCATCTGGTCTGGCATTGCACTGGTTTACTGCAGATTTTCACTTGGCCGAGCCCCTACCAGGAAAATACTAAGTCTGGCCAGCTTTTGTTGTTTGAGGAGAGAGGTGGGATTGCTCACTGCCTTTGCTTGGCATGCTCTTCCTGAGGGACCCCCCAGTGAAAGCAAGTGGGTGTGAGATGGACCGGACTGACTGGTTCTGAACAGCGTGTCTTTGAACGCCTAGCTCCAGAGCGGATTAGACTCAGCTGCACAGACCAGGTGGCCATCAGGGATGAACTAGGCCTTGGAATGATCCAAGGCTGAATCTAGAGTGACTTTCCCCTCCTGGAGGTGAGTCGGGGGTGGCCGTTAGTCACTGTCTTAGCTCTCGGGGCTAGTTCCGGTATCTGCCACTGACTCCTGGCCCTAGTGCAGCATTGGCTGTGGGGATACAAATACTGGGCTCTCCCCACACAAGCCGCACTGTTGCATGGTGCTGTAGTTCTGTTCCCATGGGCACCTCTACTTCGGGACTTCTCTGTAACCCTGATTCTCTAAATGTTCTCCCTTTCCAGTCTGTTTTATCTGTATTTTCGACGGGCCCCTCAACTGCGAGTGGAGCTGAAATTGGGCTGCAGGTACCACTGGAACCAGCAGGGGCTTGGCTCAGTCTGAGGCACATTGAAACTGGGGCAGCAACTTGTAAGAAATTTGGATTGAACAAATGCTGAACATGACTGACCTGCTCTGCCCCCTCCAGCCCCAAGGCACTGTGAGTTAAACCTCCTCCACACAGCCACTCCTGCCTGGGGTGCTGCCCTGTGCCCCAGCTGTCACTAACACAGCTGTATTACACCAGCACAGAAGGCGCTGGAGTCTTTGGCAGAAGATGGCAGGTGGTTTGAAACCATTGGCCCTTCTTTCTACACAGCCGGGATGGAGAGGGAAGGACTTTTCATGGCTCCATCTCCTTCTGCTCCTGCCCCCCATCGACCCACCCATGAGGCCAGGAGATTGAGATGATTCTTTCTAATCCAGCGTCTCATGTACAAGGATATGTGAGAGAGATTTCTTCAGTCTCTCTCTGTCGGTTTGTATACCGCCCTTATCACCGTAGCATCTATGTGCCTTCCAGGAGTGCATTGACTGATGGGACTGACATCTGTCTGATCTGGTTTGTTCTTCCTCATATCATCTCCCCAGGGAGACAACTGTGAATTGTGTAAGGATTGCAGATGGGCTAGTGTTTTGTTTTGGTAGGTTTGCTGTTGTTGTTTTTTTAATGTACACACTGCTCTGTGCTGATGTTGGAGAAGGCAGGTCAGAGAAATGGAGACGTCTTGTGATGGTCCTTAGTTCCTGTGGGAGTTCATTCCACAGGCTCTGACTATGGTCTTGATAAAAGACCTCTCATCAAAAAGTGAGGAGGAAAAACTGTTTCTAACCTGTCCCTGAACCGGGGAGAAAAGAGTGAGATGGCAGAGATGGCATCCTGCTAGGTAGCAACCTGCCACCGTGTCAGGAATGGATATCAGTGACACATGGGCACAGAGGATCAAAACCCAGGCAATGTGCAGTCCTACCATGGGCAGATGTTACTTATCTCTGAAATATACATGATGGATCTGTCGTGTGTGTGTGTACTTTGCAACACCTGTAGAGTTTGTCATGCCACCAATACCTTGTTGAACTGAGGGCCGCTGTGCCTAAAGAACCTGCATCCACAGACCTCTGCGCTGCCCACAAGAGGGAGCTGCAAGACTAGAAGAGAGCAGACTTCCCCATGTTAAAATGTAGCGCTGTGTGAAAGCGTCTCTGGCTGACAACCCAGCTCATCCCTTTCAACTTCCAAGAGATTCACTGCTCAGTCAGTTAGTCTGAGGAAAGGAATCACCGCCATTCCTGGTGAGCTTAGTCATTGTCTGCCAGCCCCTGATGGCCACCAAATTTCTATTTCTAGAACAAAATTATTGTTGTTGTTATTGTGGTAGCACCCGAAAGCCACAGTGAGGGTGAGCCCGATTGTGCTTGGTGCTGTGGAAACACACAACAAATGACAGGCCAGTTCCAAAGTAATAGAAGAAAGGGAATAATTTAATGAGACTTTCAAAAGGCCTTTGACAAAATCTCTCTCAAGAGACTCCTAAAGAAACTAATTAATTAGCTATGAGGTAAAAAGCAAAGTATTGTCATGGATCAAAAATTAGCTAACAGGTAGAAATCAAAGAGCAGGAATGGTAAATTTTCTTCATGGCAAAAGGTAAACAGTGAGATGCCACAAGCTTCTGAACTAGGACTGATATTAAGTATATTAATGTCCTGGAAAAAATGGTGAGCCATGAAGTGGCAACATTTTGCAGATGACATAAAATGATTTAGGTTAGTCAAGACTACAGAAGACTGTGAGATGCTTCAGAGGGACCTAACCAAGTTAGATGGACAACACAATGGCAGATGAAAGTCAATGTGGACAAATGTAAAGTAATGAATGGGAAGCACATGGGAGCTGCCTGGAATATTTTTGTGACTATTATATATTCTGTTTGCCTGATTGTTATTGCAGTGTTTTCTATGACTATCAGGGGGTTAATTGCAGCAGAAGCTGACTTGCACAAAAGACAATGCAGAAAATCAACTGCTCTGCAGTGTATACCCTGTCACAGGCTCCTCCATGGCTACCCAGTGTGCCGCACTATTTCTGTTACCTCCCAGTTACACACACACACTGGCGGTTTTCCTTTCACCACGTGTATCTTTTATTCCTCTGCCCTTTTACACATGCAACATAACACGGACATCGTGTAGCAGAAACTTTCCACGTAGCTTCTCTCCTCAGCTCAGCACAGCTCACCTTCTGAGCTTCCCTGGCTTCCTGTTTGTTCTTCTTGTGTCCACCCTATTTCTGCCAATTACATAATTAGCCCAGTAATTACCACCCAGGTGCTCATAACCACCAGACAGAAAGTGTTCAATTGCTCCCAGCTGGCCCTGGAGCCTCTTCTGTGCTGCCCTAAATTCAGTGATCAGGATGCCTCTGTTACATACCCAGCCTCTGAAAAGCCAACCACACCAGCATGGCGAGGCTCAAGAGGCAGAGGAGAAAACAAAGGACTTGGTGGATGTTTTAAAGGGGCACACTCTAAGTCAGAGAGAGAGGTAGAAACTGCTAAGGTGCAGATTGTGGGAGCAGACCAGAGCTGGGGTGTATCTGGGATAAGCTACCTAGACAATAGGTAAGAAGGATAGATGCCTATGTCTTTTGTTGTTTTAAAACCTTTTCCCCTTGTTGTGCTGTGTCCTGCTGTTGCGATTAAACAATACTTTGTTCTGAAAAGGCTCTTTAGGGTCACTGAATTCAACATTGGCCTCAGCTTCCACAGGGAAGGCTGGCAGGTAGCCAAAGCCAGGGGGACTTACTGAGCAATCAGGGTTAGAAGAGAGGGTGTTGCACCCCAGGGACCCAGTCTAAGAGTGGGAGAATTGCAGAATCTCATCCCAGGACAGGTGAAGGCAAGATGCTAAATGCCTGATGGGGAGGCACTCACAGAGAATGGGTGATTAAAGGAGCAGATAGCCCTGAATCATCACAACATATAACCCACTGATGAGTGTGTGTTACAGGTTCCCTCACTGTGCCAATCCAGACAGGACAGGAGTTGTTACAATTCCCAGCTACTGAGGCTTGGCCCTTGAACTTAAACTGTAGCAGCTCACACTTTTAGCTCTGGAGGTGCCTGGTTCATTCCCCAGTGTGTGGGCCACGTTTTGGCAGCCAGCACTAATTGCACAAAGGAAGGAATGTTTGAATGACTTATACACCTTGCTGGGTTTTAAATTAACTGTAGCAACTGAAGGGAAAGATTTGGACATCAGTGTAAACAGCTCAGTGAGGACTTCTATGGCATATGAGTCAGTGGTCAATGAATTAAACAATGTTAAGGTGCGTAAAGGAGGGAAGGGAGAATAAAACTTAAACTATTATAATGCCCTTGCATAAGGCTATGGCAAGTTGTCACCTGGAATACGGAGTTTAGTTCTGGTCACCCCATCTCAAACAGATGTAGAGAGAAGTAGAAGATTGCAGACGTAGCGGGAGTAGAGATGGGTGGTGAGAATGATTAGGGGAATGGACAAACTCTCATGAAGAGAAACTGAAAACGTTCCTATATAGCAGTGGTGGGCAACCTGCAGCCCATCAGGGTAATCTGACTGGGCCACGAGACATTTTGCTGACATTGACCATCTGCAGGCACACCTCCCGCAGCTCCCAGTGACTGTGGTTCGCCGTTCCCGGCCAAAGGGAGCTGCGGGAAGCAGTAGAGATTCTGTCTCGATTCCGCCACCTCCTGCCTGGCATCCCACAACAGAAGAAACAATACACACATTCCTTATAGATATTATGTATTGGGTCCATTTGAGCTATGCCCAGGTTGGATGGACAGACTCGGTATTCTGTCGGTGGCCTACCCTTTTGACTTCTCTCAGCCTAAGATTTTCTGTTCCAAGTGCTGCCAGCAAGACCCTTGCAATGAGAGCTGCAGTGTGCCTGAAGGCAGGCGTCTACCTTACATTTGAATTTCAGAAGTTCAATTTCTTCCCTTTGAAGATCACTTTCCAGTAACATTTTATGCTGCTTGTCATGCTCAATTGCAGAGGCTTTATGATCCCTCCTAAAATATTCACAAAGGCCCCCTCAAGCAGAGCGAAAGCCTCACCCAAGAAAACAAGGGGAAGGAAGAGCCAGGTTTGCTTTTACTGGGATGTTCATCTGAGGCAGGGGTTTCCCTCCTTTCAAACAAAATCTTTGAAATCCCTTTAGATGTGAAGAGCTGTTTTGCTGTCAGGCCAGATCCCTGAAGCTTTAATTGGGTTCTTCCAGCCTCGAGATCAATGCCTCTACAGGGCTCTGCAAGGCGGTTCTGGAGCAGTGCTGTGGTTATTGGACCCTAGTGGCCAAGCATTGGGAAGAGGACGGTGTCCTGCTTGCCAAATCCAAGGACAAGGTTATTCAGGAAGCTGTGCTCTTCAGAGTTGCTGTTAAACGTATGTCATTGCGATGGGAATGGTGGGACAGCAGGTGTGTTGTGACCACTACTTATCATCCTGATCACAGTTATCTCATTGTTCCCTTGTGCTCCCCTCATCTGTCTGCTGTATCCATCTGTTGTCCCTCATCTTATACTTAAACTGTAAGCTCTTCAGGGCAGAGACTGGCTTTTGTCCATTGTTTGTGCCTCCCACAATGGGACTGGAGCCTGTAGATGCTACTGTAATGCAGATAAGTCTCTCACAGTATATAAATTACACTATTTTTAAAGCCCACTCTGTTCCTCAAGTTACCATACTTGGGCACTTACACCAGTTGTTTGATCATCTTATACCTGACATGAAACTTACGTTGCTTACATCACCTGCAGGAGCCAGGAAGGATTTTTTCCCCCCTGATGCACAATTGGCTAGTTGTTGTTTTTTCCTTCCTCTGAACTCACAGCTGGAGTTGGGACAGACTCGTGCTCTCAGGTGTTACACAGAATCCTTTCTAGTTGACCAGATGGTGTTTCTTGCTCACAGGCTCAGGCTCAAACTGTTTGCCAGATGTGGGGTCAGGAAGGAATGTCTCCCTGGGTCAGATTGCCAGGGTCTGTGGAGGGGTTTTCACCTTCCTCTGTAGCATGCTATGTGGACCTCTTGGGAATACTCACCTGATCAGTTCCCTGCCACTGCAGGAGCCTCAGGCGTTGGTGGCACTTTGATCTTTCCTGTTCTATCTGTGGCACGCTGTTTAGCCTCTTGAGGTCTGAAATGCTTTAGTCTAACTAAAATCTTTGGGCTTAATATAGGTGGGTGAAAATTAATGGCCTGTGACGTACAAAAGGTCAGACTGGATGGTCCCTTCTGGCCTAAAACTCTATGAAACTATCTCCTCTGAATTTGTCCCTGAAAAGCACCCATTTACTCTAGCTCTGAAACTAGCCCATTAACTAATCCTTGCACTATCCTTGTGGGGTAAGTGCTATTATGCCCAGTTTACAGATGGAGAAACCCCATGGACTGAGTCAGCATCAGCTCATTGGTCTAGAATTTCCAAAACACAGAGAAGTAGTTGAGTAAAGCTAATAAAAAAACCATCAAGGTAATGTGCATGGTGCAGGCCAATAGAGCTTTGTTACAATTAAGTGGCATGAAATCCGCATTTCTCACATCACAGTGAAGTCTGGGGGGTCTCCAAGAATAATGACTCAATAATGAGGTGCTAAAAATCCTAATGTTGAGATGATGGAAGTTATATTTTTGCTGCTAATCATCCAATAATTTGTACAGTTAATTCAGTCGTGGTAAATGTCTACAAACTGAGTAGCAATGATGAATTATAGGGAACTATTTCATTTTAAGGCTCCATTGCTCTAAGAAACTATGATTTCATTACTTTATATTTGTTTTGGTAGTCAGCCTGTTCAGTGGTGTTACTGCAGTTAAGTCTTTAAATAATGTATTTTACTGAGATATTCATAGGTCCTAGAAGCCCTGCAGTAATATCAGCTCAGACTAAGAACTTGTTGCATCTCACAAACTAAGCAGTTTCAGACTGAGCCCAGATCTACACTTAAAAATTAACCTAGCTATGACGCTCAAGGCTGTCAAAAATTTCACACCCTGTGCTACATAGTTATGTCAGCCCAGCCCTCTATGGAGACACAGCTAACTCAATAGAAAAATTCTTCCATTAACCTCACTAGTGCCTCTCAGGATGGTGGATTTAGCAATGGCAAAACCCCTTCCATCCATGTAGGAAGCATCTACACTACAGCGCTAAAGCGGCAGTGCTGTAGCTGTGCCGCTGTAACGGCTGTAGTGTAGACAGTCAGTAGTTGGATTTGAGACATCCGAAGAAAATCCAAGTTGCTGAGGTGATAAGAGTAGCTGGTGCTCTTCTCTCTCAATCAGAACTGAACAAATGTGCCAGGATCAAGATCTAGGGCCGTGTGTCGGTGAAGGGGCTTTCTTCTGAATGAAATGTAAAACCAAAAGGCCCTAAACACTTGTCTTCCCTGAAGATCCCATGACATTTTCTCTGAGAGTAGGCTATACAAATCCTAGTACCCTGGCTAGATTCCAGACTGGGTGACATGTGGTCGCTATTGTCATTTATTTGTATTACTGTGACACCTGGAGCCCGCAACTGAGATTAGGGCCTCATTGTGCTGGGCACTGTACACACACGTAGCGAGAGACAGTCCTGCCCTGAATACCTTAGTCTAAATAGAGCAGACAAAGGATGGGAAGGGGGAGAAACTGAGGCACAGAGGGATGAAAATGACTTGCCCAAAATCATACAGCCGGATTGGCCGAGCCGGATCTAAACCCCCAGTCTCTTGACTCCCAGGCCACTGGCCCATCCAGCCTCTCTCCTGCTACCTGGCCACACTAGTCACTTCCTGTCCTAAACTGTCCTGCAGCAATCCGGGGAGCTGTTCCACCCCCGCGGGGCTGGGGACACGACAGCGGTTGCCAGGCAGGAGCAGGAGCTTGTCCATGGGGTGTCGGGGGGGGGGGGGTTATAACTTTCCCAGGCACCTGCCCGCTCGGGGGTGTCTCCCCGGTCCTGGGGTCTGGTCCTGCCTACAAGCATCCTCGCCACGTGACGTCACGCACAGCCTGTTGTCATAGTAACCACTGCGGTCACAGGGGTGCCCCTACTCGGGGGCTGAGCCGCCAGGGCGCCATGGAAACGCCGGGGGAGGGCGGCCGAGGGCGGGGCTGGGTCTCTGACAGGCGGGGAGCACGCACTATGGCCGGGAACCCAGCGGGGCCGCCATGACGCACCAACGGCCGTTGAGGAGGGGGCGTG
>NW_020665349.1:2637290-2655671 GCF_002925995.2 Terrapene triunguis
CCCCCCAAACTTGAGAGCTCCATACTTTCACACCTTACATCAGCCAAGATCTGACCCCAGGCCTTGTACCATAACTGGCTAGAGTCAGGGGGCTCTGATCCTTCCAGCTCATCCAGCCTCCTTCAGTAAAATTCCCCTTCCTATAGGCTGCAAGTATCATCAGGCTTTGGGTTATTCTGGGGATGGGAATTCATAGAATAGAATCATAGAATATCAGGGTTGGAAGGGACCTCAGGAGGTCATCTAGTCCAACCACCTGCTCAAAGCAGGACCAATCCCCAGACAGATTTTTGCCCCAGATCCCTAAATGGCCCCCTCAAGGATTGAACTCCTGGGTTTAGCAGGCCAATGCTCAAACCACTGAGCTATCCCTCCCCCCATTGTTTGTCTCCGATGTGAAATCTCTTCAGGGTTCATGTTATGCTGGTTCCAGAGTCCCTCATGGGGCACAAATGTGGTAAATGTCCCACTGACGTAAAAATAACAGTCCTTCGTGAGGACCTCACACCTTCTATGGGTCATCTCGATTATCACTTCAAAGTTTTTTCTTCTGCTGCTACTGATAGCTCATCTCAATTGATTGGCCTCTTACAATTGGTATGCGTACTTCCACCTTTTCATGTTCTCTGTATGTATAAATATCTTCTGTCTGTGTGTTTCACTCTATGCATCTGAAGAAGTGAGCTGTAGCCCACGAAAGCTTATGCTGAAATAAATTTGTTAGTCTCTAAGGTGCCACAAGTACTCCTGTTCTTTTTGCGGATACAGACTAACACGGCTGCTACTTTGAAACCTGTCTTCCTGTGTGTCTGCAGCCTCTTGCACAATGAGATCCCTGGGTGCTGCCACAACACGAGTAGTTGAATATGAGTTAAGATACTATTTAGATTATTGAGTTCAGCTAGGTACTCTAGAACAGGGGTTCTCAACCTTTTTCCTTCGGAGGCCCCCCAACATGCTATAAAAACTCCATGGCGGGGAGGGAGGGGCTGGGCTTCAGCCACTGGAGGGGGGTTGGGAGCCTCGGGGAGCATCTGCTGAGGCACCGGTGATCCAGGCTTCAGCCGCTGGGGCTTGGGGCTCCGAGCATCCCTGTTTGGCGGACCCCCTGAAACGGCTAGTGGACCCCCAGTGGCCCACGGAGACCTGGCTGAGAACTGCTGCTCTAGAACATGCTAGAAGTCAGAATATAGTATCTAGCACAATGGGGTCCCAGTCCATGACAAGGTCTCGGGTGGTATGGTAACAAAAATGAATAAAGTGTGGATTCTACTCAACTTTTATCAGTCAGGTAATGTAGCCTGTGAACTTAGGTATGTTGCCTTTGTGAATCATAATTAGAAATATTCATTGATGCTGTTCTCATTTACAGTGGTGAGTGATGGAGAATTATAAGAAATCCAAGATTGTGGAGAAGCCCTCTCCCCTTCCATTCACCAACCTGCCTTCAGATATTATCGAGATGAAAGTGAAGGATGGCAGCAAAATCAGAAATCTTATGGGTTATGCCATCGGCAAGATGGAGTCCGACTCAGTTAGGCAGATTCTTTTCACTGGCTCTGGCAAAGCCATCAGCAAGACTATCACTTGTGTGGAAATCATGAAGCGACGGCTCAAGGGACTCCACCAAATCACCAAAGTGCTCTTCAAACAGACCGAAGAGATCTGGGAGCCCATTGTCCCTGAGGCTGGTCTAGATGCCTTGACAGTGAAGAGAAATATTCCTGCCATATGTGTCTTGCTGAGCAAAGAGGCGCTAGATTCCCAGGAGCCTGGGTATCAGGCCCCAGGCTCTTTTGATGCCTTCTGGATCGAGACACTTAAAGCAGAGTCCCAGGGACAAATTAAGAGAAAGCAGGGTGGAGGAAGGGGGGCTGGCCACACAGGAAAGCATCCTAGATCCGTTGGAGGACGTGGAGAATCCTACAAAAAGCCTTGAGAAAAAGATAAATCAGAAGCAATGGTTAATGGCGTCAAGAACAAAAAACCAAGCCACCTAATGTGGTTCAAGTGCTACCACCAAACACAGAGTGACTGAGCTCCTTGGTAGAGAAGAGCTGAAACCTAGCACAATTGGGAGAGGGACGAGGGGCACGTGAAAACAGATATGGTCATAGCCATGGCAAATAAATTCTCATAACGAGTCTGGCATTCTATTTTGATGAGGTTTTTTGTTAATATATTGAGATATACCTATCTCACAGAGCTGGAAGGGATCTCAAAAGGTCATCGAGTCCAGCCCCCCACCTTCACTAGCAGGACCAAGCATTGATTTTTGCCCCAGATCCCTAAGTGGCCCCCTCAAGGATTGAACTCACAACCCTGGGTTTAGCAGGCCAATGCTCAAACCACTGAGCTATCCCTCCCCCCTTGTTGAAGACCTCCTTGGTGATACTTCGCTGCTTATGGTTTAAAAATGAGGCAAGGTAGACCAGACTTGCCCAAACACTGTTTAATGGTAATTTGCCAGGAGTCATGAGGCCAAAACTAATCTGCATTAAATGGAGTAGGTTTCAGTTGCCCTGGATGCTGCTTTGAAGATGAAACATGCTATGCCGCAGTCTGAGTGAGCCATGCGTCTGTATTAGAGATGAAAGGGTAGTGGGCTATGTTGTAGAACTCTGAGCTTGAGGTTGCATTTTTGGCTTTCCTAACTAGCTATTGCAATGGCATTTTGTTGGACTGGACCTCCTAACAGAGCTTTTGGGCTCAGTTTCCCTTTTTTGGGTATGTTCTGCTAATCCCTTGAGAGAGACTGGTGATCTGAATAAGGAGCTGGAGCTCAGCTCTGACAGTTACTGCTTGTGTGACCTTCGGGGAGTCACATCCCTTCTATTCCTCATTTTCCTTGTCTGGAGAATGGGGGATGTTGTATGTATGTCACAGGGGTTTTGCGAGGATAGTAATTGGTGTAAGTCATCTTGACATACAGCTCTGTAGAAGTGTTCAGTACAATTGTTAATAGTGAACACCAAAGCAAAAACTATTTTAAACCCTGCTTTATGAATCATAAAGGAATGATAAAGGGAAAAATAAAGTTCCCTCTTGTGTTTTACATTAGAAATCTTGTCTCCATCCTTTCCTCTTTTTGCCAGAGGCCATTAGTAATGTTTAGAGGACTGGACTAGAGGCATCACTCTAGGCTGAAACCTGAGCGCACACAGCTGTGGTTGAGGAGGAAGGGATTAATATGTTGAACTTTTTTCTTCTTAAAGAATTGTAAAAGGCTCCAACAGGTTGTTTCCCGTTACAAATCGTCTTTAAAGCCTCAGAAAGGGTTAACGCTTGTGTTCTCTAAAGGGATTGTGGGGCAGCTTTTTGCGGTTAAGTGTTCTTAAATCTGTGTAAGTACTTTTGAAATAGGTCTGAAGCTTCAAAACTTTGCTGAAAGAAGCAGAGGAAATAACTTAGTTTCCTTATTATGCTGTTTCATGTTATGAATATCTGTTTCAGTTAAATATGGGTCAGGAAAAAGATTCTATAGTTGTAATTGAAAGATTGTTACGTGCAAGAACGAATCTTATCAATTGCTTTCTGGATGATGTCCATAATTTCCACTCTCTCTTCTGTTAAATGCATCAGCAATGGAACACTAACAGACTGCCTTCAGAGCCTGCCAGAGCCACTCTTTACTTAAAATAACACTGCTAGGTCAATTGAAGTCAAATGTAAACTTTTGTAAAATCAAGGATTTACATAAGTCATTACTGGAGGGAAGCATGAGTGTGTCTTATGTCATATTATGTGAGAGACTTTCACAATCAAGAACAAGGTTTTTTTAATCTGCATGCTCACCAGCACACAAGGTTGACTCACATACTTACCTCTAAAGTTGAGCATGTAAGTGTCTTTTCAGTCATATCACAAAAGTCATGTTTCACAACACAAGTTGCATTCACGATCGCATAAACTTTTGCATAGCTTATTTTTGTCAACAAACTTTCTCACTTATGCATGTCTTACTTGGTGCTCTCATCACTAATAAATATAAATATTTCCTTGAAACACACACAATACTATGAAAATTTTTTTGTGAGGATATAAATATTTGCCTGCCAATGTTGTGTTCCAGTGCTAATGTATGAGAGACAGAGTGAAAGTGACTCTCCTATATTTGTTGTCCAAGCTGAATGAAATACAAAGTTATACATAGTGTCCATGGGAAAAAGTGAACCAGATTTGTGAAACTTTTTCTTCAAAAAATTAGAAGGATTGTTGATAGTGCAGGGAAAGAAAGTTGGTCAGTTTTCAGAATGGAGAGAGAGAAATAGCGGTGTCCCCCAGAAGTCTGTACTGGGACCAGTCCTATTCAACATATTCATAAATGATCTGGGAAAAGGGGCAAAAAGTGAGGTGGCAAAATTTGCAGATGATACAAAACTACTCAAGATAGCTAAGTCCGAGGTAGACTGCGAAGAGCTACAAAAGGATCTCTCAAAATTGGGTGACTGGGCAACAAAATGGCAGATGAAATTCAATGTTGATAAATTCAAAGTAATGTACATTGGAAAACATAATCCCAATTATACATATAAAATGATGGGGTCTAAATTAGCTGTTACCACTCAAGAAAGAGATATTGGAGTCACTGTGGAGAGTTCTCTGAAAACATCCGCTCAATGTGCAGTGGCCGTCAAAAAAGCAAACAGAATGTTGGAAATAATTAAGAAAGGGAGAGATAATACAACAGAAAATATCATATTGCCTCTATAAAATCTTGAATACTGTGTGCAGATGTGGTCGCCCCTTCTCAAAAAAGATATGTTGGAATTGAAAAAGGTTCAGAAAAGGGCAACAAAAATTATTACGAGTATGGAATGGCTTCCGTATGAGGAGAGATTAATAAGACTGGGACTTTTTAGCTTGGAAAAGAGACGACTAAGGGGGGGATATGATAGAGTTCTATAAAATCATGACTGGTGTGGAGAAAGTAAATAAGGACGTGTTATTTACTTTCTCCACAATAACTAGGGGTCACAAAATGAAATTAATGGGCAGTTGGTTTAAAACAAAAGGAAATATTTTTTTCACACAACGACAGTCATTCTGTGGAACTCCTTGCCAGAGGATGTTGTGAAGGCCAAGATTATAACAGGGTTCAAAAAAGAACTAGATAAATTCATGGAGGGTCCATCGATAGCTATTAACCAGGATGGGCAGGGATGGTGTCCCTCGCCTGTTTGCCAGAAGCTGGGACTGGGTGATGGGATGTATCACTTGATGATTGCCTGTTCTGTTCATTCCCTCTGGAGCACCTGGCATTGGCCACTGTCAGAAGACAGAATACTGGGCTAGATGGACCTTTGGTCTGACCCAGTATGGTCACTCTTATGTTCTTATGTCACTTATGGTTTTTAACCTGATAGTTTCACTTTTTAGCTGGTGAAAATGAGGTTTTCATAAATTGCTCCCTTTCAGAGGCTTACTGTTGCCTCTCCTGTCCTCCACTACTGGAATAATTAAATCACATTATAAGGCAGATGTACAAAGATGGATAGGATAATCTGCCTCTCTTGAAATTTATGACCTGAAGATACTGGCTACATCCCATTACTCAGGTTCCCATAGCCTGAGGCTCAACTGATTTTTATTAAGATGTAACTGAGTACGTTTGTCTTCACACCAATCTTATATGCTGTGTTTAAGGATCATTGTGTGACTAGAAATTATTACAGGAGTTAAAGCTGCATGAAGTCTGTAATGCAGATTTAGAATTTATCCATGTAATTATGCCATGAGTAACAGCCTAGCGTGTGATTGTGTGGGAAATTCATGAGACTTGGAAGCTGCTTGTGAAGTTCTCTTTTTGTTTTCAGACTCTGTAAAAAAGAAAAAAAACCCACTGTCAATGAAGTGTCTGTATATCTTGAAGGCAGACGGATACAAATTGAGGCCCCCGTTCAGCAAAGAAGTTAAGCATGTACCTAACTAATTACATGAGTAGTCCCATTGGCTTCAGTGTGACTATTTCCATGCTTTAGGCCCCAATTCAACAAGGTACTTAAACAGGGAGAAAACCTGGCAGAGGAAATATAAATAAATAAGCAAATTTATTCTGGTGGAAGTGCAACGAGGTATATGATGGCTGGAGATACTTTGAAGATGAAGATTTCATTTAAATTGAGGTAACTCGTTTTCAGAAGAGGCATGCTAGTCCTAGCAGCTGGCACAGAGCTCCCGTCTTCCTTAAATCTAGGGAGAAGCTTGGTTTTTATTAACTAATTAGCAGAGATAAGTAACAAGTGCCAAAGAAGCAAGCACAAGGGACTGATCAAGCTGAGTGGGTCTAGTGAACCTATCGCCAGAGGGCTCAAATTGTTTTTTACTAAAATACTCTTTTGAAAGAAAGCCAGATCCAAAAATGGCATGTGTACCACTTAGCACGTAATGCCTGTTAATCAAAGCTGCAACGTGTTTCTATTTTTAAGTAGGTGTTTAAGTTTGAAAACTACCAGATCAAATTACTATATTAACCCACCCTTTGTGACTGTTTTTGACTTCTAGAAACTAAGACAGAGGCTGCACTGTTATTCCCAATGAGGATTTTTGTGACTTCCTACACCATACGAGGTCTGTGATGGCCCCAGAACCCAGAGACGGAATTACTTTGAATCAGTGCTGCTAAGAATCTTTCTCTGGGAAGCTGTGGATGTCTCTAATTTTCCAGCACTTACACATATAGGTAAACTTGCTATTTACACAGCAGGAGGCCATGCTACTGATCCTTTTTGAGAACCCCACATATGTTGCCACTGTATCATGTGGCAGCTGCAAGTCCTGCTTCCTCATGGCTGAATCAGAGCAGTGAATGTGGCTTCTTTCTGTTGGGAGAATGGAATCGGTCGGCTTGGTCACCCTGTAATTGTTGTGTCATGCAGATGATAGTTTGATTCCGGTTCTGTACCCTTTCCTCTATCCATTGGTTGGCAGGGCCTGAGACTGCTGATACCCAGGAGATACAGGAGAGAGGATGTGTCATTCTTGTCAACATTAGACACAGATAAACGTTGTCTGGATTCAGTGTTCTGCCTGTTGATGGCACACTATTGTGCATGCCAAACCAAGGGGTCAAACTCATAGAGGGGCCCCATTTGAGAGACTGTTTTGTGGATACCCCTCATCTCACTCGCTCCCCTATCATATCCCTGTGGCAACTACAGCAGTTGCTTTCATAGGCGACGGAGAAAGGAAATTATTTAATGGATTTTTAGCTCTCGGTGCCATTTGGCAGCTGGAAACAAGGAGCAGAGCCACCCTTATGTGACCAGCCAGCTCTCTGCTGACCACAGTTTAAGAACTACTCTAATTATTATTTGTATTGTCATAAGAGCCTAGCAGCCCGAGGCACAAACCAGGACCCCGCTGTGCTAGGCGCTACACAAACGAAAAGATAGCCCTTTCCCCAAAGTGCTTACAAGCTAATGATAAGCAAAGTCTAATTCAGTATCTGGCTTCAGGGTTCAAATTAATAATCTACAGGGGTCAGGAAGGAATGGTTCCAGACTGCGGTAAGCCTCCTTTGGCATGTCTACACTGCATCTGGGAGTGAGCCTCCCAGGCGGGGCTGGGCTCCTGCCAGTGCTCCAGAAATAGCTGTGTAGACATTGTGGCTCAGGCTGGAACACAGGCTCTGAAGCCACGGGAGAGGGTGGTGGGTGGGCTTGAGAGCCCGAGCTACATTGTCAATGCAACATGTCTGCAGCTATTTTTAAAGCGCTAGTGTGAGTCTGTGGACTCGCTCCCAGAGGCAGTGTAGACAAGCCCGTAAAGCCTGCTTTTATAAATCAGCCAGCAGTCCCCTCTCTTTCCTGTGCCGATCAGCCTGCAGTATCCACAGCACTCCCTCCGAGCAACTTGTGGGGGAGGGATAGCTCAGTGGTTTGAGCATTGGCCTGCTAAACCCAGGGTTGTGAGTTCAATCCTTGAGGGGGCCATTTAGGGATCTGGGGCAAAAAAAATAGTTGGGGATTGGTCTTGCTTTGAGCAGGGGGTTGGACTAGATGACCTCCTGAGGTCCCTTCCAACCCTGATATTCTGTTCTATGGCAATAACTTGGACCCTGAACTATTTGCCATCATATGAGGAGTTTGCTCTGGTGTTAGATTAGAAGGCGGGCAACTGTATATTGTGCACTGGATTCTTAAACTATATGTATTTGGGGGAGAAGGGTGTTTAAGAACTACTCTTATCCCTCTGATAATCAAGAGAAACAAACTGTTTAGGCTGCTAAATGTGCAACTCCCCCTAGTGATGCATCATGGAATGATGCCACTGGGTTGGTATGGACAGGTACTATGCGTTGGGACCATGTACGCTAGCTCCAGGTTAGATGGATAGAATCTCAGTGTTGCTGTCTGTTGCCTACCCTTTTTTGGCTTGTCAGTCTGAAGTCCTCTGTTCCAAGTGCTGCCATCAAGACCCTTGCATTGAGATCTGCAGCGTGCCTGAAGGCAGGAGTCTTCCTTTCATTTGAATTCCAGACGTTCACTTTCCTCCCTTTGAAGATCACACGCTTTCCCTTCTTTAATGCTGTCTGCTGTTTATCATCCTCAACTGCAGAGGCTTCATGATCCCTCCTGAAATATTCACAAAGGCCCCATCAAGCAGAGCAATAGTATCACAAGGGGAAGGAAGAGCCAGGTTTGCTTTTATTAGTGGGATGTTCATCTGAGGCAGGGGTTTCCCTCCTTTCAAACAAAATCTTTGAAATCCCTTTAGATGTGAAGAGCTATTTTGCTGTCAGGGCTGGTCCATGAGACTTTAATTGGGTTCTTCCAGCTTTGGAAGAAATGCCTCTACAGAGCTCTTCAAGTTCTGGGGCAGTGCTGGGGTTAGTGGACCCTGGTGGTTAAGTGCTGGGAGCAGGTTGGGTATGCTTCTTGCCAGATTCAACGACAGGGTTATTCTAGAAGCTGGGCTCTGCGGTCCCAGTACTAAAATGGTAAGAATGTATAATAGATGTAGCCCTTCCCTATGCTTCTCTGCCATCAAGACTTGCCTCATCTGCATTTCCCACTGCTGTCTTCATGCCTTCTTCCACATTCCTCCTGCCCTCGCTGAACTGATGGATAAACCTCTACCCTCTCCACCTCCAAATCCATTTGCAAGGGCCCACTCCTGCCATGACACCTATAAGACATCAGCCAGCTAATTCTTGACAAGCATTTGGGTTTAAGAACATAAGAATGGCCATATTGGGTTAGACCAATGGTCCATCTAGCCCAGTGTCCTGTCTTCTGACAGTGGCCAACACCAGGTACTTCACAGGGAATGAACAGAACAGGCAATCATCGAGTGATCCATTCCCTGTCATCCGCTCCCAGCCTCTGACAGTCAGAGGCTAGGGATACCCAGAGCGCCGGGTTGCAAGCCTGACCATCTTGGTTAATAGCCATCGATGGACCTATTTGATTGTTTTCTTATAATTTTTTTTAAACCACTAGTTTATGGTATTAAAATTGACTGTACTGTGGTTGCATTCCTCCCCCATGCCTTTCAAGTGTTGTCTTAAATTGTAATCTCTTTGGAGAAGGGACTGTCTTCCTGTGTGTGTGTTTGTACAGTGTCTGATTCAGTAAGCCCTGCCACTGGTTGGCACTTCTGGGTGCTGTCACCATGTAAGTAACAGGCAGCGTGGTACAGTGGCTTGAGCATGGGACTGAGAGTCAGGGAAACTGAGGTCTAGTTTTCGAGCCACACAGAGCTCTTCTTCACATCTTTTCCCCTCTCTGTGCCTCTGTTTTCAAAATATAAGGTTAGGGACATTTGTGCTTCTTGCCTTGATATTAATGGATGCAAAGCTCCACAGAAGGAGTAAAAAGAAAAGACTGAAGTGGGTGACAGCCTAGCAATCCAGGCCCTACTCCTACGCCCATTGGAAGTCATGCCAAAGCTCCCATTGGCCCTAGTGGGTCGGATCAAGTAGGATGCGTGCCCAGGCTCAAGAATTAAGACTGGGACGTTCCAAAGTGCTCCTCATTGGCCTAGTTCTGTCCTGAAGTCACTGGTAATAGTCCCATAATTAGCATCAGTGGGAGCAGAGTTAGACCAGGGCTGAGTGATCTTGAAAAACCCACCCCTATAGTCTCAACGTCCAGTCCTGCAAAGGGTCGAGTACCCTGAACTCCTATTGACTTGTGGGGTGCTCTGCACCACATCGGATTGGGCTGTCAGGTGCAAGTTTCCTAAGGCTGTGCCTAGCTCTGCTCATGTGTCTGTCCGCTTCCCCTGCTAATCTGGAGGCACGCAGTCCTTTCCCTTCACAGGGAGCATGCTCCAAGCAGCTCAGACTACGATAGCATCAAAAGATCAACCCAAACATCACACTCCACTCTAGTAGGTCCTGTCCCAGATACTCAGGCTCCCTGTTGTGTGTCTACGGAGAAGCCAACGCACTCGCTGTGAAAAGCTATTAAACAGCATAGCATCTCATCAGCAGGCTCTGCAGAGAGACAGCAGCCACCAGATGGCCCAAGGCGCCTGATTTTTATATTCAGACAATGCACCACAGCCACAGCTCTTGGCCTACTTTTATTACAACCCTGCCATGTGGTTTATTTTTGCACTCAGGCTCCTAAACACAGCTCGTAAAATACTGGAAAGAAGAAAGCTGCTTCGGGCTAGATGAATAGACAGCCCTAGCCAAATGCAGCAAACATTTTTAAATGACAATGCGGCATTTGTGTTTGTCCTGATTCATCCTCTCGGTTCCCCCACCTCCTATCACACCACCCCTAGGGGCCCTGATGGCTGCCCTAGCTAAGAAGGGGGTAGGACTTTCTCTTTCACACAGTGGTTTGCAAATTCTCTCATGCCAAGGACCATTTCAAATCAAAATCCTTTTAGGCCCATCTCCATTCCCAACCTTGACCCCTCCACTTCCTGAGGCAGCTAGCAATGATTGGTTTTCTGGACAGGTCGTTAAAAAAACAAGATGAAACTAAACTATCACAATGTTAGCTGGCTGGTTACTTCTTCCTCTCACCCCTCTTTTCTCCTCTCGGCTGTTTTCTTCCTTTCCCTGAATTTAGGGCTGTACATTTATCAGGATCTCATCTCTCCCATTATTTTGTGTCCCCTATGACCCGGATCGCTCCAGGTCTCTGTGCCTCTGGCTGCCTAGGTATATGCTTCGGGATTTGCAATATCACAGTTGCTGCAGCTTTGAAGCATATCTGCAGGCCACCTGGAACTGCTCCCAGACGTCCTGGGGGCCACAGATTAAGAGCCAATGATCTAATGGGACAAATGAATGTATCCTAATATTGTTATGCTGGAGGGTGTTGGTAGCAACCATCAAGTGCGTCTTTTCTATATGGGCAATCACAGACCTTGTTAAGTGTGTGCTAGCTGCCTTTCATTCAGCCTAATCAAGGGAGCAAGTAACTGTCCCTTTGTTTAGTGATTGCTGAACCAGTAGAAGCTACTGCCCAAATCATGGACAAGGCTGGAGTAGAAGCTGGGGGACTGAGCACTGACTGGATTGCAACGTTGTGTGTCAGCTACAGAAAAGCCAGGAGACAGCAAGGAAGTTCTGGTAGTGTGACCCTGGGAAGAAACCCAGAGAGAGAGCTTTTTGGGGGCAGAGTGCTGACTGGAAACGGTTGGATTTCCAAACAAGGAAACTGCCAGTTGTTGTTTGTTCCTAACCTGTTCACGGAAACAGACTTTGTGAACCTTCATTGTAAATAAACAGGACTGCAGCAAAGACAGATCTGACTCACATAATCAATTTCTCCTCCTAACTGAAACGACCCGGCAAGGCCTTGAGCATGGGCTAGCTGCTTGGGTCAAAAGGGACAGCGCTATCATGCTGTTTTTATTAGGATGTTGCCTTGATGCATGGTGACCCCGTTTGCTGCAGCATGGTCCCTGGAAGTGATTCTGACCCTACTCCATGAACACCAGGATGATGCCAGAAAACCTAGGCTGAGCAGCAGCCCTACAGCCTTTTCCTACTATTCCTTATGGATTCCATAGCCAGAAGGGACCACTGGGATCTAGCCTGACCTTATATGGCTGGAGGGGACATTCCCAAGGCACCCCAAGCACTGAGACAGGTATGAGGCTGGGTATCTCACCTGGGTCTCATCAGGTGACGTGGGTGGACTGCTCGCCCCCAGGACGCCCTTCTGTGTGAATTTGAGCACACCCAGGTGCCCAGACTTTACAACACGGCTCTCCACAAACCTGCCCTCTCTGTGCCTATAAAAATAAAGAGACACGATGGGGGACAAGGGCAATGGGTGGGAGGGGCCTGGAGAGTCACATGACCCCCCCCCGAACACTGAGGGGGGCAAGGGGCTAGCAGCTGGTAGGGCCAGAGCCTCTCCTCTTCCAGTCCTGCTGCTGCACCCTCTTCTGCTGGAGAGAGAGACAAGCTTTTGAGTTTGAGCTCTGTGTAAGCTCAAAAGCTTGTCCCTCTCACCAACAGAAGCTGGGCTAATAAGAGATTACTTCCCCCACCTTGTCTCTCTAATCTGGGACTGACACGGGCTACAACAACACTGCATCCATATCAAAATAAACACACCCAACTGCGATGTTTGTTCTCCCTAGTACCACCCATTTCTCCTTTGGGTTCACTGGGGCTTAATAATCCACCGAGTTCTCAGGCACAGAACGACAATGCTGAGGTTGCAGAAGGGGTCTGGAAGAAGCAGAGAAGGTGGCTGCCAGGAAGGTGTGGGGAGCAGAATCTGGTTTGAGCCACAGCAGGGCCCACCGCCGCATTGTATGGCCTCAGTGCTGTTTCAGGATTGTGAGCACAGGCACCTTCTCTGAACAGCCCTTAGCAGGGCCCAGATCCGAGCAAAGCCCCTCAGACCTTACTGGGAATCGCTGGTCAGATGGGAGCCGGCCAGCTCCTGGTGTATGTGCAGAGACTCATTGTCTCCGTCCTAATAGGAGCTGCTGCCCTGAGGCTGGTTCAGCCTGAAACTGGAGGCCTGGATGGTTAATTACGAGGTGCGCTGCTCTCTGTGAGTCGCAGTTTGAAATGCAGAAACTCTGGGCAGGGGTCAAGAATGGCGAAGGGCCCTTCAGCCCGCAGGGAGCGGCTGCGAGTCCTCACTGGACGTGGGGCGGTGTAACGGAGACAGCAGTGGGTGCCATGGTTCAGCAGGAGACGACCACCGGGCTGCCTCCCCCTGCTGCTCTCTGTCAGGGCCGTGATGCCAGCCCCGGGGCAGGGACGGATTAACCCCTAGGCTAATAAGGCCCTCCTATTTTTAGGCCCTACTGGTCAGGCAGGGGGTGCAGCCGGGGTGGGGGAAAGGCAAAGCAGCCCGCTGCGTCGTCCCGCGCTGCAGGAACACACTGCCGGGGATCCGGTTAGCTCTGGTGACCAGACACTACAAATCCGGTTACCACGGGAACCCGTGCCAGCTGTGGGTGCAGTTTGAGCAGGCACTGCCCTTCTACTCCCACGCACCCCCAATTTCTGCAGAGCTCTGCTTAGCTCTGTCCCTCTCCTGGGCTGAGGCTGGCAGGCAGCTCCAGGACGCTGTCTCCCGGGTCCTAGTGCCCGTCCCCGTCATCTTCTCTGTGTGCTGGGTCCCGTTTCTGGACAACTGGTGAGTGCCTGGGGGGGGGGGGGGGGAGAAAAGGCGGTACCAGAGCGGGGGGGGGGGGGAGCTTGCACAGAACCTGCACACACGCTCTATCCAGCTCCAGCCAGAACGATTTCCCCTCCCATGTATAAGGAACGAATTCCCACACATTTGTAGGAAAAACAAAACCTCCCATTCTGGATACCAGTCCTTTAACTTTTAAAGAGCCTTCCATCAAGGGCCTTCAGAGTTATGATGCACGGTGTTCAATACTGTATTGAACTGTACTAAAAATCAAAGACATCCAACTTTTTTCTTTGGTGTATTTTTCTGTACTGGGATGCACAGGCCACCAAGTTCTTTCCTTACGCTCAGCCTAGTTCCACAGGCCAACGCAGCTTTGTACTTTTAAGGGGTTACAAAAGCACTGGAGGCAGCTCAACACACAATGTTGTAAGTTTCTCCCTCCCCTCTCCCTCAAGGATTCTAACCCCCCTTCTTAGCAGGCTATGATACAAAGACTGGCGGAATAGGCTAAAGGCAGGTTCTGTCCATTTGCTGGTTCACTAGCAGTTCAATCCATCATAAAAGTACCTCACATTTGATTTCTTTTGAGTTTCAGTCCAAAAACTTAAGCTAAATAAACCTGAAGTTAGTCCTCATTTTTCTGCCCAACTCAAACTCACTTCTTTCCCATTGGAAAATGTTGGGTAAGCCTGGAATGTGATTCGAGACGGGAATGAGAACACAGGCCAATTCCTGCTGACAGTTACACCTGTGTAGCCTTATTGACTTCAGGGAGAACAGATTTTTGCACAAGACTAGATTTTGGTCCCTTCTGCTTTTTCACACCTGGTATAAGCAGAATCTCATTCACTTTCCTCCCCTAAACTCAGAGCACTTTAAGGGAAAAATAAGCAAGGACTGCTTGATTTACACGTGCAAACAAAACAGGAAGCTCTCCCTTCATTCTACACCAGCCTTAAACAAACACCAGACCTCATGTAACAAGGGTGTCACTACAGCAGCCTTGGTTGGACTGTTCTTTTGAAAGATCCTTAATGGTTCTTTTAAGATGCTGATTTTCAATGAAATCTTTTAGTTGTGGAGGGGGGGCAAAGAACACAACAGGGAATAGCTCTGTTTCGTTAACTCCTAGTCATTCAAATGCTGAAAGGCTTTAGATTAAGTTTGTTTATTGTTTGTACAGTGATTTTGAAGAGCTAACATAGTACAGAAGTGCTAAATATTATGGCTGGGCAACCATCTAAAGATCTGTGTCCCTTACAGAAAGCTTAAAACAAACAAATCCAAACCGTAAGGGGCTGGTGCACACAGAACTCATGCTTAAAAAACCCCATGTCAGAGCAGCTGATCACACGTGCTAGACTAGATAATAAGTTGAACTTACTGAACTTTGCACACAGTAGGCCTACACTGGACAATAGAAACCATGTCGAAGAAAGGAGGCTGGCAGAAATTGAAGGAGGCCAAAGAAAGACGGCAAAGACAGGATGCAGTGCTGAAAGCTACTCCTCTCCTAACGTTTTTTCCTCCTACCAAGACTGGTGGTGAGGAAGTCCAGGCGACTACCAGCCCAATGAACCTGCTGCACCCGCACCTGTTGAAAAGGAGCAGCGTCCTGTGGCTTCTCTAGCTTCCCTAACCCTTTCCCAGTGATAGTAATACAAAAATATCCTTCTCCAGTGATCCAGGCGAGTGGGACATGACTTCTCAAGATCTCGTTGCATATTGGACCGAGAAGGGCCCACAGAAATGCCAGAATCTAGATGCTGACTTTTCATTGACAATGGGGGAGTACACCAATCGGAATCGTTACCTGACCCAACCGATGTTTGAATATAACAAACGGATTGGCAAGGGAGAATGGCTCATCTATTCGCCTTCTACGAAGAACGTGATCTGTTTTTATTGCTGCCTGTTTTCTGATTCCAAAAAGTGGGGAATGCTCTGCAAAGGCTTCAGTGATGGGAAGAATACTGCATGCGTTACCAATCGTGCAATGAGTGAGCCGCAAGCATTGTCCGTTAGCAGCTACCATGCCCGAAAGAAAGTGCATGGCAGAATTGATACCCAAACTGAAAACCAGTTTTTGGAAGCTCATGCTTATTGGAAGAATGTTCTCAGGCTGTGGTTCAAGGCCGCCTTCAAAGAAAAATCTTTCCTAGTTAGTGCCCCTTCTCCCCTCAGACACGCAGCCAGCAGTGCCTAGCACTCCTCACTCTGCCACACTGTTCCACTCGGAGGCATTGCAGCTTCTCCAGGGGCCAGAACACAAGCTTGATTTGTCTCTGCCCTGGTGCCCTGCAAAGAGCCATTGCTGACTTATTGCCTTAATAAAGCAATCTCCCTCCGGCAGCAGACCATGCCCTCCTGGCCCCGGTTAAGGAGAGAGATGGGGGGAAATGGAGCTCCAGGGGTCATAGATTTTTCCAGCGATTAATTTTCCTGGGAAAGCAAAGGTCTGCTCTGTTTCTTAACCTGCTATAAAACACAAGATTGGGCATGCAAGGTCACAGAGCATCCCCGGGCTCCAGTGGTTCCAGGAGACCATGGTCCTCCTGGTGCCTGTAATGTCAGCATTACCCACCCCTGGCCCCCTCTTTCCACCTCTGCTTGGGGATGGCTCTGCTGGGCTGGTGGCATGATGTAGCCAGGCAGCCCTTTGTCAGGAGCCGCTCTCCTCCGCCTGCAGCCCGTGGGCACAGCGCAAGAGTGGAAGGAAGACCTATGTGGGCTGGAGTGACAGCAACAGGCTGTTGCGTGTGTGTTTGGGAGCCACAGGCAGGCTTAGCCCCCAGCTACCCTCCATCAGGCTGCAGGACTCTGGCCATCTGGAGATGGTCCTGACTCTTCTCCGAAGGCATCAGTGAAGGAAGGGAATCTCCAGCAAGAGCCAGGGAGCTGGAGGATTCCTATTGTGCAGCTCTCTGGGCTCCTTGAACGCCCCTTCCCTGTGCTGCTGGGCTCCTGGGCGTGGCCTGGGGAGCACAAGGGCTGGTGGCACCTCCTACATAGCACCCACGTGTGGCACCAGCATGAGTCGTCGCTCCCAGTGGATCCTGCAGATGTGTGACCCTCCCTCCCTTTTCTGACAGCAGCAAACAATGAAAGAGGCAACAATGCTAGCATTTAGATTAATCTCACTGGGCAGCTGAGTTACCCCCTCTCTGAGACAAGTGGGGCAGTTCACACCTCTGCGAGCGATCGCTCCGGGCTCTCCGCAGACTCGTCTCTGCTGTGTCGGTTGCACTCGGGTCGCATTTCGGAGGGTTTTTTTGCAAACCTAGTGGAGACCATCTTAGTTTTTTAAATGACAGCTGAGATTCTGGGGAACAAGTTAGTAGCTCGATAGAGGTGCCAGTCTGGTGTACTGACATTTACCAGCTCAATCCAAGGCCCCCAGTCCAAAGGAACCAAGCTTGGACTGGATGACTGCCGGGGTGGATATGAAGCTCGGGAGGGAGATGGAGAGTCATAGGTGCCCCACCCCGGGCATAAGGAGCAGTCTCTTTGCAATTGGGAGCCACAGCAGCAGAGAGAGAAGGGATATAGGAAGATAACCACCAGTGACATTCCCATTTGACTCACCTCCCTGATACTCCAGATGCAGTCTCTGGCCAGCGCAGCCGGAGCTCCTGTGGAGGGTTTGTCTGGCAGCCACAGAGCTGCCCTCTCTCTGTGAGCATCGAGCAGTGCAGGTCCCCGCGGGACTGGAACATGAGCTGTACAGTTCTAATGCAGCCACATAATTGGGCAAAGGTGAGGCCAGGTCTGAGCGATGGGCAGACGCTCACCCCTCAAAGCCATGAATCACAGATCAATTTCCATTAAAGGCAAGAACGTTCCCTGCCTCTTGCTAAAAATAAACCCGCAGAGCTGCTGGCTGGGGCTAGAACTGACTGAGAGGCAATAACATCTTCTCCAGTAACTGGCTGGTGCGGCTGCTCAGCTGCGGCATTGCGTGCACCACTCGGCTCAGTAGCATGGATTCCTTCCTGACCCATCCCGAGTGTCTGCTCCAGGAGCCCAAGGATCATCCTCTCTTCTCTTCATCTGCTTTGCTGTTCTCCTTTCTCCCATCTTCCTTTCTGCACGTCCCCGCCTGCTTCCTCACTCGGATCCCTCTCATCTTTCCATCTTGTAAACCACAGACTGGGTTACAGAATGGATTGGTTGCAGCTGCCTGCAAATGGTGCTCTGGGCACTGCAGGGAGAGCCTCTCTCTCCTCCCTCGGTAGATTCCTACCCCGCTTCCTTTCCACTCTCTGTGGCTGGATAACGCCCCAGTCTTTTCCAAGCTGTTTCAAGATGGAGCCCTCCTCGTTCCCCAGGATGACACTCGCTGCTATGGAGCGTTCCTCAAGACAGCTAAGACTGTCTGCGCTCTGACCTCCTGTCTCCTGGGCTGGGGCCTCTTCCCAGTACCGCACAGGCTCTAATCAAACACAGCAGCAGGTATGTGGCAGGACACGGACCTACAGGTGACTGGCTAGGGGCATAACCCTGTCCCCTGCTAGCTGGCCAGATGTGCCGAGGCCACAGTTTGAGAGTGGAGAGCAAAATATCGTCCATGAGCAGCAAAACCTCACCCGAGGGAGATGTTTCCCACCCACAGGCAACTCTGTAACGCAGTGAGAAAAGACAGGGGCTGAGATCTGTCTCAATTCTGGGCCCCTTCCGGGTTAGGGTGGAAAACTGAAGGTCACCTTCAGGGCCGGCTTTAAGCCGATTCGGCCGATTCCCCGGAATGGGGCCCCACACCTAAGAGGGCCCCGCAACGTCCGGGGCTGCCGGCGGAGCGGGGGAA
>NW_020665349.1:2655771-2658245 GCF_002925995.2 Terrapene triunguis
GCTGATCAGCGCAAGCCTGGGAGGGAGGGGTGAGGAGGAGGAATGCAGCATGCTTGGGGAAGACACGGGGCCAGGGCGGGGATTTGGGGAGGGATCCAATGGGCCAGGGAGGGGGCAGGGCTGGGGCAGGGCCAGGGCCGGGATTTGGCGAGGGATCCAATGGGCCAGGGAGGGGGCGGAGTTGGGGCGGGGCCGGGGCGGAGTTGGGGCGGGGCGCGAGACAATTCGCATCCCGGCGTGGGGCCCCGCACCTGCTAAAGCCGGCCCTGGTCACCTTAGCTGCTGGTTGGAAAATAGAATTTCCCTTCCGTGGGAAATGCCAACGTTTCACAATTTGTTTTAGTTCCGAATTGGAACGAACAGTCGAAATTTCTTGCGGCAGGAAAATTCTGAAAAAATTCAGTTTGGAGACATTGAAATATTTCACTTCAGTGTCCAGTCATTTCGTTTTGTATAGTGTCAGCACAATAACAGATAAAATGTTAAATATCATGTAGACAAATATATACTATTAACATGAATATGTCAAAACGAAATTAAACCAAATTAGAAAGTGTAGAAATTTCCACACTTCCTCCTCTAAACATTTGTTGACGTTGACACAGTCCTTATATTTTAAAGACGCCTGGAACCTGTGTATTGAAAACGCTAGAATGAGGACTCCAGATCCAGTTACCTTGTGGCCACCCTTTCGGCATGCAGTGGGAAGGATGGGCTAGTGGCTTAGGCAGTGGCTGGGACTCCGCTTCAATTCCCAATTCTGCCGTTGACCCTTGTGTGCCATTGACTGCTTGTGCAAGTTCTCATTCCGGACACCCTGTGCAATCTGGGGCTAACACTTCCTCCTCTCAGCGGCACCACAAGGGTCACCTCCGTTGGTGAGAGTGAGGTGCACAGATATCCTGGTGACAAGGGCCAGATAACTACCTAGACATGGGCTGTTTTGTTTCTGCCGAACGCTGGGTTTGCTGCACGCCTGCCAGAGGAACTCAGCGTTGTTCCAGGAGTTGTTTTTCTGCCCGGTGTTCCAGCAGTGACAGCTGTTCAAAGAATAAGATCTTTGGCCTTTCCGCAGGACAGTAAGGACAGCCCGGGTGATTTCCAGCATTGATGTCTGCTGCTCCTGCCGAGCTATCCAGACTAATGAAATGCAATGCCTTGCTGATCTCCGCCAGGTGTCACTTGTTGTTGTTGTTGTTAAGTCCAAGATAAAGAGCTTTCTTCACTGCCAGGTCTTTTGGCAGAAGGTCAAGATCTCCGGGGAAGGAGAAACCAGCTGGCGATTGAAGATATCCCATGCATCCCTTTGATGACAAGAGATTCTCAGGGTTGGTTGTTTATTTGCTCACCGTTGCTTTGTACCAGACAGTGTCCCAAACATGCAGCAGTCTTTCAAGTCAGGGGTGTTGTCCTCGCTCGCCTTCGTTGGATTCTTTCGCTGGGATTCGGTGTGTGTTTTACGGGGAAGCTGGGTCACTCCACAGTGGGTTTGCTCTCATCCGTGCAGGGGGGGCTGGTCTCTGAAGTCAATGGGCGCTGTGGGGGTTCTTCAGCCGCTCTCAGGACTAGGTTCATTAAAGGCCATTGTGGGTAGAGGTATGTGTAACTCACTGTTCTGTGTGTGTGTGTGACATGTGTCTGAGCCACACAAAAAAGGAGTCTGCTACACTCGGGGCTGGGGAGGGGGTGAGAGGAGGTGCTTTAGCTTTCGCCTGTAGCTCTAGAGGGCCGGGGTCCAACCCCTGGTGATGACCAAGTTAACAATCCAGACACACGGCCACGTGGAATCCTGCGTCCAGCAAGGAAGGGGCGAGGTAAGAGGGACCCACATGGCATATGAAAGAGAACGTGGGTGTGGCTGGAGAGGGGGGCGGGGTTAGGGCTTGATGCTGAGAACAAACAGGTGACACAGACTGCAGTCAGGAGGGTGGTATGAGGACCCCTATAGACGAGAACTTGCATCTTGCCATTCCATCGCTAAATGCACATGGCCCTGCCGTGCGAGCAAAGGGGAGCTCCTAACAGGGTGACCCTTATCCTCCGTGGCCGCCCACTCACTAGAGGGTGACAATGTTCACCCACGCCTACAAAGCCGGCTGGGTCCCAGCACCAAGACCACGCTGGTGGAAGGGTGGAGTTCGTATCCGATTAGAGTTGCCAACTGTCTAATCTCACAAACTCAAGCACCCTGGCCCCGCCCCCACACCGCCCCTTCTCCGAGGCCCCGCCTCCCCCGCTTACTCCATCCCCCCTCCCTCCGTCGCTCGCTCTCCCCCACCATCACTCACATTCACTGGGCTGGGGCAGGGGGTTGGGGCACGGGAGGGGGTGTGGGCTGGGGGGTGGGGCAGAGGGGTTCAGAGTGTGGGAGGGGGCTCCGGGCTGAGCCTGAGGCAGGAGGTTGGGGTGCAGGAGGTGGTATGGGGTGCAGGCTTTGGGAGGGAGTTTGGGTGCAGGAGGGGACTCAGGGCTGG
>NW_020665349.1:2658255-2719255 GCF_002925995.2 Terrapene triunguis
GCCTGCCTTAGCCCCGCTGTGCCGCCGACCGGACTTTTAGCAGCCTATTAAAATCTCCTGGATTGGTTTCAGTAGCCAATGGGAGATCGATTCCAATTCCGGGAGACTCCCGGCCAATCCAGGAGGGTTGGCGACTCTATATCTGATGGGCAGATGCCTCTGTGCACCTGGGATACAATTACTGCTCTGCACCAATCACACATGGATAGGGAGCCTGGGTCTGAACCCGGCACCTTCTGCTTCAAGAAAAACACAGGCACTAACGGGCTCCTCGCCTAGCACCTGCAAGGTGGAGATCCTCACTGGGCCCAGCCACGGGAGGGAGATACACTCAGACATAGTGAGCCAGTCTTTTAGTAGTAGAGAAGTTGTTACAGGCATCTGAGTTGGATGGGAGTTCAGGACCCATCTTGGGAGCCGCTTTGCCAATAGCCTCAGTCCTACAGATATCACAGTCATCAGTAGGCCTAGAACCTGGGAACGTCTGGGGTCAGGTGCATAAGAGAGAGGAGAGACAATCACATGCACTAAGCAAGCGTATGCCACTCCTGTGCACGTGCACACCCCCGCAGGCACATTCCCACAGGGTCTTGGGCTGGAAGAATTGTTACGCTGGTGTGGCACGGAGCTGAGATTGTAAAGAACAAGCCTTGCGTCGGTGCAGGATTTATAATGGAAGATGATGCCAGAGGGCGAGCCAAGTCGCAGACAGGTACAAGAGCATTTAGAAATGGGTGTGAGGTCTTAGGGACACTTCCTAAATCATATGCTCTAGCTCCACCCCCTAATTAGCACAACCAGCCCAGGCCAGGCACCCACGGATAAATAGCCTGTCTTCCACTGTGAATTGACGGGGTAGGGCAAGGCAAGGCAGAGGCAGGCAGGCTTGGGTGTGGGACAGGCATCTGGCCATGCTGGAGCAGACTGTGCCCCCGCTGGCCAGCCTGCCCGCTCCCTATGACAAGCACTGGGGAGAAGCCGGTTCCAACGACACACAAGCCTTTCCTTGGGGCTCTCTGGGGCAGGGGAGGACAGGGCTGGGGAGGCTGGAGCGGCCGCACAGGGAGCGGAGAGCAGGGATTGGGCTCAGCAGGTGAGCCCCCGGGCAGCCCCCCCCCCATGGCTCTCGGCTGGAGCCCGGCCTAGTAGGACTGAATCCTATGGGGGCCAAAAGGGTGGGTGGGGCATCTCTGGGCCGGGCAGCTAGGGACAGACGCAGCAGCTGGTGGGGAACTGGACACATCCAGAGCGCAGCAGGAGGGCACGGGACATCAAGCTTCGAGCTGGGGGGCCTGGCAGTGGGGGGACTCTGCCGGTGGGTCCAGCCGCCGTGCAGGGCGCTCAGCCCCCAGGTGTGGGGAAGGCTCCTGGCTCGGCCTAGCGTTGTATGTGCAGAAACACTGGTGCCTTAGCAGCTGGGGGCTGCCGGTCTCCTGCCCTGCCCCCGGGGAGCTGCCAATGTACCTACCCGGGCCTGGCAGCCTGTTCCTGCTCTCAGGGAGGGCGAAGGGGAGCTTTGCCATGGATTTCAGAGGAAGCAGGCGTGGGCTCTTGGGCTGGCTGGGGAGGGAAATGGGAGCGGCCATAGGGAGTGGGAGAGGGAGAGAGCCGTCTCTCTGCCAGCAGCTCCAGAGGGCTGCAGCGAGGGCAGGCAAGGCCTGGATGGTTTCCAGGGAGGAGAAGGGGCCTCAGAAGGTGGCTTGCATCTAGGAGCAAGCTAGTCAAAAGCAAACACCCGCTGCTCCACCGTGCCCGCCTGCTGCGTGTGAAAGCAGTGCCGTCGCATCCGATCAAGGAGCGGCTCAGGGCCCCGCCGTCTCTGCACGAGGCAGGGCTAAGAGCGACACACGGCGACTGCCGCCGCGTTCCCCATCCAGAGTCCAAAAGGCGCCTCGGTGCAGGATTACAGCCGTTTCGTTGCAATGGGAAATTTGCAGGGCATCTAGGGAGGGAGAAAATTAGCATTGACCGTCCAGGCCTGCGCTGAGGCACGTGGAATTGTGCCCACAGCTGCACACTCTAGTGACGGCGAGCTGGTCACTTCCGCGTGCACTGGGGAGTGAATGCACAGTCACTGCCCCTGTGCAGCAAAGCGCTCTCTTGGGCAACGCAGCAGGGACTGAACCGGGGACCTCCAGAGCGACATGTGTGAGCACCTAGAGCCAGAGCCGACGAGCCGGGCGCCTGTAGCTAGAGCGGCTCCTATTATCTGTGTGTCAGCGCAGAGCAGAACCTGTTACCTTTGCAAAACGTGCCCCTGTGTCTCTGAACACGCGCAATTCTAATAATCTAGGGTCCCATTCTGGGCTGGTCCTGAGCAGACTAACAACAAGGACACACACCCCTCCTCCCAGCCTTGTGCCCCAGCCCAGGATCCAGCCACAGACAAGGTGTGGTGCTCTTGCAGCACCCGGGGCAGTGTGACTGCTGGGTGGGCCAGAATCATCCAGGAATTGGGTGTGGCAGGCACTGGGTGTGCTCATTCGCTGCTTGAAGCTACCTAGGTGATTTCCATTGTGGGCAAACAGCCTGGCAGGACACACCCAGAGTCACTCCAAGAGTGGACCAATGGGAACGCAAGGGGATGGGGAGGAGTTTATAAATAGGAGGAATGAGAGCCAAGTGGAGGACTCTGCTGGGCAGTGGCCAGAGGGGTGGCAGGTTCTGCTGTGAAGATTGCATTGCAAGGATTTGGCCAGTTTGTTGGATTCAGACTGCAGCCTCGCGCACCCCGCCAGAGAAGGAGAGGACTAGAACTGCTGCGGGCTGTGCAAATTGCAGACTGTCATTCCAGAGATGCAAGGGGAGTTGGAAGGAGATGCTGGGGTTATCCCTTGTTCCCCAACTGTAAGCCATCGGCATGCCCGACGGGGGGGCTTGGATGCCATTCCACAGATACTGAGCATGGTAAGTCCTCCCAGAGACGAGCTGTAGGCGTGAAGATGGATGTGCCGGTAGGCACAGAATTATATTTTGCAATTGAACTTGTGATAGTAACAAGCACTAAAACTTGGGGACCCCCACCCCTCAAATGTCTTTCTTTAAAAAAGTGATTGACAATAAGTCTCAATAGTTTCCAGAGTTATAAGGAAGTGTGTGTGTGTGTGTGTGTGTGAACATTTGCCTTTAGAGGTGTAATGTCACTCTCCTTCTATCAGAGATCTCACGCTGTAGAATAATGTATCCTGAAAAGACTAACCTCTGATCTGTCGCACAGCAGACAGGTAAGCTGAGGTAGAAGAAGGGGAAAGAAATACTGTACCTGACATGAGCCTATTGCCTTCCCTAAACTTGTTATATATGTAGCTAGAGGCACCTGCAGTAACTCATCTCTCTGGCAGTGGCTGGGACATAGAAAGAGAACAAGGAAGTGGTTATGTACTATAGGAACTCGACAGAGGGGCTGATTACTATATGGGTTGTATACACAGGGGGTACACCCAGATCTAGCCTGCCTGAGGAGTTAATATTCCCTGTGCGACATATTCAGATTCTATGCAATTCAAGCTTTCCTTAAAACAAAAATCCCACCACTTTTTATGGCTGCACAGAAGCCCTTCCAAATGTGTACCAAGTGCAAACTGAGACAGTATTGGCTTCCTGAGTCTGCAGTCACTCCAAGAGGTGCTAGCTCCCATGCACCCATTAACCCTGTCAAGGCTGATTCCCCACTCTGGCACTTCGAGTGCAGAAGGTGGGGGCCCGCAAGGACGCTAAAAATTAACACTGGCCACTCCAGGCTGCTATTAAACTCCCAAGGTTACAGCTTCTCTCTGACCTTGAATGGGTAGATGCTGCCACCACCCAAGTGCAAAAAACCCCTTTGAGAGCCCAGGAAGGCGCACTTGGGAATTCCTCCCTGTGGGGTACCTTCAAGCCCTTTCACACACACCCCCTCCAGGGAAGAGCTGAGACAGAGAAAAACAAGGAACTCAGCTGTTGCCACCAGCTAATTAAACAACATTTGCACAAACCTCTTAGGGACACAAAAATCCAATCTTGTTCGCAAAAAAGGTAAATTTTATGAAAAAAAAAAAAGAGAAAGAAAGAAACTACATCTGGGAACTCTGGCTACTGCTAGATTTTAAAAGAGCAACTACAAGGATTAAGCACCAAGAATAACTTTCTTGAGGTCCAGCTTAAAGGTTACAGCAAAACAAAAGGACTTGGGGTTAGCCCAGAGGGATCCACAAGCCATTCAGAAATAAAAGGGATAAACCTAATCGCATCTTCCTCGACATTTCCTGATCTACTTACATATCTGGGGTTTTAAATGAGTAGTTTCTAGGTATGCTCCTGATGATTTTTTCATACCTGGCTCAAGCTTCTTACAGCATTGCTGTTGCCCTGTCCGCCTCTTCCCGGGAGAACAACAGACAGTCTTTTCTCAATTTTAAAAAGTTCTAGCCTTCCCATTGGCTCTTTTGGCCAGGTGCCCACTCACTTCCTTTTACCTATGCATAGCAGTGAGACTTTTTAACCCTTTACAGGTACAGTAATTAGAGAACAGCTACTAAGAGGGATTTTATATCTACTGGCTGGGTGTCCATAAAAGGGAGTTCCCCCCCCCCGCTTTATTTAACACAAACCCCATTAGATGTTAACTCTGAAGCCTAACGATGTCCCATCACACAGCAGCATTAACTATTTCACTGCTGATTACTTTAGGAGTGACACTCCCAGGATGGCATGGGGGTGGCTGCTTCAGGGAAGGTGCTGCATAGAGAAGAGACATACAAATAGGGATGAATTAGAGAAGCAAAGGGCAGGGATAGCAGTGGTCCGAAAGAGGAACAGAATTTCTTGCTGAGCGATTAGTCATTTCAAGCCTTGGTTTAAACCATCCCTTGATGCCAGTGGGAGCTCGGCTGCAGACTGAGGGCATTATATCATCCTACTTCACAGCCTTCTCCACAGATCCTAGTAACTCGCCCTCCCCAAAATGAGTTTGGCTCCTCTGCCATGTGCTGTCTTTTCCCTGTATCGTATAGGAGTTTACAGCTTTGATTTATTGCAATAAGTGCTTAAATCTTGCTCAGTAGCTGAAGAATAGCAACGTGACCCTTCCCTGGACAGGGATTAATACGGCTCTGCCTCAGGAAACTCTACCTCTTCCATCCTCAGTGGTGAAGGAAGATTAATTGGTCTGCGTGTGGCAAGGTACATGATATCTTAAACACAACCATAGCGTTAGGAACGGGAAACTCACTAGGGCCCTGATCTGTGACGTGTGGAGAGACCTCACCTCCCAGAAGCCAGTGAATGACTTGGAGGATCAGGTCCATCCAGACACAGGCAGACACCTATCCAGTGACCTGGCTAAAGTTAGTTGGGGAGGCCAGAATACCCCTCCTCTCTGGGTGGATGTTAGACCAGGAAACTCATGGAGGCTGCAGGGAGTCAAGAAAACAGATTTGAGTGCGACCGTCCAGCTAAACCGCAGTTATCTAAGAAACCCTTTGAACCCAGGGTGACCCTCAGTGTGCGTGTGACTGATGGATCGCATCAGACTCCAACACCGCATCTCCTCCCTGGGTCTCCGTTTTAGTGACATTAATTTGATAGGAATATACTCTTTACTGCAAATGCAGTTGCAGAATGTGTGTGCACTGGCATGAACGTGGGGCAGGCCAAGATTTTAACCTTCACAGGGCATGGACAGACACCACGTCTTCTTGGGGAGGTGAGGCTAGACATACGTTCTGGCTGTCACTTCTAGAGTGTTACAGGCATTCATAAAAGACCTAACCTGATACACAAATAGCCTATTCAATCCATTGATTTGATGGTTTATGACCTGAGGTTCAGCCCCTGTCTTTCTAGAGCAGTGAACATCTGAAATGGATTCTTCTGAGGGTCGCCCCCTCACAGAAAAGTTTATTCAAGCTGTGAGGAAAGCAGGGTGGAGTTTGGTGAGGAAGGAAGCTCCATGCTCTTTCTCTCCCCTCTCCCCCCACCCCACAAGTTAGTGTAATACCTTTGTTTGCCTAATATGTAAAAATGGAGCAACAAAAAAACCAACAAAATCATTCTTTGGAAAAGTGGGGGGAGGGGAGGAAAAGAGGGTGGGGGATCCCAAACCTAGCCCCCTCCCCCCCCCCTTTTTTTTTTTGCTTTAATGTGATGAAAAAGCTGAAAATAGTTTGAAAAGCTATGTGTCACTGGGTGGGGGGAACTTGCTTTGATGGGAAAACTATTGACTATTACAGCTCTAGTTTTAAACTTTCATTGGTGATGAAAATTGAGACGGCGGGAGATGTTTTGCCTGAGGAGGGGCTGTTGGCTTTTGGGTCTCCCTTGCTCTGAGGATAGAGGTCTGGAAATCATTCCTTATAGTGAGAGAGTGAGGAAATTTACCAGACTAGCTATTCTGGAATAACTCGTCATCATCTACAAGTTCCTGGAGGACAGGTCCATCAATGGCTATTAGCCAAGATGGTCAGGGGTGCAGCCCCATGCTCATGTGTCCCTAGACCTCCAGAAGCTGGGAGATGGATCACTCAAAATTGCCCTCTTCTGTTCATTCCCTCTGAAGCATCTGGCATTGGCCGCTGTCAGAAGACAGGATAATGGGCTAGATGGACCATTGGTCTGCCCCAGTGTGGCCGTTCTTATGTACAAATACCTACACAGGGGAAAAGATTATTGATAGTAGCGGTCTCTTCAATCTAGCAGAAAAAGGCACCGGGAAGTCCTATGGCTGACATCTGAAGCTAGAAAAATCCAGATTAGAAATAACGTACAGTTTACCAAGGGACATGGTAGATTCTCCTTCACTTGGAGTCTTTAAATCAAGACAGGATGTCTTTTTAAAAGATACGCCATAGCTCAAAGAGAAGTTATGGGCTCATGGAGAAATGTTGGGGTGAGGTTCTTGGAACTGTGTTATCCAGGAGGTCAGACTAAATGATCAAAATGGACTCTTCTGGTCCAAAAAAAATCTACGACTAATATAACTAATAGGGCCCTACCAGGAGCAGCTTCTTCAGAGGAAGGTGCCAAAAACTCCAAGCAGGCAATTGTGGAATAACTTACCCAGCGGGACCCCTACCGTCTGCTCTCCAGTAGAGCAGATTGACATTTTTCAAACTAAAAGAGCGTCATTGAGAGAGGGCCGTTTGGTTCCCCCCGCCCAAATCAAAAATGTTCCTTAAAAACTGGTGACTTTTGGGGGTGGTGAGGGGAATAATGAGAATGTTCCGAAAGTTTTTAGTGAAAGTTTTTCACTTACCCAAAAGCTCGTTTTCAGTAAATGAAAAATGTTGATAACATTGTCTGCAAAAAATTGAATTAAAAAGGCCACGAAAAATGGGCCTGTTTTGCATCCTGAGAAATGGAAACAGCTTCGTCCTTTTAAAAGTTTTTGGCTCTCTCTCTCTTGCCTCCAGAGACGGAGAGAGATGTCTAGTTGTGTCCTGTCTAGTCCGTCCCATGGTGGCCCATGCTGGATTGTTAGAACTGGAGACAAGTATCGGAGGGGTAGCCGCATTAGTCTGTATCCACACAAAAAAGGTGCCACTGGACTCCTCATTGTTTTTAAAACTGGAGAGGCTACAGCAGGGAAATGTCCCAAGCTATGCGCTTCCCACTTCCCCTCTCTGGAGCTCAGTACATTTTCACTGTCAGAAATATTTCTTGCTATTCAGGCTAAATTGTCCTAAATCCAGGTGTACCCAGGTGCCCTCACTTCTACCACCCTCGACAAGTCTCCCTTCCTTCCCATGGTGTTCATCTCCTTCAGACACATATAGCTGGTCCTTTATTTGTCTCCCAACCAAGCTACGCATACTTAGCCCTTTTAATCCCTCCTTAATAACTCCATCCTTCCAGCCCTTTAATCTGTGTGGCTGTTACTGAGAAGGGTGTGCTGGATCCAGGCAGTAGCCCCAAGGATTTCAAGGGGATTGATTTAATACTCTCTGTGCAAAAACCTGACCATCAGGGTGTGTCTTAAAAACCACCTAGCACAAATGGCCATCTCTACGTTCAGGCTGCAGGCGGCTGTGCTGAAAATCTTGGCTGTCTGGAAAAGGAGTGCCATGGGAGGGGAAAGCGAGGTGAAGACGCGGGAGATCCCCTTACAGTCTCTGTGCAGTAGGGTCTAAAAAAAGCCCAAACTCCAGACAGCTGGGGTCTGTGTGCTGCCTAAGCTATGACAGGCGACGTTCCTTCCTCTTGTCTGGTTAGCACACGCGCCAGTGCCTACTGCTGCAGCCTGACAGCTTCAGCAGCCCGCCCCAATCAATGACACGGGAATGGCAGACAGATTGAGATAAAAATAGCTCCTCTCGTTAGAAAATTGGGGGCGATTGTTCCCCGAGGACTGTGGAGCGAGCGGTGCTAAGAACAGGAAGGCACGGAAAGATCTAGGAGGGGAGGGGAGCTTCTGGACCGCTCTGGGGGGGGCAGACTGGGAGTAATGGGGTGAAATGAAGTGGCAGGCGAGTCCCAGGGAAAGTATCCTAAAGGTGAGAGGTTGATTAAATATGTCTGAGTGGGGAGGATGGGGAAAGCTCTGGACTGGAACACAGGAGATCTGAACTCAGCTCCCACTGGCTCCTTGGGCTAGTCACGTCATCGCCCCGGGCCTCAGTTTTCCCCACCTGTACAATGGGGATAATCACTTTTCCTTTGTCTGTCCTGACCTATTAGGTTGTATACTGTCTCTTGCTGTATGTGTGTGTGTATGTACACAGCCTAGCAAACTGGGACCCAGGTTTCAGCCAGTGCTACTGCAATGCAAATAATTAGGTTGTAGAAAAGCCCTCCAAGAGAAGTGGTGTAAACGTCATAGCTTGGGACTGTACTGGGCAAAAGCCCGAGGAGGAGATTGTGGGGCCTGACCCTGTGCTGACCGCCATCTGGAGTGGCCGATCGAATGGGTCCTCTCCATCGCTGGGTCCTCAGCACCTTTGTTTTGTGTATATTTGACTCGGCCGCACCACGAATCAAACCATCAGGACTTCATTTGATTTCGCACTTCTCTAATCTTTGCTCTCGTATGTTACCTTGCCGGTCCCAGCGTGGCCCCCCAGGAGCAGTCAGGCAAAGGGCAGGGTGATGCAAACCCATCCAATTCTGCATGGACCGGCGCTGGTGAAGGGCAGAATGTGGGTTACGTCTCCCCCGTTATTTTCCCTAGTGTGAAGGGCTGACAAGCACCCGGTTTCATTACATTAATCGGGGCTTTGCTGCTTTGCCAGGAACCCTGCAGCAACCCTATTTGATCTTCCTGATCTCATGCTGGTTTGGCCGTTGGGCAATCTCCCCTCACCTTCTTTATTCTGGGGTCCCCGTGCCCCTGACGTGAGCTCCTATCTTTTCTCTTCCCTCCCCGTGGTGCCCTCTGCCCCCATGGCCTCTTTCCAAGGAGCCAGAGACCAGTCCTCCTCGGAGATCAGCCTCATGATTAGAATCTCCTCCAGCCAGCGCAGTCAGATCCTTTCACCCGAGCCCAAGGCTGTTAGCCCCAGCAGTGCACGCAGGAGACCCTAGCAGTGGCGGTTCCCACACTGCACCGAGCACTGGGGCTCCCGGCTGGCGGCAGAATGAAATGGCCTCAGGATTGTCTATGCAATGGCTCTCTGAGCTTTATTCCCGCTTTAGATCCTGGGAGTGAATTTAGTGCCGGTTCCCTGTCTAGGTACTTCCACAGCCTCCATCCCTGTAGTAACCGAGCCCCTCACAATCTTCAACGTATCCTCCCAACCCCCGTGTGAGGCAGGGCTGGGCTGTCATCCCCATTTGACTGAAGGGAAACTGAGGCACCGGGAGGCTAAGGGACTGGGCTGTCACACTGGAAGCCTGTAGCAGGGCAAGGAATTGACCTTGGGTCTCTCAAGTCCTCGGCTAGCGCCCTCACCACCTGGCCAATGGCGGATGGGACTCAGACACTGATGAGGCAGCTAATGAGACGTCAGCAAAGCACAGGCAGGGCTTGCTCTGGTGTGTTCCTCACCCGCCCCCAGCCCTCTGGACGGTGGGCGGTTTTGTCTTTAGGTTTCTTATCGCATTCAGAGGATGTCTTATGGCTCCACCATCTTTCCGCCGCGATTGCTTGTAGGTGGGCAGCAAGCAACAGTTTGCGGAGGATTTGATCTCTCGGGCATCCTGTCTCTGTCTGGAAAGCATCTGGGTTATCACTTAGGACACGTCAAGGTGGACTTAGAAATTAGTTTGGAATAATGTTTGTGACCTAAACAGCCCAAGGTGACCAGTGATTTTCATAGAGTCTCAGGCCAGAAGGGACCAGTGTAGCCCTAGGATTCTGCCAGGTGGTTTTGGCAGCACCAAGGACTGGGTTCAATATCTAGGGGATCCTCTTAACATTACAAGCCAGACCCAGCTTGGGCTCCCACCCAGAACTCTGAGCAAACTAAACCCCACCCCGGGCGCCTCTACGAGGCCAAGCTGCCCCACACGCGAGCAGCGCTGTGCGTATAACAAAAGGGAGCGAGAATGCAGCATCGATCTGGGCAGACGCCTCACCCGCTATTCAAAAGCAGGCAAACCATATGCAAATACCTGGCCCACAGGACGCTGGGCCGTGCCTCAGTTTCCCACCTTGTGGCATGAAACTCCAATAGATAAAAGTCCCTTTATCATGCCACTGCCCTTTCCCTCCGTTGCGCCCCGCTCACCGTTGGTTGGCCGAAGTCAGCCAAGTCCCAGAATTCAGGGATGCGTTGATGTGGGTTCATCTCCCCCCACCTTGAACTGGGGGAGGGGGAGAGGGAGGAGTCAAGGAACACCTCCACTGCTGCTGTCTCTGCTGCCACCCGCTGCTCACCGCTGCCACCTTTGCAGCTGTCTCGCCTCTGAGGCGATTCCACCACTTAGCCCAATTCTTTGTGGTTTCACTGGGTGCCACGTCCCCTGCCTTGTTTTTCACTGCAGTGCCGTGCGCACACCGGGCTCAGCCCCTCGACCTGCTCATGAGTGAGTTCAGATCTAGGAACAATTGAGCAGGAACAAGGATTTTCAGTTGTCCAATCAGCTCCGTCTTTACACACTGGGTGGGGTGCATCAAATGACGACTGGTACCTGCTGATAGTGGGGAGGCACAATGTAATCGGGAAGAGCTTGGTGATACTAGATGGCTTTTTAATCTATCAGAAAAAGGCATCACACGATCCAATGGCTGGAAGTTGAAGCTAAATTCAGATGAGGAATAAGATGTACATTTTTAATAGTGGGTGTAGTTAACCGACGCAACAACGTGCCCAGGAAGGTGGTGGATTCTCCATCATTTGGAGGCTTTAAATAAAGCAGGATGTCTGTTGAAACAGCTCAAATGGAAGTTATGGATTTGATGTAGAAATTACCAGGTGAGGCTCCATGGCCTGTTACGCTCCCTCTCCCCGCGGCCACAGCTTGCAGCTCACACGGTCCAGGAGCTGCTGCAAAGGGAGGGAGCCTGGCAGAAATCTGGGGGGTTACCCACGTGTCATCTCTGAGAGTTCTTTAAACAACCTCTGTACCACCATATAGAAACACCTCTGCCCGCCTCTTGGCTTTTCATCACTGCCCCTGCTTAGCGGGACAGGTTCAAGTTACGGTAAGCCCCGCCCCTCAGTTAGGGTAGAGTACGTACATGTAAGCAGAGTCAGGATGAGCTCTACTCTGACATCTGGTGGTGAATTATGGTGAGGATGGAAAAGAACTTCAGGGGCTGATCTTGTTTGCATAGGCACACCCACCCGCTTAGCCTGGGACAATAACAACTGAAAGTGGTTACTTTGGCTGGTGTGGGATCCCCAGTTTCTCTGTTATTGGGGCAGGAAGAATGAAGTGTTGTTACCCTGATTCTGTGAATCAAGGCCAGTGGAATTGTTGTATGACAGAGGGACTCACCAGTAACTAAGTAGCACTCGCTAGACAAGGGGCATGCGTTACAAAATCCAGTGAATTGAGTGAGGCTGGGGATAAGTACGTCTACCTGCTGGTACGGGCCCCCTTTGAGGGCTCGGAACACCAATTGCACTATCTCCTCCCTCTACTATTGAATAGCAGAGCTAAGTTTGTTTCCATTAGGAGTCTAGCTGGAAGTTGCCGAACTGAATTCACTTTGGGCCAATGGTGCACCAGCACTGGGGCTCCCCTACTACAAGCTGAAATCACTAAAAGAGCTAAAATTGTTGAGCTGAGATCACTGAGTGCTGTGTTAACTAGTGGGGGAGCCTGAAGAAATATTGCTAAGCAGCTGGCAGAGCCGAGCAGTTTGTGGGACGGTTGGAGCGGCCCACGGAACAGCGAGTGGAGCCATTTGCGGGGGCAGTTGGAGCGGTTCATGGGACGTCTGGTGGAGTGGAGCGGCTGGCAGAGCTGAGCAGTTTGTGGGACGGTTGGAGCGGCCCACGGAACGGGGAGCAGAGCGGAGCAGTTTGCGGGGATGGCTGGAGGAGCGGAGTGGAGCAGCGTGGCGCGGCTGGTAGAGCGGAGCCATTCATGGTAAAGGCTGCAGCAGAACTCCACGGAGAGGTGGGGCAGTCGGCCTCGGACCACATAAGGTGCCCCTTAACATCCCGTGTGCCTCCCCCCCATTTCCGCCCAGGCTGTAAAACTGGGGTAAAACTCTGCAGATAAACTTTTGAACTCTGGGGCGGCACTGACCAGGGACAGAGACTTTGGGGTTGTTGGACTTTGGGGTGATTGGACTTAAGACCCTGAGGGGAAAAGGACACTGCCAAACTTACTTGGAGGTGGGTCTTTTGCTCATGGTTTGTGTTATGAATCCTGTTTGTGGTGTTTCCCCAACATAATGCCGCATTGTTTCCCTCCTTTATTAAAAGGCTTTTGCTACACTCAGACGCTGTGCTTGCGAGAGGGGAAGTATTGCCTCCTAGAGGCGCCCGGGGGGGTGGTATGTAATTGTCCCAGGTCACTGGGTGGGGGCTCGAGCCGGTTTTGCATTGCGTTATTGAAACGGAACCCCTAGATACAGAACCCGGCCCTTGTTGCTGCCAACTCAGAGGGGCAGAAGGGTTACATACAGCCCTACAGGATAGTAACATTTATTGCCCCTGCATTCAAGACTAATGTGAATTTTAACCCAAAACGGCCAAAACTGATCACGTTGGCCAAGCAGGTCGGCCTGCTGACCCCCAAGGTGTGTCTGTGCAAATACGGTCCGCTCCCGAGGTCTTTTCCTTCCCCCACTTCATCAGTAGATGGCAGGGGAGAGCTCATTCCCACCCCGGCTTCCACCATTATGGTCATTCTAGTGCGATCTGTGTAGAACAGGCCATGGAGCCTCACCTGCTAATTTCTTCATCAAATCCATAACTTCCGTTTGAGCTATTTCAACAGACATCCTGCCTTTGTTTAAAGCCTCCAAATGATGGAGAATCCACCACCTTCCTGGGTACGTTGTTGCATCGGTTAATTACACTCACTATTAAAAACAACGAGGAGGCCTTGCGGCACCTTAGAGACTAACAAATTTATTTGGGCATAAACTTTCGTGGGCTAAAACCCACTTCATCAGATGCATGAAGTGAAAAATACAGGAGCAGGTATAAATACATGAAAAGATGGGGGTTGCTTTACCAAGTGTGAGGTCAGTCTAACGAGATAAATCAATTAACAGCAGGATACCAAGGGAGGAGAAATAACTTTTGAAGTGGTAAGAGAGTGGCCCATTACAGACAGTTGACAAGAAGGCGTGAGTAACAGTAGGGAGAAATTAGTATTGGGGAAATTAAGTTTAGGTTTTGTAATGAGCCAACCACTCCCAGTTTTTATTCAGGCCTAATCTGATGGTATCCAATTTTATTCCTCATCTGAATTTAGCTTCAACTTCCAGCCATTGGATTGTGTGATGGCTTTTTCTGCTAGATTAAAAAGCCATCTAGTATCACCAAGCTCTTCCCCATGTAGGTACTTGCAGACCTTGAGTTAGTCACCGCTTAATCTTCTCTTGGCTAACCTAACTCGATTGAGCTCCTTTCATCTCTCATGGTTAGGCAGCTTTTCCAGTCCTCTGATCACTCTCAGAGCTCTTTTCTGAACCCTTTCCAATTTTCAGCAGCCTTTCGGAAGCATGGGCATCAGAACTGGGCACGGTATCCAGTAATGGGCTCATTAAAGCCACGTGCAGAGTTAGCCCACCTCCCTGCTCCAGTGTTAGGTGACTCAACCTTTGTGTGGCTAATCTGAGACTAGGGTGACCAGATGTCCTGATTTTTGGGTCTTTTTCTTATATAGGCTCCTATTTCCCCCCCATCCCAGTCCCAATTTTTCACACTTGCTGTCCGGTCACCCTAGCTGAGATGTCTGAACGGGGGCCTTCACGTTGCTAAAGGAGTTTTTTCTAATGAAGCAAAATTTTTAAATTTGAAGAAAAACTTTCATTTCAGTTTCCAATCCCCCTCACCTTTAACCTTCTTTTCCTCACTGGAAAAAGGGGGTGGATAAGGAAAAGGAAAGAAGCAGAAAAGGAAAAAACAAAACAAAAAGGAAATAATTTTCTTTTAGTAAACAAACAAACTGAAAACAAAAATTTGAAAGGAACCAAACATTTCATAAAAATGTTCATTCCTTTCAATGACAACTTTTTATCAGCAATAATGCCAGCCAGTTCTAACCGAGCGCCCTTCCTCTGAAAAACCAGACCCTTTTAAAAGTGTCTCAAGTTGGGCACCTAAAATCACTAGTTACTTTTGCCCAAGTGCACATGGCCTGGAATATATCCTTGGGAGCACACCAGATTTCAGCCATGTACTCAGACCGGCTTCTCTCTTGCTGCTCTGAGTTTTGTCTCTTTCCAAACCTCTGCATCCCCCTTCAATCTCTCTGCGTCTTGTCCTCGTGCGAGGGGCTGATTGCACGGAAGGCACTATCCAGATGGCAGCAGAGATAATCGGTCAGAATCGCTAATGGAAACTGACGTGGCCAAGGCAGAGCAGGTTAGATATTTTCTGTGGGTTACGTTCAATTAGACAGGCTTTAAGGACTTCCAGCTCCTCGTTCTGGGAGTCAAGGAGTTTAGCCTGTTCGCTCTTTAAGCACATTTGAATGACTGCTAAGGAAGTCATTGCAAGGCACAGCTGTAATACTGCAGAGGGCCAAAGTTAGTGTCACTGGGTACATTTCCACTAAGTTCTATGGAGCTGCATACAGTTATGCTGCTTGCACGTGGTCCCGAGGAACCAAGACTAGTTGAGCACAATGGTCCCCTTTGGCCTTAAAGCCTCTGAACGCCAGGGTTTCAGCATCAGAGTTGATTTTGAATCGTATCAGGTTCACAACGTTACACTCATATACTATACCGATGGGGCCTTACCAGAACCTAGGCAGAGAATGAGTACACAGCGATTCCCACAGCAACTCAGCATCAGAGATGGGGTTAGAACCTAGGTCTTCTGTCGCGCAGTCCCGCGTCCAGCTTTTTAACCTAAAACAGGCTGAAAATACCGATGGTATGTGTAGTGCTCTAACGGCCAGACCCTGCTTCTTCTCACCTAGTGCTGGACTCTAGTGACCCCAATAACTGCCCAACCTTTATGCAGTACCTTTTATCTAAATATCCTAAAGCAGTAGGCACATTTTATACAAAGGATTCACTTTACCCACCACTGAAAGGCAGCCACCTCTTGGGTAGAACATGGCAGCTGCGCAACAGCTTACAGCAACATGGCACAACAGGACAGGTCAGTGCTTTTAGTTCATTCCAGACCAAAAGTAATTAAAGGAGGGGGTCATAAATGAACCCTGAAGCATCCTAGTCAGTGTGAAACAGGCTTGATCCATGTTTGGTATTTAGACTGGATCAAAGTTAGAACTGGTGATGATTGGAATTTTCTGTCCCATGGGAAATTCTGATATTTTGACAGTTGTTTTCCCTCCAAGTCAGGAAGGTCGGGTCACTGGGGGGGATCACGGAGCGAGGCACTGGTGCTCTCCCTCTGTACAATGTGCTCACTGCTGGTGTGAGGGCCTTTCTCCTCCTGAGCACCAGGGATCTGCAGCAGACTCCCTGTGTCTCTCTCCACGGGCCAGCTCAGATTTCCACTGAAAACACCTCTCCTCTCTCTGTCCTTCTCCTCTCATCGAGGCCCTTTCTATCTCAACAAAGCATTTGAGACACAGACACTATAAAAATGAATGTCTCTCTCCTGTCCCGTCACTTACACAGGCAGGAGGTTATCAGGGAGATGAATGCAGGCAGCAACTCACAAGCATTCACTAGAGTCTACACACTCAACACAGCCTTATAATTCCAATACCAATTTTAACAATACGAACTCCCAGGTGAGCCAGACGGGTCCCAGCTGGGTGTTTGTTAGGGTTCAGTGGAGACATGGGGACTTTGGCATGAGCTGGCACCTGGTCTGCCAGCATCACAGGCACGTCCCCTTTCTGTGCCTCAGTTTCCTGCTCTGTAGAATGGGGTGATGATACTATCCCACTGGCTAGAGCACGTTCAGCTCAGGGGAAGAGAGGAGCTCTGTGAGCACAAAGGCTAAAAGTGAAGTCTCCCATCCATGCGCGAAGGAAGGGTTTTAAGCAGCAGTCGGAAGAGAGGCTTTCTCTGACACAGGGCGGCCAGTGAACCAGAAGAAGCTCCGAGTAACTGCTAAAAGCACGTCGCGAGGATCAGCAAGGGGAAAGAAGACCCGTTTCCCCAGCCTCGCTAACCGCGGCAGGAGCTGGCATTAGCCTCCAGGCTGGCAGGAATTTTGGCATGACTGGGACCCAAAAGAGATGCCATCAGAGAGGGGCTGTGAATGGAATAAACACCCTGGCGCCCAGATGGTCTCCAGAGTACACGGATACACGTGTGCACACACCCCTAGAGACCCTTAGTACACGGATGTACACACACAACATAGATGCTTAGCACGCTCACACACACACACATACTGCCCTTCAGCATGTGTACAGATCCTCAGCCTACAGGCACATACCCACCCATCTGACACCCAGGCAAACAAGCAATCGTGCCAGCTACATGCAGGCAAAGACAGAGGAATGCCGTACCTGGGGTCCCGATTCTCCGGTGGCGTGACTCCGCTCCATTGCTCCATTAACGTTAAGGGCGCGTAGCTGCGTCACACCAGCTGAGGCTTCGGCCCTGTACTGGTCTGTCTCTGGTGCACAGACGCACACGATGGTCAACGGGGCGCGTGGGCTGGACGGGACCTAACAGGGTCACTCGCTTCAGTTTTTCTGACGCTTTCATTACTTTCCATGTGGATTTTTTTTCGGGGCTTGTACCCGGTGGCAAGGGCTTTGGCTGAGACGGGGTTAATGCTTATACACAGCTATGTTTCCAATAGGGTGTTTCTCGCTGATCCGCGGGAGCTGGGCCGATTCAGTGGCGTTGGGGAGGAGAGGTTAACAGTCCCACCACGCAGCAGGTATGAAAGGCAGCTGGAGGCAGCGTTTGAGACCATTTGCCAGCTGGGTTCAGGTGGTCCCATTAGCTGGCTCCTTTCCAAGCACGCTCTGTACTGTCTCTCGTCTCCTTGCCCTGCTCTGCTGCGCTGACAGAAGGAATTTCCACTGCCTGGGACACAAGGAATCCCTGTTTCCTTGTTTCCCCACACGGTTGGGAGTGCAGCATCGTCCCGCAGGACCATATCCCCCTGCCAGGGAGGGTAGTGAGGTAATCGGTGACTGTGTGTGACGCACTGGTCCATGGATGGAAGTCGCTGTCCAAGTGCAGAGTATTATGGGCTACTCTTTTAGTCACAGAGCAGATGCAGCAAAGGCCGCCCCCGCCCGGCACGTGTCACAGACCCATGATCCCCAGCTTGGAGGCCTTGTTCGTGCCAAACTCCCGCCGACATCAAGGAGTTCGGGGCTGCACATTGACTGCATATGCTGTGATGTATGTTATCGCCACCCAGTGATGCATCCATATCGTGCACATGCGGCATGCACACCCATGACACACGCATGTGTTGTTCCCACAACAGACGCATAATGCACGGGTATGTATTGTACATGTGACAGATGGCGTGTGTATTTCACATATGTACAATTCATAGGCCCCCACGTGCACGTGTGTAGTATACACATGAAGGGGTGTGCGTGCGTTTCACGTTCACACGTTTGCATATTACACACAGAGCAGACACATCCATGACATATGATGCATGTATGTTATGGTGCCTACACGCAGTACATACAATTTCAGCACAGGCCCAGCCAGTATTCAGAAGCGCCTCTCCTCCTCCCCCCCCAACGCAAGCCATCCACTCGTGCAAATGCATCTTCCCCAGCCCGCTATCCTTCTCACTGACGAGGCTGACATGAGTTTAATTTGGCTGTGATTAGAACAACTAGCGTTGCTTGATTCATGGCCGTGACTGACGTGCTGACCTGGCCCCGGCTGCTCTGAAGCGGCTGGTGTTTTACAGCGCTGTGATTACTGGGGCTTTCAGCCCAGAGGATTTAGAGGCGCCGCAGTGACTTGCCAATGCCTCATGCAAAGCACCCCCTTGAGCAGTGTTTCTGCTGCTTATTAGCCCCCATTGCCTGGCTTTCTTCTCCTCCCCTTGAGCATGAGACGCGACAGCTGGACTCGGCGTTGGGCCATGCTGGTGTCTGGTGGGTCGCTCCGTCTGTTCCCAGCGTCGTCGCTTTCCAAGCAGCCCAGCCTGGCTTCAAGGGGCCGAGGGCAATAGCAGGCTCCTGACGCTACCCTGGTTGTTGGGCGTGGCCGGGAGTGAGTTCGGGGCTTTGGCGTGATCTCAAAGCAATGCCAGGTCTGTCGTGGCCCAGCTGTGAACTGTCACTAGCTCAGGCCTGGGCCAGCTTGTTCAACAGCCTTTCTCAAGCGAACCCTCCCGGCAAAGGGCTAAGAAGGATCATTCGTGCACAGACAGCGCCATCGGGTCTCAGATGGGTCCCAGAGTCTTTGCTCCAGCTGTCATGTCGCTTCCACTGCAGTAGGCTACAGCCGATGCAAAGGATTCTGGGCCAGCGTTAGGTCACCCTGTCTTGGGGACGTCCATTTAAGAAATATACCCGATGTTTTCATGATAGTGTCTCAGGAGGCCGGGAACGAGGGAAGATCACTCCCCACAGCTCCTACCCTCCCATGGAGGGCAGGACGGGATAGACACCTGGACCAAGACAGGAACAGTGAGAGGGCCACAAAGGACCTTGTGCGTGGACGGGACAATTCCCAACCAGACAGCAAAGCAGCTCCAGACCCTGGCATACATCCCGCCCCAAGTCCTCCCTGTGGCAAAGAGCTGGCAAACTCACGGCGATCAGAGGCTGAGTTGCTGAGACAAAGGGCCCTACCCACCCCACCTGCCCTGGGGGGATTTGAACCTGTAGCCCAAAGAGAAGGCCTGAGGGATACTCAGCTCACTCTGCTCGGAGCTGTGAGCCCTGCCGGCCGCAACTCTCTGTCCCAAACTGTGGCTGTTAAACAGCTGCTGTGTTCCTCTCCAGAGGTGGCTGCATTTCAGTGGGGGGTATGTGCGCCCCTGTAGCTCTGTGGAAGGCTGGAGGTAGGTGTCAGAGGTGCCGGGACTCTGGGGTATATAACGGCTATGGAGATATTTGTTTCTGCTGTCTAAGCCCCTAGGAGACCCTAGAATCCAGAAGCTGGAGTCAGACTGGCTGTTCGCCAGGGGCAGGGCTCCACCCCCTGTGTTTCTACCACCGCCCTCCCCGGGGGAGCCCGTATGTTGTGCCAGAGCTGAAGCCATTGACAGGTGGCACAAAATCAACACATCCCCCAGCCCCTTTTGAGGCAGTGTTGCTGGCCGGCAGGTCCCCAGTAGAGGGGAGGAAGCAGCTCCCTTGAAATGCTTTCCTTCCCCGTTAGCCAGCCAGGCTTACCTAGCCTGGGTATAGGAATCATGTCACCCAGTGGAAGGCAGGAGCTGTCTGACAGTGCCCAGCAAGTCTACATGCCAGTTTAGGACAGGAAGTGAAGGAGAATTCTGTGCGTTACTGAAACGGCAAAGGGGTGCACCTAGGGCTTTGGCTAGGGGGTTAACTGCCCTGCTCTTGTGTAAAGTGCCACAAAGCCCATAGGGTGCGTCTACACTGCACTGGAAACCCAGGTCCATGGGAGCTGAGCACGTGGAGTCGGTGTTTCCAAGCCTGCACTTGAGCTTCCACACTGCATTGTAAACGTGGGTTCATAGTCACCGGAAACGAGTCTCCACACTGCACTACGCAGCCCTTCTGACTTGGGTCTGCGGCTTAAGCTGCGTCCACACTGCAAAATGACAGGGCTTAGACTTGAGTCACATCGGGGTTTGGGCTCTGACCCACCTCTCTGTGAGGGCCCTAGGACCTGGGTCCTGAGTGCTTGCTGACCTGGTGTGATAAATGAAGGGGCAGGAGGTAGCTCCCTTTTATGGACACTGTCATAACTATAAAGGGAAGGGTAACAGCTCTCTGTGTACAGAGACTCCAAATCCTTTTACCTGTAAAGGGTTAAGAGGCTCGGGTAACCTGGCTGACACCTGACCCGAAGGACCAATAAGGGGGCAAGATACTTTCAAATCTTGGGGGGGGAAAGGCTTGTGTGTGTGCTCTTTGTTTTAAGGGGTGGTTCGCTCTTGGGACTGAGAGGGACCAGACATCCATCCAGGTTCTCCCCATCTTTCTAAACAAGTCTCTCCTATTTCAAACTTGTAAGTAAAAAGACAGGCAAGGCGTCTTAGATTTACTTTGTTTTCTCAACTTGTAAATGTACCTTTTTACCAGAGTGTGTATCTTTGTTTGCTGTACTTTGAACCTAAGACAGAGGGGGGTCCTCTGAGCTCTTTAAGTTTGATTACCCTGTAAAGTATTTTCCATACTGATTTTACAGAGATGATTTTTACCTTTTTCTTTAATTAAAAGCCTTCTTTTTTAAGAACCAGATTGATTTCTCCTTGTTTAGATCCAAGGGGGTTTGGATCTGTACTCACCAGGAGTTGGTGAAAGGAGGGTGGGAGGAAGGAGGGGGGATGGTTAATTTCTCCTTGTTTCAAGATCCAAGGGGGTTTGGATCTGTGTTCACCAGGGAATTGGTGAAAGGTTTCTCAAGGCTTCCCAGGGAGGGAATTCTTGTGATGGTGGCAGCGGACCAAAGCTAAGCTGGTAGATAAGCTTAGAAGTTTTCATGCAGGCCCCTACATTTGTACCCTAAGGTTCAAAGTGGGGATACAGCCTTGACAGACACCCAGCCAGTTAGTTATAAAGTCCCTCTTGGTGGCTGTTCTCTGCTTGCTTTGCCTGTAAAGGGTTAAAAAGTCCCCCAGATAAAGGAAAGAGAGTGGGCAGCTGACCAAAAGAGCCAATGGGAAGGCTAGAACTTTTTAAAATGGGGAAAATTCTTCCCCTTTGTCTCTGTGTGGTTCTCCGGGAAAGAGGGGAACAGGGAGCAGTTATACTGTGAGAAGCTTTAAGCCAGATATGAAAATCATCAGATCATATCTAGAACTACTTTTAACAACCCAAATATGTAAGTAAATCAGGGAATGTCTAGAAAGACGCAATTACGGTTATTTCTTTTATTTCTTATTGGCTTGTGGACTCCTCTGTGCTAGCCCCAGATGCTTTTGTTTTGCTTGTAACCTTTAAGCTGAACCTCAAGAGAGCTAGCTTGATGCTTAATTTTTGTAATTGATTCTTTTAAGATCTAGCAAAAAGCCTAAGTTCCAAATGTATTTCCTTTCTTTTTGGGTTTAATAAAATTTACCTTTTTTAAGAACAAGGTTGGATTTTTGTGTCCCTAAGAGGTTTGTGAATATGTTGTTTAATTAGCTGGTGGCAACAGCTGATTTCTTTGTTTTCCTTTCTCAGCTCTTCCCTGGAGGGGGGTGAAAGGGCTTGAGGAAAGAATTCCCAAATGCGCCTTCCTGGGTTCCAAGGGGGTTTTGCAGTTGGGTGGTGGCAGCATCTACCCAGCCAAGGTCAGAGAGAAGCTGTAACCTTGGGAGTTTAATAGAAGCCTGGAGTGGCCAGTATTAATTTTTAGAGTCCTTGCGGGCCCCCATCTTCTGCACTCGAAGTGCCAGAGTGGGGAATCAACCTTGGCACCTGGGTCAGACTGATTTGTGTGTGGATGGAAGGGGGGCGTGGGTTCATACCGAAGTCAGATGCTGGGCTTAGTGTGCAGTGTAGACACACCGTTTGTGACCACAACTAGTCTGGACTTTGGCTTCATGTCTCCTCTGAAGGAGAGCACCTTGGCGGTCTCCTGTCAAATCCCTGACCGAGCCTTGAACCGGGGCAGGATCCCAGCACGGGGCAGTGCAGTTCGGAGCCTGCCCTCCCTTCCATCTGCTCTGGGCTTGCATGCTGAACGACGCGAGGGCTGGGGCTGCAGCCCAAAGCCCCCAGCAGTCAGTCCCAGCCCATGCAGCAGGACAGAGGCGTAGTGCTTTTCCACTGGCTCTGCTGTAGGGAGTGTCTCCGCTCCTCGCCCTTAGCCAAGGTCAGCTCATGCCAGGGCTCACGGAGTTTATTCTATTCCTGAAGTGACACTACAGGAGCCTCGGCACTCGGTTCAGCCAGGTCCGTGCAGCATGCTCGGCCTCGGGGCGCTTTGCATTTCTTATTACCCACCACCGGAATCCGCAAACTCTGCCTGCGGGATAGCGAGGCCTGATGCTTCCTGACGAATGTCTCCCCTGCCCGCCCCCTGCATCCCGCCCATCATCCCTGACCAGATTTCTGATGCCCTTCCTCAGCAAGGTCATTAACACGACTCTGGGCGGGGCCCAAATCCCCTGCTAGAAAACACACTCTTTCCCTGCTACTTCAGCTTCCCCTCTCCCCACCTTCACCGGCCTTGACTGGTCACAGGGTTTAAAGACCCCGCAGGCCTTCTTGCAAGATTTGGGGTGTTATGCCTGGTACCCCAGCCCAATTCCAGCGGGGGTGGGTGCATTCTGGCTTTCGAAGTCCCCCTGGCCATTTTAGCTGAAGATGTTTATTCTCTACTTCCTCTCCTCATGTTCCACGTAAGAGGCAGGTAAATGATCCTTGCATGCCCATTTCATTGGGATCCTTCAGCGTGGCTGCTGCTCCATAAATATACGGTGTACTCATCCTGGGGACGGGACTGTGATCCTGTGAGCCGGGCATTGGACTAGGACTCCTGGGTTCTACTCCCAGCTGTGCCATTGATTGGCTGGGTGACCTTGCCCATGTCACTTGACCTTGCTTTGGTTTAGTTTCCTCACTGGGGCTAACGCGGGCTCGCATCCCTTTCTAAAGTGCTTTGAAAGCTGAAAGCACAGAGCATTAGTATTTCATGCTATTAAACTCCCTGATGGTTATCAAAATCCTTCCACGAAAGATCAAGTGCTCCCAGAAATCTAACACTCTGCTGCCTCCAATCTCTGGGGGCTATAGTTGTGCATCCTGCAGAAATTGGCTTTGATGGGGTGGGGGGTTTCAGCACCTCGGACAGTGTTTAGCAGAGCAGGGAATGGAGTCCCAGGCCAGCGCCCTAACCATTGCACCATCCTTCCTGTCAGACCCAGCTCAGATTTGGTTGCCACCTTGCAGAGGCCTTTCTACAGGAAAACCAGAGCTCTGTGCCGCTCGGGGGCTGCAGGGAGCAGCCCTGTGATAGATTTACTCCCCACGTAAGTGGTATCATTGAAAGCCAAAGGGCGGTGTGAAACACAGGACTAAATCCCGCGGTGTTACGGGCCCGATTCTGCTGCCCCTGTATTGTATTAAATAGTACCTCACTCTTTGTGTAGCTGTCTTGAAAGCAGGCTGTGTGAGGTACCAGTCGCTAGGAGACAGGAGGGCAGAATCGGGCTCCAATTCTTTAAAATGCTCTGGCGATAATGATTATCTGCATTACAGCAAGTCCTTAGAGACCCGAACCGAGGTCCGGGCCCCATTGGGTGGGGAGCTGCACTGTACAAACACGCAGCAAGAGACAGCCCCTTCCCCACAGAGCTCCCAGTCTAAACAGATGGGAGACCGGCAGGATTATTACCCTCATCTGACAGATCGGGAAGGAGGTCACAGAGAAGAGAAATGACGCACACAAGGTCACCTGGGAAGCCTGTGACAGACCAAGAACAGAATCATCACCGGGTCCTTAACCCCAGGCCCATCCTTCTTCTCTGCAGAACTCCGCAGAAAGCAACTATTTTGGCAACCCAATGAGCCGTGTCATGACAGGAAACTCAGGGCTGCAGCCAAAGACATGGGGAACAGGCACAGATGGCCACAGCTCTCTTTAGATGAATAGTCTATGGATCTGCCTAACGAGGTTTGGAAATTCCCCGCTATTCTCTATGTCAGCGCCAATCCACCTGCATCTCTGATCTCAATACAAGAGAGTTTTTCCTATTGGAATTACCAGCTGCCCAGTACATACCACTGGAGATTTTTGAGACATTCAGGAATATATATATATATGTAATAGTGCTTTGGAATTTTCTTGTTGAACTTGTACAGCCTGAGTCAGTGGGGTTTTTCCCTCTAGTCCTTTAAAGCCCTGATCCTGCAATGGGGGAGGGATAGCTCAGTAGTTTGAGCATTGGCCTGCTAAACCCAGGGTTGTGAGTTCAATCCTTGAGGGGGCCACTTAGGGATGTGGGGCAAAATCAGTACTTGGTCCTGCTAGTGAAGGCAGGGGGCTGGACTTGATGACCTTTCAAGGTCCCTTCCAGCTCTAGGAGATAGGATATCTCTCCCCCCCCCCCCCCCAAAAAAAAAAAAAGAGAACCAATGCAAGGGAACCAGTTGCAAGACCAGGGGCTAAGGCTGTACCGAAAGTCCCTGCGCTTTCCCCTTAATGCTGTATATTTCTGCCATATGCCTCCTCCTCAGGAATTGAACTTGCTGGATGTGATGGGCTGCCCCTTTGCCCTAAGCAGTTTGCCAGGATTTGGGGCCTGGCAGGGTTGTTGCCATTAGGAGGAGAAAAAATCAGTGATACAAGCCAGGTCAGTTCTTGGTTTAATCTTATGTAGAGAATCGTACAAAAGTCCCGTTCCCCTGGACTCAGGAGAAGCAAGCAACAACAGGAAGCTATCTTAGCTCAGAAATCTCCATATCTGCCACTCCAGTGAGCTCTGTGCCCAAGAAGTCCTCTCTCTCAGGGTCACGCTTTCAACTCCTCCTCCTTGGCTTGTTTGCCTCCAGTGCACACAGCCTGTGATCAGTATCCTGGGTCCCCACATGTGACCAGGGAACCCCTTGTTATTTTTCCTTGGCTAACTCTGGCCTGCCATACAGCCTATTGCTTGGGGTGGTCACCACAATTACATGCAGTTATTTTTACTACATGATGGGGTGTGACTGCTCCTTCCATTGAGCCTGAAACTAGTTGTCACCCACTAGTTTTAATGAGATCTGTGATTATCTTTGGATCCAAGACTCACCTGATGGCAGCTATTCATGAGTTATTGGACTCTCAGTACAGGGGTATTTCGGTGAAATTTAATGGCCTGTGCTATACAGGAAGTCACAGTAGATGATCTAATGGTCCCTCATGGGGAACAGCTCTATGAATCTATGAATGAATTCACATCCTTCAGCATAACATTATTAAAGATATGGGAAATGTTTGCAGCAAAAGCAGAAGCCACAGAAACCGCCCCTGGTTTGGGGGATTCTTACTAACCAAGACGAATGAATTTCAGAAGCAAAGGTCACCCTTCCTCTGGTTCCCATGAGCTATGCACCCAGGACAGACACCTGCTCCATTCTAGCCAGACTCAGAGCTGGCAGCCAGGGCAGGAGAGGGGGGTCTCAGGTAGCTTTTCCCAGCTCATTGGTTCTCCATCTCTTTCCTTCTGCAAGCCATTTCATAAGAGACAAATAGCCTTCAATAGATGGTCTTCTCCAGTTCCCCAACAATTCCCCACAGGCCACACTGACTAGCACTTTGCTGGAAAACTCAGCCGAGGCTAAGGGCTGAATGGGCCTCAGAGACTGAACGCCTCTCTCACTCCTAGAGGCTTGTCTTCACAAGAAGATTAGGTTGTGTTACTTAACACATGGTTATCCAAGACTTAGCAGCCAATGTAAACAGAGACAGTCACACCTGCTGGACATAGGTAAATCCTACTGGAACCCTAGGCTAACCATGACCAGCTGACAGGATGTTAAACATGACTTGGCCCCAGTCTACACTGACTGCAGAGTCGTGTTAGTTAGCATGTGTCCTTGAGGTCATGTTCTTACCGTGGCCTAAGTCTTGAGTGAAAATCGAGCTCCTAGAGATGTGTCCTGCAATGGCTCAAGAGCACGGGTTCCAATCTCCGGGCAGACTGATAGGAAACAGGGAACAAACCCCCAAATTGGCTGGGCATTCTATACGTAGTTTTCACCAACCATTTACTAAGTGTAAACGCCTCAGGCGCCTAAACAGCCGAGCCATGGAGTCACAGACAGTCCCTTTGGGTACTCTGATCTGTCTTGCCACCCAGGCAAGATACTTGGTCCCTTACACCAAGTATCACAGCAATATTCAGGTTACTCCCAGTCCCAAAGGGCCAGTCACTTATCCCAGGTCAGTTGCACCTCAGATCTCACACCAACGCTTGTGGCCAATCCTATCATAAACTATCTAAAGATTTGTTAACTAGGAAAAGGAAATCAGAAAGTTATTTACAAGGTTAAAGCAGGTAAACATACAAACAGAAATGAGTTCCAATCTTATGTTTCAAAAAGGAATAGAAGCTTCTGTGATAAGCGAGGTCTATATGTCCTTTATGGCTAACCCAGGCTAAGCTCTGGGGATCTTTTACTTATGCTTAGTAACCCTTGCCCCTCAGAGTCCAAGCAGCATCAAGAAACAGTTCCTTCTGGTTAGTGCTTTTTATTCCTCCCCTCCTTCTGCTTTGAGCTGCAAACTCAGCCGATGGGAGGAATTCACTTGCATGTCTACTCTTCATGGGGGAGGGAGGGGGGGAGAGAAGCAATCCATACAGCTGTCAGTGGGCCGTCTTACACCTGTTGGAGACTAGTATTTCACATTAATGAATGCTTCTCTCCTGTCTGGTGACTGTAGAAGCTTACAATGCAAATGCATCAAATATCACCTTACAATACGGAAGTTATCAGTGAGATGAATGCAGGCAGCAACTCACAAGCATTCAATAAACTCTAAACACATTTTTATACGTCTAATACCTATTTTAACAATACGAACACCCAGGTGAGCCAGACTGGTCCCAGCTTGGTGTTTGTCAGGGTTCAGTGGAGACATGGGGACTTTGGCATGGGCTAGCACCTGGCTTGCCAGCGTCACACATCCCCAATCAGTGTGTGTGTGTGTGTGTGTGAGTGAGACACTTGCCTGCCTGCTGCCTGCACTGCTCCTGGGTAGAGGGGGGGGGCCTTCATTTTTACAAACTTGCAACCTGACACCTTTTGTCAGCGCCAAATTCACGCAGAATTTAAATACAACATACAAACGTCCCGCTACAAAACGGCCGGCCAGGCACCTGGGCCTCAGTCGAAGACCTCTGGAGTGTACATCTCAAACAGGCTCAAAAGGGGGTTTTGTGTGTATGTGGCAGAGGGTTGGGGGGGCTCCCAAAATTCATCCAGGGGAAATTCAGGAAAGAAAGACTCTGTGTGGCCAGTAAAAACAACAAGGAGTCCGGTGGCACCTTAAAGACTAACAGATTTATTTGGGCATAAGCTTTCGTGGGTAAAAAAAACCCCCAACTTCTTCAGATGCCCGTGTAACAGACCAGGCAACCCCTGAAGGGGAGAGGGGGCTGTGGGGGAAATTCTTCTGCTCTTTACTCTCTGTTGTAGGCGCCGCTGGGCAGCTGGAAGCAGGGCCCCCGAAAGCTTTTGTTATGGCAACAATACAATGATCACGCCCTCCTGCTGACCGCTGTCGCCCTCCAGATGCTGCAGCTGGGAAGAAGTGGGGTCCCAGAGCGACCCACCGCTTCTCAGAGGCCATCCCCCCACACTGCGCCCAGCACAGCAGGGCCAGCCAGCTGATGGGGGAGACCCCCCCCAGGGGGCGGGGCCCGCCCAGTGCCTGGCCAATGAGGAGCCCGGCGGGGGCCAGGCCGCCAATGGGAGGGGAGGAGGCGGAGGCGTGGCGCGGGAAGCCCCGCCCCGGCGCAGACAGCTGGAATTGGGGCGGGGGGCGGGAGTGGGATGAATTGTTTTTGGAGCTGGCGGCGCAGCGCCCGCCTCGCTCCGCGGAGCCTCCCCCCTCCCACCCCCGCCCTTCTGCGGCATCTGCGCGGGGGGCCGCGGGCCCCCACGCGCGCTGGGGGGGGCTCGTGGGAGGCGCCGGCTGCAGAGGCCCCCGCAGCCCCGCGCTCTCCCGAGGAAGCGGCACCCGAGCCCCGCTGCACGCGCGTGGCCGTGACACGCGTGGGACCCGCCTGCAGACCAGACCTGTAGCGGGGGGGCGCCCCCGATCGCCGTGGAAAGGAGGTGAACGCTGACCGCCCCCCCCTTGCTGTGCCGGAGCAAAGCGGGGCAGCCTGCGCCGGGGGCGAGTGGAAAGTGGTGGACGTGAAAACTCGCGTGGAATCCAGGAGCCGAGCACAACTGCCTGGAAGTTCTGCAGCGGGAGTAGCCCCCTCCCCACCATCCCGGGGGCGGGGGGTCCCTCTGCTCGGCTGCCCCCCGAGGCGGGGCTGCTGGCCGGGGACACGCGTGGGAGCCCCGGCTCTGATGGGGCAGCGCCTGGCTGGCTGAGGAGGAGGAGGGGGGAGCGGGCTCCTCCTCCGGGGGGGTGCCCTGGCCATGGAGGCAGCGGCTAGATCGCCGCCTCTCTGGCTCCCTCCCCCGCTGCTGCTGCTCCGAAGTCTCTGCTGCGATTCCCAGCTTCTTTGCTCCGGAGCCGCCTCCTCCCCGAGGGCTCTTCTCCGCGGAGCCTGCGGGGGCTCTCACCTGGGGCCTGAGCCGCCGCTGTCTCCCGGCAGGGCTGGGGTGACCAATCCCGGAGCACCTTCCGCGCAGAGCCAGGTAACACACCCGCTTCCTGGGCCAGCCTCTGTGCTCTGGGCTCCCCCCTTCTTTGCATGCACAGATGCACACGCACCCCCTTGGGATGCACGCAGACACACACGAGCACCCCTGTCCTTTGCACACGCACCCCCTTTGGATGCACACACAAACACCCCCATTCGGAATGCACACACGCACCCCCTTGGGATGCACACACAAACACCCCCATTCGGAATGCACACACGCACCCCCTTTGGATGCACACAGACACACACACACACACACAGAAGCACCCCCCTCCTTTGCACCCCCCCCCCCCTTTGAGGCACCCCCCCACCCCCCCCCCCTTTCCCCCCCCCCCCCCCCCCCCCCCGTTTGCATGCACCCATGCTCTTGGGACGCACACAGACCCACAAACGCTCCCCCTCTTTGCCGGCACTAACACATGGGCTTCGATTTTGAAACAGGTTTGAGACGAGCATTTGGTGCTGTTTTGACCCAGCAGTTAGTTTGGGGGCTGCAAGATGGGACCTCTCCAAGTTTTATTATTATTGAAAAGTTGCATCAGGGACCATGGGGAGGGGGGTGGATTGGGTTTCCCTGCCGCTCTTGGCTAAGGCTCCCTCCACCCTGGTTTGGTTGTTTTGCTCTCCTCCTTTTCCATAAGTGTTTCCAGATTGTCTGCGCCTTTGCAATAGGCTGCAGTGTCCTGCTGGGATTCGCTGAGCGTGCTCCACAGGTGCCTGGTGGCTCTTCTCTGTACAGAGGTGCGGCTGGCTGACCCCTAAAGGCCTCTGGGGAGGCATCGGCCCGACGGGGAGGGGTGTCGGGGTGGGCGCTGTTGCTGGGTTGTCAGGACGCTCTAACAGGCCAGGCGCTGCTGCCATCTTCACTACAGAGCCTGTCCAACTGCAGCGTTCGGGGGCAAAGGGGAGGTGGAAGAGACATCAGCATGCATCAGAGAGCCCCAAACAGGCTGCAGATGGAGAACCCAAGGGGCGTTCCTGCCCCCAGCTTTCCCGGGGCCTTGTCCTGGAAGCCGCTCCCCTTGGGGTTCTCCGTTGGGGGCACTCGGCACCTCCCACGCTCTGCCCCGGGGGCAGCGTGTCTGTCAGCCCAAAAGCAGCCCCGGGGTCAGCTTCAGCCGGGGACTTGCTGTATTGTCGGCAAGTTCTGTGCACCCACCGCTAAGGGCGTGGGACGTGCTGCGTTGGAGCAGGCTGTCTAGTCTGTCTAGTGCCCAGGCTGTGACGGTTCAGAGGAAGGCGACTCTCCCGCCCCTGACGGTGCCCTTAGCTGGGTATGGGTGTGAGCGGCGCTGGGTGGGAACAGAAGGTCTGGCTGAGCCCTGTCGCTCAGTGTACCTCTTTGGGTAACTCCGGTGTTATTGAGTGCCAGCCCCAGAGTGCCGGCCTCTGAGACTCTTGCAGCATGAACACACCTGGCAAGGGAGCGTCCCCCTCTCCTGTGTGCTAAATGTGCTGCCTGTGCAGAGCCCCTGGTTATGGGACGCTGGAAAGTGACTGCTCAGGTTTCCCTCCCCCCTGTGGCATCTTCGTTTGGGGAGTGTGGGGGAATGACCCCCACCCATCCCCTTCCTCACCTCCTTCCTTCCCCACAAGGAGTTTTCAGGGGGCGCTTGCTACTGTCTGGTTTGGGATGGGGAGGGGCAGCAGGAAGCCCTTAAAGCGTGATGGGAGATGGGCGCATCTCATCAAACGTACAGAGCCAAATTCATCCCTGCTGTAACGCCCTGATGGCACCTCACCCGGGATGATTTGGCCTGCTCATGTTCTATGAGGTTGAGATTGGGAATGATATGCTCTGGGTGCTGCTGCATCCTCTGAAACCCTGGGGGAATCCCTTATCTTCCAGTTGTTGCAGTAGGAGGCTGGGATATGGTGGGAAAAGGCAGAAGGGGGCTAAGGGCTCACGTACCCCACTCCATGATTACAGTGGCAAAGAATAGGTGCCATAGATTCCTCCCATTATAAGCATCCTGCCAGGCACTAGGAATTAATTCCAGATCATGTTGGTCACTCTCAGAGCAAATGCCCATGCAGAAAGTTTTATACGTCCAGGGCGGGGGGTCCCTGCCCTTCTCGGTAGGGCTGGGCACCAAATGCTGTCCCGTCCTATGAAATTTCCATGATTTAAAAAAAAAAAAAATCGAATGCCAAACTGAGGAGAAGTCGAAATCTCAGAAATTCTCACAAGCCGATAAGCCAAACATTTTTTTTCAGATCAGGTCAATTGAAACATTGTGTTTTGAGGTGGACTTTTTTATTTTTAAAAACTTTTTTAAAAGTATAACCTAACCCGAAAGGCCATTTCAGACTGAGAAAGGAAACGTCACGTGGAATTTCTAAACGTGGACATTTCCCAACCACCTCCAAGTCTCTGGTCCTTAGCCCCAAATTTAGGAATTTTTTTTTAAGAGCAAAAAAATCATGAAAACTTGTTTCTACTCTTAGTTCCAGTGATAACGTCTTAAAAAAACCAGAACAAACTCATCCGTGGTGCTGGGGCATTTGCACCCCAGGCTGGTGCTGGGGCATGAGCAAACTGAAGGTGAAATTGTTAAATGGTCAAACTGACTCTTCAGAGGACCTGGTGGGGCTAGGTCTGTTATCCAAACTATGAGAGGCAGAAAATACAACAGCATAATAAGCAGAGAGGGGGTTCGATTTGCTTAAACGTCCCATTTTTAATCACCCAGAGCTGTTAGCCACAAGAAGGAAGGAAACGTGTGCTTTGATGTGTAGTCAGAGACGCTGGATGCTGGCCCTGGCCCTTGAAGAATGCACACGCCGCACTTGGCCGGCGGCCCTTTAAGATTTCACACACCACGCTGTGTTCCACGTGAGTGGAGAAATTGTTCCTTGGCTTGGGATGAGGGAGAGGAGTGTTGGGCTGCCCCCTCCCCTCCCCGCTGCGGGCGCCCTGCGAGGCCGAAGCACTGCAGCAGGCAGTTTGACCCTTTGACTCCGGAGTTTGTGTTGCTGGCCCCGGACGGAGCCCAGCGATCATTTCAGAGCGGAATGAGCTTGACGTTTCTGCGGGGCGGGAGGTGGCGCGATGGCCTGGCAGGGGCAGAGGGAGCTGGGTGGGGGTGGGAGGGAGCCGGGGCTATTCCAAGCCAGCCGCGGGTGAGGGAGCTCTGCTCCGCAGCCTGGGAACGGGGGTTTGCTTACGTAAGGAGGCTGGCAGTGGGTTACTGCAGGTCGAGTAGCTGTGGTGGGAAAGGAGGCACTTCCAAGACGCTTCCTCATTGTGCATGCAACACCGGAGCGGAGTTTGGTCCTGCTCTCCCTCCCTTTCCCGTCGGTGCTGGCCTGGGATGTAGTGTGTGTGCAGACACCCCTGTCCTGCGCCCTCCTACTGCCCTGGACAGGACAGCTCCACACCCTCCCAGATCTCCCCGCTGGGGGAACGTTTCCAGAGTTTCACCTGAAATGTCCCGGCCAGGGCTCAGTTCCCCCCCAATACTCCAAGTTCTGGACAGTTGCCTCCTCTCTGTGGTGGGGCAGGGAGCACAGTGGGCGGCCTGAGCTCGGCCACGCCGGCTTTGACCGATGTGCTGCAGGGATTCCAGTTGTCCTGCCCCCTGTCCCCACGGTATCTGTGTGTAGGGATGGTTCCCAGCTGAGAGCAGCCCCTCGGGATTCCCCTCGGTCTAGCCAGGGGGAGGGATCTCTCTGGTTCTGGCAGAGCTCCTCTCTCCAGACCTCGAAGGGCTCAGTTTGAGTCTAGTGTGCACCTACATGGGGAGCTGTCCCGTCCAGCTCTGCAAGGCTCCGAGGACGCTCAGCACTTCCCAGGAGGCACTCAGCACCCTGTAGGATTAGGCCTGTGCCGCTGCGAGAGGAACAGAGACTGGATTGTGGAGCACCGCGCAGGACTCCCATGGTAACATGAAAAGGCTCCTCTGATGAATGACCGCAGCGCCCCGAGGTTTCCTGGGCGATTGCTGTGAACTCTCAAATATTCCCCGTCGCTCTGTGCAGAACCTCCGGCTGAGGCTTTCAGCAGCTGAGCTAATGAATCCTGCATAAGTCACTTCTGCCTGTCCCAGCTCACGGGGATGGATTTAAACAACAGACAGTCTGTTTCACGTGGATTTAGTGCTGGGCAAAGGCTGTTGGATTGGAGACAGAGCACAGGAACAGCCAGACTGGCTCAGACCCCTGGTCCATCTAGCCTTGTGTCCTGTCTCTGGCCGTGGCCAGCAGCAGGTGCTTCAGAGGAAGGTGTAAGTACCCCACGGTAGCAGACGTGTAGGGCCCTGCCAAATTCACCGCCCATTCTGGTCAATTTCACGGTTATAGGATTTTGAAAATAGTCAGTTTCACAGTTTCAGAGGTTTACATCTGAAATTTCATGGTGTTGCAACTGTGGGGGTCGCGAGCCAAAAGGGGGTTGTGGGATGTGTGGGGGGGAGGGTGTGTGTGGGGGAGGGTTGTGGGATTATCACCCTTATTTCTGCGCTGCTGCTGCCAGGGGCACTGTCTTCAGAGCTGGGCTGCCGGAGATCAGCGGTTGCTGGCCGGGCGCCCAGCTCTAAAATCAGCACCACCGCCAGCAGCAGTGCAGAAGTGAGGGTCACAGGGTATGGGAGGGTGAGTTACCATCGGTCCCGGTTTTCCCAGCACCCTCCTGCCCAGATCAGGGGCTGACAGCTGGGGCTGCGGCCTCTGTGCCCGGGTCAGGGGCTGACAGCCACCAGCGCTTCAGTGCTGCCTCCAGAGCTGGGCTCCCAGCCAGCAGCCGCGGAGCTTCCTGTAACTGGGTGAGGTTCCCGGAGGTGGGTCTGACCCAGCTCCAGGAGTGGCCCCTGCAGGGGAAGAGGGAGTCCTGACCCTCCCCAGCCCGGGCTGGGACTAGCCGCTGGAGCCTGGTGCACAGTAGGAGCCCCCAGCCCCGACCCTCCCCTACAATAGCCACATTTCACGGGGGAGCTCCGATGTCATGGTCCGCCCGTGATGCGTTTTTCACGGCCGTGAATTTGGTAGGGCCCAACAGATGTGAGATCATCTGCCCCTTACAGGTCTCAGCTTGGTCTTTCATCGTTTGAGATCGGCCAGCTTCCTGAACTCCGAGGTTTAATCTCCCTTCCAAAATGTTTGGTGTCACCAGGGATCACTCAGGCAGTGGCAGCACGAGTCCCCCTTTCATGTGCTTTCCCACCAGTGTGCTTCACCCCTGAACTACAGATTTCCCACTTCAGTTCAGTCTCTTTCCTCCGTGCAGTCCTTGGCCTCCTTCCTGCATCGACACGGGGGCCGGTTAGGGCCAGCTGTGGCGGCAGGTTTTGTTAGGGACGTGTCCGTGTGAACTCAGAGGATACCCACCCAAATCAGTTTAAACAAGGGCTACCGAACAGCCATCAGGTGGTAACTGCTTCTGGGTCCTTGTGACCAGGATGGCCCTATGCCCGTTTCCAGCCCCATGGTCAATCCCATGCAGCCAAGCCAGGGGAGGGCAAAGCGTGAGGAGCAGATGGGAAGCGTTTCAGTGGAGACATATTCAGTACAGGGTCTCTGCAGAGCAGGGCGGAGGCCCCTGGAATATGCCTTTCTCCCCATTCTGCTGGGTGTATGTAACCGACCCTGTGGCTTAGCCCATGTCTTTGGCTGGCCGCGTTTGGGGAGATGACTTTATCTCAGGGGTGGGCAAACTTTTTGGCCCGAGGGCCCCATCGGGGAATAGAAATTGTATGGCGGGCCATGAATGCTCACAGAATTGGGGTTGGGGTGCGGGAAGGGGTGAAGGATCTGGTTGGGGGTGTGGGCTCTGGGGTGGGGCTGGGGATGAGGAGTTTGGGGTGTAGGAGGGTGTTCTGGGCTGAGACCAAGGGGTTCGGAGGGTGGGAGGGGGATCAGGGCTGGGGCAGGGGATGCGGGAAGGGGTGCAAGTTCCGGCTGGTGGTGCAGGCTCTGGGGTGGGGCTGGAGATGAGAGGTTTGGGGTGCAGGAGGGTGCTTCGGGCTGGGATTGAGGGGTTTGGAGAGTGGGAGGGGGATCAGGGCTGGGGAAGGGGGTTGGGGTATGGGGAGAAACTCAGGGGGTGCAGGCTCCGAGCAGCGCTTACCTCAAGCGGCTCCAGGAAGCAGTGGCATGTCCCTTCTCCAGCTCCTATGCGGAGGCGTGGCCAGGCGGCTCTGCACGCTGCCCCATCTGTAGGCACCGCCCCTGCAGCTCCCATTGGACCATATAGGAGCCGGAGCAGGGCCATGCTGCAGCTTCCGGGAGCCACATGGTGCAGCCCCTGACCCAGTGCCCCGGCCAGAGTGCCAGAGCAGGGCCGAGCCGCATGGTGCAGCTTGTGTGCCTGCCCGCGGGCCGTGGTTTGCCCACCCCTGCATTATCCTGTTTGGCAACATCTCACTCTGTCCTCCTTCCCTGCCCCTCCAAGTACACCCTGCTCACTGACCTGCCTTGGAAGTAATGAAAATTGCGTTAGCCTCCTGCTGCAGCCACTGGCTATGGCAGTGCCTGCTGCGTGGGCTGGCTCAACTCCCCAGAGAGAGCGCGACCTCTGCTCGCCCCGCCAGGGCGCGCGGCAGGACGAGGCATGTGTGCCCGCACCGTGTGGGGATCAGTCGGGGAGGTGAGACCTGGGAGGAGCTCCAGCGACCTGGCTGGCTTCAGGGTGCCGATGTGCCTGATTGTCAGGGGACACTGCTGTGGTGAGGCAGGGCTATGAGCCACTGGGGCATTACCACCGCTCCCCTGGGGGGAATGAGGGCGAGCTGGAGGGGCGGGCTCCAGGGCCTGCCTCCCCTTGTGAATTACTGTTGGTGCCCGGTGCCAGGTTGGCACCTGTTCGCCCCCAGAGCCAGGTGCATTCCAGAGCCAGCAGGGCCGGCTGTGGTGGTGGGTGCTGTCGCCATGGGGCTCTGTCTGCAGGGAGCTAGCCTGACGCCCGCCAGTGCACGTCATCCAGTGAGCCAAGCATCACTTGCCCAGTTAATGACACTGTCCTTGTCTTTACCGTCCCAGGCGCGTGGGTGAGACATCGGGACACGACTCCCTCCTCGACGTCACAGCCGGGACCGAAGCTGCTGGAGACGGGACGGTGGAAGTCCTGGGAGAACCGGCCATGACTGTCCTCCAGCTCAGGGAGCGGCTGGGGAGCAACAGCAGCCGACGTCCTGCCCCGCTGCAGAGGCCAGAACTCCGTGGCTGCTGCGCCTCCTGATCTGGGCCGCTCTTCTCCGCTCCCAGCTCTCTGGGATTCCGGCACCATCTGACGCAAGAGCGTAGCAGAGATCCCACCGCTGCCACCACCTGCGGCCCTAGTGCGAGCGGATCGCTGGGGAAGCGGGGGGCAGCACCGTATCACATATGTCATGATGAAGGAGAGGGTGGTTGGGCTCTAAAGCAGCCCCCCCCACTGGGAGGAGACAGAGATTGGCTACGCCCTCCTCATCCCCCCACCAGGGGAAAGCTCCTCCCCAGGCGACAACCCCCTGCTAACCTCCTCTGGAATGAGAGAGACTTGGGATTTAGGGCAGAAAACATCTGGGGCTTGCCTGGAGCCGGGGTTTCAAGACCACTTCTAGACCCAGCCGTTCACCTCCTCCCCTGCCAATGCATTTGGGGTGGGCACAGCCGTCTCCGTCGTTGGGCCAGGGGTCTCTCCCAGAGCAGGCAGAGGCCCCGGGGTCGATGGGCAGAAGGGAGGCCTGCCTTTCCCAGGGGAGTGAGTGGCCTTTCCCTTGACTGCCTCCCCGGGGAGCGGCGATGGGGTCAGGGCTGTCCACCGGAGCAGTAGTTGCGATTTCCTTTAACTGTGTCATCGCTTTGCTGATCCTCATCCTCTTCCTGATCCTGTGCAAGGCCTGCAGGACCCCGTCCTGCCCCAAGAAGAGCCCGGACACGGACGAGACGAAGAACGAGGAGAAATACCTGCTCCAGCCTTGAGTCTCTCCACGTCCCGGGACAGCTGGGGTGCTGAGGAAGGATTGATGGCTAGTCCCCTGGGCTCTCTCCACACCTAGCTTCAAAGCCAGACCCCACAGAGACCCCCGGGCCTGCGTTCAGGAAGCTGCTTGTCCTGCCTTGGACCTGACCGAGGAGTTTGAGCGGCCAGGCCGGCCGGCATCGGTTCCCTCACAGCAGCCCCCCGAGGGAGAAGGGAGTGTGAGTGTGTCGGGGTGGTGGCTGCCCTGATGAGGGGGCTCTGCCGAACGGACGAAGTGACTCCAAATGAAGAGGAGACTGAGTGGGGCTTGGGAGGGAGTGTGGGAGGCAGGCTGGGCCTTTCACCAAAGGACTCGCGCGCTCGGGGCCCCTCTGCCTCATGGCCGGTTGGACTCTGTCCTTGTTGTGGCTGGATGAGCCCCTCCGAAAGGGCTAGTGAGGCTGCACCAAGGAGTCCTCATTCATGGGGGTCTTCCAGCCCCTCCCATTGCACTGCTTGGGTTGCAAACTGTCCCGATGGGCGGGGGCACTGGCAGGCGATCCTCCATGGCAGGACATGCCCCTGGGCGAGCAGGCTCTCTCCAAAGCCTCATCTAGCAGGGAGGGAGAGCTGCCTTCAGGCTGTTTCCTTGGGGTGGCGTCCTCCGAGGCGCTAGCAGGGACCAGCCGTAAGGCCTGGCTTTCCCAGCCAGTGCGGCACAGCGAGCTCTGGAGTCAGACGGTTTGGGCACGATCCCCAAAGCTATTCAGGTGCCTAATTCCCACTGAAATCAATGGGATGCTGGAGCGGGGGAGAGGTGCTGGCCCCTTCCCACACCCCACTGTCCTCGGGGTCGGAGGCAGCCCCTGTGTCACGGAGTAGCCTGCTCAGCTGTGTCCATCCCATCCCTTCTCTCAGCCCACGGAGCCAGGCACACCCAGTTACCAGCTGCAGCAGGGGTGTCTCTTCCAGCCCAATGCGCTCGCACTCAAGCACCCACGGGCTCTGTGCAGGCCGGGAGTTGGGCAAGCCCAGCCTGCGTCTCCCGTCTCTCCTTGTTACAGTTCTGCCATTTGCACCGAACGCCATGAAACTAGCCCCTGCCCTGCTGACGGACTCGCGTGATTTGGCTGTTCCTGGCTGCTCCCTCGCGGCAATGACAGTCCAGGAGGGAGGGGGGAAAGCTGGCCAGGTGGCTGGGAGGAGAAGGGTGCCCCCTTTGTAGTCCATGTGTCTCGGTTTCCCTGTGCTGGAGGGCCAGGCCTGCTCACCGCCCAGCGCCTGTGCGGTCGGACAAAGGTGATGAGGATTTCTGCCATGGGGATAGCTGTGAGCCTTAGTGGTGCTGGTGCCCCCCTGCCCTGGGGTCCCTGTGCCCCCTGCCCTTGCCCTCCCTTTGGGTAAAAGTCCCAGCGTTGCTGGGAGCAGAGCTGCTGCCTGCTGTAAGCGACCTTTTCGGAGCACGCGGCTCCTTTTTTCCCTGTCTCGGCCCTTCTGCCCCCTCCGGAGGGTTGTACCCTCAGCCCCGTAGCAGGTTCTCATTAGCAGGTGAGGCGTCACTGCCTAGAACCAATTCCACACTCGCTGGGGTCCGGGTTTCCCCGCAGCCTTCGGTCCTAGTGAGGTTTGCTGCAGCCTCTGAGCCTGGCTTTTTCTCAGCCCTCGCTGGGCTCCTGCTGCGTGTTCCCGCCTGAGGTCAGGCCCCAGGGGCTGTGACATCACACTCGTCGCCTTGCCAGCCCGCTGTGATGTCACGCTCAGGCGTTAGGGTTACAGCAATTCCATATAAAGAGTGAACTTTTGAGAGGGGAGCGTGTCCCTGCCCCTGGTCCGGCCAGCAGCCAGGCTGCAGCTGGAACGTTTACCAGGTGCTTTGTATCTGGTCATGCCTGGCCCGTCCAGTTGAACGGTGACGTTGTCCCTGTGTCTCTGAAACGTCCAGCTGCACAACAGACATGACCAGCCGGCTGCCCAGCCATCACGTTGTCTCTGGCACGCTCAGCAGCTGGGGGCTCCCTGGGCACACGTGAAATGTTGGGCAGGGATCAGCCAGTACTGATGCTACGGGGTGACGAATGGAATTCACAGCAAAGCAGGCCTTGCCATCCGGCACCTAACCAGGCAATTGCCCCTGAGAGCATCAGCGTTCACAGGCCAGCGCAGCCCCCCCCCAGTGCCCACCCCCATCCATCCCCTGCCCTCACTTAGCACTGTGCATTATCAGAGCCTCAGTAAATCACCTGCAGCCAAGTTTACAGCCAAGCAATAGGTAGATGCTCATCAGACAAAGGCCTTCGCAGGGGTCTTTGGTGCAGTCATCAACTCGCCTCCCCCGTCCCCCGAGCCAGCACAGCTGTTGCAATAAGTGCGTGTGTGTCGGGTCTGGGTTGCCAGCAGGGGCCCCTGGGGCTGGATCTGTGCTCCGCACCCAGGTGGCTTTTGTTGGTTCACTTGCGAAGAGGCAGCGTGACACGGTTTCCTTTTGGCTTCTCATGGTAATGACGCGCCGTCAGGTGTAATGTCCCGTTGCGGCTGTGTTTTTACTAGACTAATAAAACTATCATAGGAAATAGGAAGCTGGTTCGTGCTCTGCTTTGATTTTTGTCACTGAGCCAGATGAACTCTAGGGCCAGATTGCCAGGGGAACGTGCTCCCGAGTTCTGCAGGCAGAGGGTACAGGGCGAGGCAGGGGCATCGAGTGGTAAGCGCATGGGGTTGGGGTTGTGGATGCATGGCTTGGGCTACGCACATTGCTCGCAGGGCCAGGCTCACATATTACACACGCCAGGAGGAATGTGATTCTAGTTACCACAGTGATGGAGCAAGGCTCATCTCCCTACCTTCCATCCCAGGCTGCGGCCCCAATAGCGTGACCAGGTCGCGAGCGGGGGTGGGAGAGCCACAGGCACACAGCCCCGACCGGAGCCATGAGAGGGGGCGCACAGCCCCTGCTGCAGCCCGCACCACAAGCCACGGGGCAAGGACTCAGGGACTCATCGCCCCAGCTCCAGCCCCTGGCTGAAGCCACAGGACAGGGGCGCAGGATCCTGGTTGCAAAGTCAGACCCAGTTGCAGGGCAGGGGACCGAAGGGTCCCTGTTCTAGCTCTGGCTCCAGCCCCAGCCGCAGTCACAGAGGGGAGGCCCCCAGTCCTGCCTTCAGATGTCAGTGGCTGAAGCTGGGGCTGAAGCAAACCAAGTCACAGAGGTCTGGCATCAGTGAGTGTCACGGCCCCCCAACTAAATTATAGGGTTACCCTAACCCCTCCCCCTCCCCAACCCTAAGAGCGAGAGGGACCTGCCAGGGGGTGGGGGGTCCCAGTGGTGCCTACCTGGGGCGGCTCCCGGGAAGGATCTGGCAGGTCCTTCTGGCTCCTAGGATCAGGGACGGCCGAGGGGGTCTCCACGTGCTGTGCCCGTCATAAGCGCGAACTCTGTGGCTCCCATTGGCCGGGAAAAGTGCCAATGGGAGCTGCTGGAGCCATGGAGCGGGACTTGCAGGCACCGGCAGCATGCAGAGAGCCCCCTGCCCCACCCCGACCCTAAGAGCCAGAGGGACCTGCCGGGGGGGGCGAGGTGGGGAGTCCCGGCAGTGCTTACCTGGGGCAGCTCCCAGGAAGCATCCGGCAGATCCCTCTGACTCCTAGGGTAGGGTTGGGTCGGGTGGGGGGGTGAAGGGCTCTCTGCCCGCTGCCGGCGCTTGCAAGCCCCGCCCCCTCAGCTCTGATTGGGCAGGAGGGAGCCGGTGCAGCACGTGGAGACCCCCTCCGCCGCTGTGCCTAGGGGCCACCCACACGGCAGGCTCCTGCTGGCGGGCGGGCGGGTGCGCCGCCGGGAGCTGCCCCAGGAAGCGCCGCCACGCCAGCCCCGGGACGATGGTGGTGATGGTGAGCGGGCCGTCCCCAATATCAGGACACAGGGCGTCCCGACCGATGTGCGGTCGGGACGCGGGACAAACGGGGTAAAATCGGGACTGTCCCAATAATATCGGGACGTCTGGTCACGCTAGGCCCCAAGGAGGGTGGGCTCCCAGGGTCCTTAAGGTAGGACACTGCTGCTCTAGGACTGGGGCTGCTGGGTGGCTCAGAGACACTGGAATGCCGCTTCCTCACCACGGCCCTAAATCTGGCTCTTAGCAAGCAGGCCAGGGTTGTGTGAGTGGCAAGGAATGTGGGGTCCGGCGGGTCTGTGGCCCCTCGCTGGGGCCCAGCCTGCGGGCTGTCCTCAGCCAGGTAAATGCATGCGCGTGTCAGCAGGGAGGGCTCAGTACCAGTCATGTAGAGGGCCCGATCCGCCCTGGTGCTGAGCGCTCACTGACCTCAGTGGGAGCTGACGGTGCTCAGGCGGCAATCAGCACCCTGCCGGGTCAAGGCCAGGCTAAGGAGGGGAAAACCGACAGGGCTAAGCCCTGGAGTCAGCCAAGGCTGAGAAAGCAGCAGCTCGAAGAGAGGCTGCAGTGGTACCAGCTTTGCGTGCGCCTCCTGCGTGGAGTCGAGCTGAGTCATGCATGAGCACAGAGCCGGAGCGCCTCGGCGGTCAGCACCTTGGGGAGCAGCAGCCCAGCTCTGCAGATCAGCAAGGCTGGCTGGTAGCCGCCACGCCATTCATGGGGCACAGACAAGAGAGGGTGTGTGGGTGCATGCTACTGTGCAGGGATGTGTGTGCAGCTGTGATTGTGGGCATGCAGTCAGTGGGGTGTGTGAGCATGGGCAAGTGTGAGCATGGGGCTGACAGGAGTGCATGGCCCTGACATGGGCCTGACATGAGTACATGGGGCTGACATGGGGCTGACCGGATACGTGGGGCTGACATGAATACAGGGACCTGACATGGGGCTGACATAGAATCATAGAATATCAGGATTGGAAGAGACCTCAGGAGGTATCTAGTCCAACCCCCTGCTCAAAGCAGGACCAACCCCAACTAAATCATCCCAGCCAGGGCTTTGTCAAGCCTGACCTTAAAAACCTCTAAGGAAGGAGATTTCACCACCTCCCTGGGTAACCCATTCCAGTGCTTCACCACCCTCCTAATGAAAAAGTTTCCCCTAGTATCCAACCTAAACCTCCCCCACTGCAACTTGAGACCATTGCTGCTTGTTCTGTCATCTGCCACCACTGAGAACAGCCGAGCTCCATCCCCTTTGGAACCCCCCCTCAGGTAGTTGAAGGCTGCTATCAAATCCCTCCTCATGCTTCTCTTCTGCAGACTAAACAATCCCCGTTCCCTCAGCCTCTCCTCATAAGTCATGTGCTCCAGCCCCCTAATCATTTTTGTTGCCCTCCGCTGGACTCTCTCCAATTTTTCCACATCCTCCTTGTAGTGTGGGGCCCAAAACTGGACACAGTACTCCAGATGAGGCCTCACCAATGCCGAATAGAGGGGAACGATCACGTCCCTCGATCTGCTGGCAGTGCCCCTATTTATACATGGAGCTGACATGCCAACCTGGAGAAAAACAGTTCTGGTAGTTCAGAAACAAACAGCGAACTGATGACAATGTTGTCTGTGGGCTGTGGAGATTTGAACGCAGCCTGACTGCTACATCTCTGAGTCTCATAATAAATGATCGAGGAGTTTCTCATGGGTTATCAGAGTTAAAGCCCAAGCTCTGTGGGCCTCTCAAGCGCTACAGGAACGACTAGATAGCACCCCAATAAAACTAGTGCTAATGCAATTCAGCCGTACCGGTCAGCCCATTCTAGGAAACGGGAGGGAAGTTTGGGACCCAACTTTAATAGTCAATTACGTTTGTTGGAACAAAACCCCAATGGACCTCTTCATGGCGGATGTTCAGCAAACACGCCCTGCTCCCCTCAAACAGCACCGCTCCCCCCAAATGCCCACAGGACGCTGGCAATCACAGCTGCAGAACAGACCCGGCCCTGTTCCCCCCGCTAATCAACATGCAGACAGGAATATTCTGCTTCTGGTGCTAGCTCAACCAAAGCAGCAAATAATAATCCCTCTGCCCCAAAGCAGGAGAGCAGCTAAAAGGCTATGCAAATGAAAGCCCCATCTCAGCCTACAAATCTTTGCTCAATAGGAAAAACAAACAAATAAAAAAACCCAGCAAAACCCTCCGAGCAGCAGAAGACCCAACCAAGGCAGGAAAACGCGCAAGGTGCCAGACGTGATACAACTGAGCGTCAAGCCAAGAACAAATCCAAGCTGGGAACACGCTGGCCTGCTCCCGAGCCCTGCCCAGAAGGATCATGCCAGCAAGTACCGCGCCCCAGTCATGGCAGACGCTCCCAAAGACAAGCAGTGACCACAAACTGGACGTGGGACATTGAGTGGCACAAGGCAGGCCAAACCCAGAGAGGGGCTTTATGCAGACAATGCGCCCCAGGGCTGGAGACAGACAGAGAGACCTGCTCACTCCAGTGTCCCACGTAGGGGAGGGAGGGCAGGAAAAAGACTGCATCAGCGTCTCACATGTGTGCAGACTTTTCAGCCAACAATGAAGCCAAAGTGCCCCTGGGTGAAAGGAGTGAGGCAGCATACGTGGCCTCATGCTACGGCCCAGCCTCCCACTGGATCGGGCCTGGACTGCGATGACATCTGGACACGGGTGAGTGTACAAAGCCTGAGTGTACCGGGTTCAGACCCACCTGGGCTGGGGCCCATTGACACGGTGGCAAGGCTCATAGACATGTGAGTGGAAATGACATCATGTATGGGGCAGGGAAGGGAAAGGGGGAGAGGGATTGACACTGCGAACTCTCCCAGTCTTTTCAGCAGACGAAGTCCTCGCGCTGATTGGTGGCTTGTCATTGGCTGCCTTACTGCTTTTATTTGGAGCAATGGTCTGAAGTAAATAGGATGAAATTCAATAAGGACAAATGCAAAGTACTCCACTTAGGAAGGAACAATCAGTTGCACACCCACAAAAAGACAATGACTGGCTAGGAAGCAGTACTGTGGAAAGGGATGTGGGGGATCACAAGCTAAATATGTCACTGTGTAACACTGTTGCGAAAAAAGCAAACATCATTCTGGGATGTATTAGCGGGAATGTTGTAAGCAAGACACGAAAAGTAATTCTTCCGCTCCACTCCCCACTGATAAGGCCACAGCTGGAGTATTGTGTCCAGTCCTGAGCGCCACATTTCAGGAAAGATGTGGACAAATTGGAGAAAGTCCAGAGAAGAGCAACAAAAATGATGAAAGGTCTAGAAAACATGCCCTGTGAGGGAAGATTGAAACAATTGGGTTTGTTTAGTCTGGAGAAGAGAAGCCTGAGCAGGGCCATGATACCAGTTTTCAAGTACATAAAAGGCTGTTACAAGGAGGAGGGAGTAAATTGTTCTCATTAACCTCTGAAGACAGGACAAGAAGCAATGGGCTTAAATTGCAGCAAGGGAGGTTTAGGTTGGACATTAGGAAAAACTTCCTAACTGTCAGGGTGGTTAAGCACTGGAATAAATTGCCTAGGGAAGTTGTGAAATCTCCATTATTGTCGATTTTTAAGAGCAGGTTGGACAAACACCTGTCAGGGATGGTCTAGATCAGGGGTGGGAAATAATTTTCACAGGGGGGCCACTCCACGAATTTTGGTGAGTCGTCACGGGCAGCACATTTCTACTATATTAATGGAGGTGATGCGGGGTCTGGGAGGGAGTTTGGGTGCAGGAGGGAGCTCCAGGCTGGGGCAGAGTGTTGGGGTGCAGGAGAGGGTGACAGGTGTGGGCTCTGGGAGGGAGTTTGGTGCAGGAGGGGGCTCAGGGCTGGGGCAGGGGGTTGGGGTGCAGGAGGGGGTGTGAGGTGCAGGCTCTGGCCAGGAGGCGCTTACCACAGGCGGCTCCTTGCTGGTGGCGCAGCAGGGCTCAGGCAGGCCCCACGCCGCTCCCGGAAGTGGCCGACTGCTGGCACTGTGGCACGTCTCTGCACGTCCCTTGGGAGGAGGGGGCAGCAGGTCTCCGTGCACTGCTCACACCCTCAAGCACCCCCCCCCACAGCTCCCATTGGCCTGAGTGCCCTGCTGCGCCGCGGGACTTTTAGCAGCCCAGAGATCGCAAGGGGGCAGCCAAAAAGCCTGATGGGGCAGACAGAAATGTTAGATGGGCTGTATCTGGCCCGCGGGCCGTAGTTTCCCCACTTAGTCCTGCCATGAGTGCAGGGGACTGGACTAGATGACCTCTTGAGGTCCCTTCCAGTCCTACGATTTTATGTTTCTATTTGCCTGCTGTTTGATGTCCGGTACGGCTGGCGTGCCCAGCCCAGATGTAGTTTGGCCAGTGCCGGGAGAGCCACCCACTACGTGGCTCTGGGTGCTGCCCTGTTTGCAGTGAGGCACTGCTAGAGCACAGAGGATGGAGGGGAGACTGGAGGTGCAGTGATTAAATACAGGCAGAAAGTCTCACTGTTCAGTCACACAGGTCCTGGCTTTTCAGGAAACCCTTGGGAAACAGCCAAGGGGTGAACATTGGCAGAAAGAGCATGCCACGATGAAGTATTGGAGCCCTCCAGAGTGGAGACTCAGCAGGAAAGGCCAGAGAGCAGCCCAGAGGCCAGCTAGCAGAGGACGTGAGGATGGGCGCTGAGGGACACAGGTGCTGTTGGGCCAAAGCCATGGGGCAATTCTGGACTGTATGACAAAGGAAGAAGTCCTGGTTAAGGGGGTGATTGTCCATAGGCTAAGAGGCAGCTCTAGGCCCCTCACGCCTATGGAAAGTCAGTAGGCATCTAATTCCACTTTGTGCCTTTGAAAACCCCGCCTTAAACAGAAGGGACCCTCCATCGTCGGGGCTGAGGCTGCTCCTCTCAGGGCCGGCTCCAGGCACCAGCCCACCAAGTTTGTGCTTGGGGCGGCACGGTGCTCCGGCCGCCGGGGCTCGCCGCCCTCTCGCCGCCCTGCCCCCGGCGCTCTGGCCGCTGGGGGGAGAGCCGGCCCCCCCCCGGGGCTCACCGCCCTCCTCCCAGGGCTCCGGCCGCCCTCCCCCCCGGCGCCCTCCCCCCGGCCGCCGGGGGGAGAGCGGAGCCCCCGCCGGGGCCCGCCGCCCCCCCCCCGGGGCCCCGGCCCCCCCCCCCCCCCCCCCCGCGGGGGGGGGGGCGGCCGGAGGCTTTTTTGCCTGGGGCGGCAAAAAAGCCAGAGCGGGCCCTGGCTCCTCTAGGCTGCTGTTTGAAAGACTGGCCCAGGGGAAGGCTTTAAAAGGCAGTTGTTTAGGGCAGGGTTCTCCAAAGGGCTGGGAAGAGCCGCCTGCTGTGCTTTGGTGATGCCCTGAAGCGTGCAGGAATGACAAGGCCAGGCATTACTCAGACCTCTCAGAGACATATTAAGCTGGGCTAAATAAAGCCCTGAGTGAATCAGCGCCGGTGGGTGGAGTGACACGAGAAAGGCCTGTCTGAGGGGCGCCTCCCTCTCGAGCCAGGGGTTGCGATCCGCAGGAGAGAATGAGTATGTGAAACCCAGGCTGGTTCAACGTGCTGCTGAGCGTATGAATGGCTGAGGATCTGCAGGGATCCCAGGGATTGGGAGGAGGAAACACATCCATCTCTGCCATCAGCGCCATGTGCTCTTGTGGGTGGGGATTTCCTTGCTCTGTGTATCGCCAAGCAGCCTTGTTCGAAGATTATTTCCACCCTTTAGGGTCTCTGGTCCCCTAATGCCTGGGGACTCTGCCCAGTCTCAGAGGTGGGCCTGAATCGCCCCTAGACCTTGGGTCCGGAGCTGAACTTTGCAGCGGAGGCAGCCTTGCGTTTCCAAGTGTCACATCAAAGAGTGAGCCTGTGCCCCTGGCGTAAGCTACCCCTGCTCCCTGCTGCAGCCGTGCTGGTGGTGGGGACTCGGAGACAAAGCAGGATGCTTGGGTGCTGCCGGCTCTCCCCTCTCCCAGCTCTGGGGAGAACAGTGCTCTGGGGACACACTCCGGTCCCAACAGCCTTTTGGATGAACTGGGCCAGATCCATCGCTGGGGTAGTTCTTGAGTCAGCGGTGTTTCACTAGCGTCAAACGTGACTCTGTTCCTTTGTGTGTGTAATTGTAACAGCCGCGCTGTCGGCCCCCAGAGCCTCTGTCCCAACCGGAACCCTGCTCTGTCATCTGTGACTAAGATGCTCAGCTCCTCATCTGCATGGCCTTGGGTACCTGTCAGTCACTGAGGCCTGGTCAGGGGCAACCGAGTCTTCCTAAAAGTGGGAGGGGGGCATGAAGCCCCGTCCCGGCCTTGGCCCCATTCCTGCCCCTCCTCGTCTCCCCAAGGCCACGCCCCCTGGACAAGCCAGAAGCCAGAGCCTGGCTATGGAGCCATGGACCCTCCACCTGGCTGGGGTAGAGGGGGCCCCCAGAACAGCCCCCGACCCATATCCCCGCCCCCTGGACTCCCCCCCAGGGCAGGTGGAGGGTCCACAGCTCCCCACAGCTGCCCAGGATCCCCGGGCCGCTCTTATTCGGGCCAGGTTCCAGTTTTTGGCCTGGCTGGGGGCTCGGGGAAGAGGAGGGGCAGGGGGCCGGCCCAAAAGTGGCCGGGCCAGGCCCCTTGGCTCCCCATGTTCCAGCACCCCTGCAAAGGTATTTAGGCTCCTAACTCCCCTTGACTTCACTGGAAGTTGGGAGCCTCAATACCTTTGAAGATCTGAGAAAGACAAGGTGGGGGAGGTGATATCTTTTATTGGATCAACTTCTGTCGACCTTTCAAGCTACACAGAACTGAGACACGCCAAAGCTTGTCCCTTCCACCAACAGAAGTTGGTCCAATAAAGCAATTGACCTCACCTCCCTTGTCTCTCTCGTCCTGGAACACTGCAAACCATAATGTGAATTGCTCTTTCTCCTTGCAGCACAGAGCCCCCTACTTGCCTCCCAGGATGAGTATTAACAATCACAGCCCACGTCTCGCTGCATTTAAAAATAGAGGTTTTTAAGGTCCGGCTTGACAAAGCCCTGGCTGGGATGATTTAGTTGGGGATTGGTCCTGCTTTGAGCAGGGGGTTGGACTAGATGATCTCCTGAGGTCTCTTCCAACCCTGATATTCTATGATTCTATGACTTGCTCCAGACATTTTATTTCAGCTAGAGAGAGGAGAAACAGGCACAAGCCAAGAACTAAAGCAAAGCACAAACCTGAGTCGTGTCTGGGCCAAGACTGCACCAAGCCTTGCTACAGTCAGCTACTGATGGTCAGATTTAGATTTGGGATTTTAAGGCTAAAAGGAGCCATTAGATCATCTAGTCTGGCTGGCTGCCTTGAGCCCAATAACTGGTGTTTGGCTAACGCATCCTCCGGAGAGGCGGCCAGGTTGGATTTAAAGACTTGAAGAGATGGAGAATCCACCACTGCTCTTGGGAGCTTGTTCCAATGGTCAACTGCCCACGCTTGTTAAAAATCTTCATTTGGATTTCTCTGGCTTTAACTCTGAGCCGTTGGTTCTGGTTCTGCCTTTGGGCGCTCGATTAAAAAGCACTTTGGTGCTTAGGATTTTCTCCCCATAAAGGTACTCAGACATCTCGAGCAAGTCGCCTCTTGATCTTCTTTTTGCGCTACACAGCTTGAGCTCTTTAAGTCTCTCACCGTGCGGAATGTTTTCCAACCCTCAAATCATTTTTGTGACCTTTCTTTATTGAGCTGGTGCAGGGCCAGGATCGTACCAGCCACATCAGAGGCCGTGTCTGCTCCCTCTCTCTCCCAGGTCGTAGCAGGACGCTAAGGAAAGAGCTGGGCTCCAAGCCCAGGTGTCTTCCCCTTTCCGAGAAGAGACCAGCACTTAGTGAAGCACAGCTCTTTGTTGGTTCCACAGACAACCCCCAGCCTCGCCACATGACATTACTCCATGAGGGCACGTGTCCAGGTGTAACACCGACAGACTCTGGTCGGCGGCGGGCAGGATGGAACCTGGGACCTCTGGAGTTTAGTGCATGAGCCTCTACTGCAGGAGCTAAAAGCCAACTGGCTCTTCCCTAAGGCTGTAGAGCAGACTCTTTAATCTCTAAGTGGTCTCGATGCTACTAGCTGGGAGAGAGCACCACAGCCAGAAGGTGTGTGGGTTACACCGGCATCTTGGGATTTGTTCCCAGCCCCTGGGGACACATCTGCACTGGGTACGTTCATTCTCCACTCGTGGAAGCTCTTAGTGTAGAAAGGAAGCAGAAGCTCTTTACCGCTGTCTTGTGCAGTGATGGAGGACTATGGGGGTGTTTCCCAGTGTGGATACACCTCTAGGGTACTACTACTCCCCTTTCTTCCACCAGCAGAGGCTGTGATGTCCTGAGGCTGCATAGCCAGCCTCCTCTCCACTCACGAAGAGCAAGCCCGTCACGTCCATCACTTGCTCAGCCACACAGCGAGGCATCCCCCTTTCTCTCTATGAACACCAGGGCTGAGATACTCCCTAGCTTATGCAGCCAGCACCTCCCTCCCCATGAATTCCAAGCCCTTCACCTTGCCGGCTGAGAATGATATGCTGGAGGCTGGGCAGCCAACACCTCCCAGCCAGCCCCAACCTCTCACCGGACACCCAGTGGGTACAACCCTCCTTCCCACCCCCCACGAGCAACTTCCTCTTTAGCACATGAGGCTGAGGATTGCAAAAGCCGCGCGGAATCAGGCATGGATGGAAGGAACGGCAGGTGGCCCTTGCTCCCTGCACCACTTCCCTGACTGGAGACAGATGCCATCACCCGCCAGGTCTGTGCTAGTGCACGCGGAAGATGGTGGCGTGTCTGCCAGTGAGGAAGGGCGCGTGCAGGACAGGGGGTGGAGAAGGGAGGAGCGGCGGGACAATACAGACCCCTTTGTTCTGGTACCCCACACCTGATCTGGGAACGATGACTCCAGTGGGGGGCAGCAGCCCACCCGGACACAGGGGTGAGATGGTGCCACAGCACTCAGGTCGGGGCCTGATCCTGCAGTCCCGAAGCAGACACAGCTCTTAGTGGAGTCCTGGGGAACTTTGCCTAAGGACGGCAGGATGGGGCCTTGGCTGTGTGATATGCCACGGTCTCAGAGGGTGGCCATCTCCCCCTCCCAGCCTGCAGGCGGCACGAAGCCAGCACGGCCCGAGTGACAGTTCTGCAAACGAACGTCCTTTCAACGCATTTATTTGGATGCAGAAGCCAAGTGTTCCTGCTGCGTACGAGACAGGAGGCTCAGAGGGACGCTACCTGCATGGCAAACAGGAGCCCGTCAAAGGAGAGCCTGTTTGCAGAGCCTGGCGCTTCCCGGCACGTGGACGGAGAGGAGCCAATGTGCAGCTGGGAGCAGGCCGGGCTTCCTTCCTCTCTCTCACTTCTTGGGCTTGTTCGCCGGTTCCCTCACCAGGTTTAGCAGCTTGTCCAGCTTCGTGATCTCCACCTCAGGGCCCTTCTGAATCTCTTGGCCTTTCTTTTCCTAGAGAGAAAACAGCAAGTCCCAGCTGTTAGCGGGAAGGACCCCCTGACTCACCCGGAGCAGGGTGGCTCGCCAGCGGGGCCAGGGAGGGAGCAGGGCCTCTTGGCCTTGCTGAGCCAGGAAGTTGATCCCAGAGAGTGCGACAGTGGGAAGTCTATTGAGGCTGATCGGGGGGCAGCCCCCCTCCTCCATCCCCCACATCAAGCCCAAACAGCCAGGCTTTGGGTGGGTGGGGCCTGCAGGGCTAAGGTGGGTGCTGTGCAGTAGGGTTATCGTACCCGCACCTCTGCTTAGCTAGTGCGTGGGGAGTAAGTCCACTGGCCCCAACCTGCCTCCCCCGGGGCCCTGCCACCAAATCCATCTCCGTGGCTGCCCACAGCGAGCCCGGGCGCCGCTGGGCTCCCCGCACATGGGCGACAAATGCTGTCTGCACAGCACAGCTCCCTGGGGCTCTCCGTCCAGGGCTGCGAAGGGCGCGGCCGGCAGACAGAACCGGGCAACAGTCAGCACATTCCACCCCAACGGCTCCAAGCCACCTTCCAAAACTACACCTGGGGACTCGCTTCCCCAGCTGGGATGTGCAGCTCATCCGAGCGCCACACGACAGTTTAGGGAAGGAAGTGCAAAAAATAGCATCTCAAACTGGAAACGGGGGAAGGGGGATAGGAGGGGGAAGAGGGCGTTTTCAACACAGTGCGGGCACCCGGGCTGGGATCTGGTCCCGGCACCATGGCTAACGTTTTGCAGCCACACAGACCCTTGTATCCTTTGTCCATTCCCGCCTACGTGCCTCCTTCCGCACCACACTAGGTAAGGAATACCATCCCAATCCCCTTCCTCATTCAAAACCCTCCAGCACGCCGCCGCCATGGGGCCAACGAGCCACGCGTGATCACACACACTCACGAAAGCCCGTTAGACTGAAACTCACGTCCCTTGTCAAAATTGAGTGACCAGGTGAGCTTATTATTAGCCTCTTGTCTTAACCCTACTCCTCCCCAGTTTATGTATATTGACCTGACTAGTGGTGTCAGCTCTAAAATCTATATTTGAATCTCTGCAAGGCAGAGTCTGTGTATGTGGAACGTGCCAGGCAAACTTTTGGATGTTAAAAATTATTAATAACAATTCTCTTGCACGAGGCGCCATGGAATCTTTACCCGTTGGGACGTCAGCTCATCTGAAAGACGATCCCTCCCCCACACAGCGCCCCTGAGCCCCACGCTGCCGGGGTGTTGTCCATGGCTCATGCACCAAAGCAACTTCCTGTGATTGGGATTTCCTTGCGGGTCACCCTTCCAGCTACCAACCAATACACCCGAACACGGCTTAGTATAAGAGATCGACCAGGCTTGCAACATGCGGGGGCTGGAGCTGCACAACAGAACTTGGCTCTACGCTGGGGCTGGCTACTTTGGACCGCCTAGCTCAGCAGTGACGGTTCGTTTCACCAGCCACTCACTGCTGGCCCAGCAGGAATAAGCAATACCCAGGTGCTTTCTCCCATGCACAGTTCCGAGGACAGTGGTGGTAGCATGTGCTCTGTCTAATGGAGTCTAAGAAAAGAAGGCGCCCCCCATTCCAAGTGCTGGAATGTCACAATCTTCTCGATTCTAGACACAGCGGCAATTAGGAAGGAGAAGGAGGCAGCTGCCAGCTCTCCTCTCCTGTTAAAAATAAAATGCTCAGACAAGGCCATTTGCCAGTTCAAAGAAAGGTAACGTCAGTGGGGAGAAGAGGGAGCAATTACATTTTAAAAAGGGCTCTATTTGCCTGCACGTCATACACTGACGAGGGCCTGGCTGATCCGGGGAAACGACACGTGATGAGCCTAGCGCAGTCCTCTTCCATAATCCACCCGCCCAATTGGACGTCACAGATTCCAGCTGACTCACGGAGCGAAGTTACTCGATGGCATGGATTACACACTGTCAGGAGTAATTCCCCGGAACAGCAATTTATCAGGCGCCTGGGAGGTAATTTTAGCAAACGAGCAGATGCCTCTATCACTTCCCCGGTTTTGACAAAAAGATAAACATTGGGAGAGGGAGGGTGGCAGAGGAGGAGAGACGGCTCAGCGCTAAATGTCAAACTCCATTATCTCTTTTTGTGTGTGTGAAGAATAAAGAAATTCCCCCGAGTGCAGATTTTGTTTGTATTGATGGGATTTTCTGTAGTTACTGCTAGATTAGACTCCAAAGGCTCCTGCATGCTGCCTCAGGATTAAGTGTCAGTGGTGATGTGTCCTGAAAGGAGAATAACCCACATACAGAGAGTACAGGGGAAATACCATCACAGCCTCCCGTCCAGGTTGCCCACATTATTTACATTAGTGTGGTCAGACGCAGTATGGCTAAGGCATGGTCTATACCAGGGGTAGGCAACCTATGGCACGCGTGCCGAAGGCAGCACGCGAGCTGATTTTCAGTGGCACTCACACTGCCCGGGTCCTGGCCACCGGTCCAGGGGGCTCTGCATTTTAATTTAATTTTAAATGACGCTTCTTAAACATTTTAAAAACCTTATTTACTTTACATACAACAATAGTTTAGTTATATATTATAGATTTCTAGAAAGAGACCTTCTAAAAACGTTAAAATGTATTCCTGGCAAGCAAAACCTTAAATTAGAGTGAATAAATGAAGACTCGGCACCCCACTACTGAAAGGTTGCCAACCCCTGGTCTATACCATTAGGAGACACTGAGATGTTTCCGTCTCAACAGCCAGCCATATAGTAACGAGATGCAGATATCCATATAGTTCTCATCGGAGACAGAGAACACCTTTGCCCGGCTAGCTCGCTGTGCAGAAGAAGGAAGCAGCTGCGTGACCAGCAGTTGGCTCAAACTCAACACGAGTTGTAGGACTGAGATGAAGAGATTGCAGAATGCAGCACGGCTCCGTGTTCTGGTGACATCCATGCACTGACGGTCAGAGTCGCACTGGTCTCTGTGCTACACCTGGCTACTCACGCTACTGCAGTAGCCAGAAATACCTTTTTCCACCTGCAGCTGCCAAGATCCCTGCCCCCTCTTTCCTACCCATAAAGATCACACCCTCATTACTGCAAATCTGGAGTAATGCTGTGCCCTCTACTTAGGGCTAATGGTGGCAGACAGAGAAAATGCAGCCGGTCAAGAACAACCCGGCCAAGCAGGACAGGTCGGTGTGAAAGCAGTACACCATTCCCCACACTGGCTCCCCATTCCATGCCAGATACAGTTCATGGTCCTGGTCCTCATCTTCAAAGCTCTCAATGAGCTAGGGCCCAATTACACGTTCGGCCATCTCACTCCCTCCATCAGCCCCAGAACACGGATCTCACCGGAACAATGCAGCTGCTGGTACCCAGAACAAAGCTTGATGGAGCTGAGGACAAGCTCAGCTTGGGGAAGAGAACCCAGCTATGGAACTATACAGGGCCTTGGTCCTAGGACATATGCATGCCACCCAGTACACAAAACCTAGGAGACGGAAACTGAAATTCCGCTTCCAGGACATGCTGGCTGGTGCACCAGCCCACGGGTCACATGAACCGTTAGCCTCAGGAGATCCATTAGACCGCAAGGCAAGAGGCATCTGTTTGCACCTGCTGTAGTTCACTAGAGGTGGCAGCCGTATCCACAAAATTCCAGGCCTGATCACCACTGTGTTACTGCAGTTGTATGTTTCCATAACCCCACTGATTCCAACAGCCATAGACCAAGATGGAGATGAGGGAATGCGGTGGTGAATCAGGCCCTGCGACTACAGTCCCCACTCTGAAGGTGGAACAGTGAATCCAGGCCTAACTAGGCCCACAATGAAGCTTACCATCTCCTGTACTGGGTGCCTGGACATTACAGCGATTGGTGGAAGTTAGCTTATGATGGGAGCAGCCATAATGAGTTACCTTTGTCAAGAGGGGCTTGATGACCTGTTTATTAAGTGCAGCAAGTCCCAGCTCCAAGAATGATTCTACAGCAAACAGCGGCAAAGTACCAGGGACTTCCTCTGGCTCCCATGACTGCCTCCGGGTTCTTAGCTAGTGGCGGTGGGGGGAGGGAGGGTGGTATGGCCAGGGAATGCGTTCATGGAGAAGTCAGAGCTCATCTGCCATAGTGTCCACCAGCTGTTCCCCAAACATGGGGGTAGGGCATGAAGACCACTCCTGCCCTGCTGTTCTGAGGTCTTTCGATAGGGAAGGATTCTTTCCCTCCTTCTCTAGAAAAAACTGCCTAGGGAATAGCCCAGCGTCATGGCACATGGCACTTCGTTAATAGCAGTATGGGGCCTATGATACATCGCTGAACTAATCTGATTCCATCTAGATGGCAGTGGCATGCACGCACATGCCCATGCTTTAATCAGCTCAGCAGTGCTGGATGTGAGCGCCGCAGGAAGGGACATCATCCTCTGGGGCAAACTGAGAAAGGAAATGAACCTTTCCTAGCAATAGCAGACGAGATCCAAGCTGGCAAGGTAGTTGTTTCCCTTTTGTGCTCAGAGGCGATGCTGAAGCTGCGCTAAGGCTGAGGTTCATCTTTCACAGCCTGAAGTCTGACACTAGCACGGGGCGAAAGTGTGATGCATTCTGAGACTCACGGCAAAGATCCCCGCTCGGTGCTGTCCTACCCCTTCATCATGCAAGGGCCCAGGCTGCTGCTGCTCAGGTCCCCGGGCCAACACCTGCATCACTCCAAAATGCAAACAGAGGGGAACTGATGACTGGTCATTACAGCTCTCTGCAGCCACCAGAGCAAACCCGAGGGTGGGCACCTCAAGGGGTTACTCAGCACAAGAGAAGTGACAGCTCTCCAGTAACACGGAAGGAATGAAACCGTCCAACGGGTCTTTTTGGAGGGGGGCAAGTCAGAGCACCCCATTATTTGTCCTTCCAAATCTGCTCTGCTGTGAACTGCACAAACAGCTGGCAGATCATGGGGGCAGTGTCACGGGTCTGCAGAGCTGAGGTTTATAAATGGCAGCCGTTCATTCTGTAACGTGGAATGGCCAATTCTGGGGAAGATGGGGGCTAGCTGGCTGGGCAGCATGGAGAAGGGGAGAAGGGGAGCTGATGTCAGGGGAGCACGTTCAGGGGAGCGGGGATAAGGAGCGGAACAGATCCGACAGGGCCATGAAATGCAGAGCAAAAGGAGACAGTGCATTCAGCTTCCTTCCAATGGACACAGCAATCGATGCACTAACTCTGGATAAGAATACCTGTAACCCACACACCTCGTGGGCGTGGTGCTCTGTCCCATCTAGTGGCACTGAGACCACTTAGAGAGAGATTAATGAGTCTGCTCTACAGCCATATGGCTTTTAGCTCATGCCGTAGAGGCCCATGCACTAAGCTCCAGAGGCCCTAGGTTCAATCCCACCCGCCAAAACCGGGGGTCTGTCGGCGTTACATAGCCAGCTGGGGAAAGGCTCTGTGGCCAGGAGAAGTGCAGCCTGGGCAATGGTCAGGTTTTCTATCCGGGGAGGCTGGGGGTAGCACAGACACCCTGAGCGGTGCCAATCAGAAATGAGGCTAGCAACAGGGGCAGAGTGGGAGACCGGGGCTTCTGCAGTCTCCGGCGTCGGACCTGAACGGAGCGATAGAGCATAGCCACCAGGCAGAGGGGCAAAGGATGAGCCTAGCTGATGTCAGCCGCACAGTAATGGCTTGGGAGAAGTGCCCTGCCTGTGTTTGAATACCTGGTCTGGTTAGTGCACTGTGGTTATTGTGAAGGGGAGAGACTGAGTCTGGGCTTCCCAGAGACCGTTCGGAAATTGCACACGCAAATGCAGTAACTGCACACAACTGCAGCCATGCAATTGCACAGACATTGTCTCGCACACGCCAAGACCTCTAGCAACTGCACGTTTCACCCTAAATGTCTCACGGCAGGTTTTGATTTGTAGCGGTGTCTTTAGCCAAAAACGTCCCCTTCTCTCACTGGGTGCTATCCTCCAGCCCAGAAATGGCTGCATTTCAGCGATGAGGTGATTGCTCTACACATACAGGATCAGATCCTTGGCTGCAGCTGAGGAGCACACGGTGCTATGTGGGGGGGAGGGATGCCAAGGTGGTGTAACGCTCACCTCTGTTCTCCCTATCCTGCTGCCACTGTGGGAAGTATAAGTTAGAGCAGCCCTCAGACTGCTCTAATTTATGCTGCCTACTAACAGCACCAAGGGGCTGAAACCACAGCTCAGGATTGGGGTACTGTAGAGGCATTCAATCACACCCCCTTCCTCTGGCCACACCTCCTGCAGGAGCCTCTACACTAACTCTCCTTTCCTAGAAGATCTCCCTTGCACTGGGGTAATTGGCCCCCCCAGGGCCAGCTACACCAGCTCTCCAGTAGTACAAAGGGGCTGCACTGGAAAGTGCAAAATGCTTTGGGGTCCGTTGGGCAAACCGGTGCTACGTCAGTGTGAGACAACGGCTCTGCCCCGATGAAACAAACGAGTGCCATGGAGAACAAATTAAAACAACCGGAACAGGTGCTGAGGGGGAGAGTTTTTTAAAAGCAACACTCAATCTCGGGGAAGGAATGCTTGGCTTGTGAAATTCTTGGTGTTCTAGCTTAACCTGATAACAGATGGAGCTGGGTCTGAGCTGAATGGGAATGAATTGAATTTTCTTCACTCCAAGGAGGGACGTCTTACTTCTGCAGAATTCCTTCTAGCTGGCCCAGTTCCCAAGCCTGTGCATGGTATCACGCTCCCAACTGCCCACCCAAGAGCCAAATGGGCGTTTCCCCTAGTTACTGAGGGGCATATCTTTAAAGGTCTATCAGAGTTAGGCACCTAAATACCTTTACAGATCTGGCCCTATTTCCTTTTCCATTGCACAGAAGCGCTGATTCTCTGATATGCACCGTAGGAATGCACATCTCAAATTGGGAAGCTGTCCTATGCTTTATTGACACACAGAGGGAGCAGATTCTAAAGCCGCTCCATAAATGACATTCACCCCTGTGCTGTGCTGTGGGGGCCAATGCACCACTGCAATACTTTGTCCGGGTCTGGTGCAATTTCAGAAAGGATGATGGAAACTTGCAGAGAAGAGCCACAAAAGCTATTTCAGGGCTGGAGAAAATGCCTTCCAGTGAGAGCCCAAAAGAGCTCACTCTGTTTAGCTAATCAGAAAGAAGATTGAGACGTGCTTTGATTACAATGTGTATGTATCGTCACGAGGAGAAAATGTCAGGCCATAAACGGCTCTTCAGTCTTGTGAAGAAAGGAATAACTAGAACCAGTGGCTGGACGCTGAAGCCAGACAAGTTCAAACAGGAAATAAAGCACAATTTTTTATCAGTGAAGGTGACTATTGGAGCACACTCCTAAGGGAAGTGGAGGAGTCTCTGTCTCTTGAAGTCTTCAAATCCAACTGGACGCGATTCTAGAAGATGCGTTCGCCAAAAACAAGTAATTGGGCTCAAAAATGTTCATTGCGGCTTCATGAATTACTAGTGGCTGCAATGCAGTACAAGGGCAGTCCTTGTGTTTGAAAACGTCCTTTCCCACTTTTCCTTCTACACAATAAGATTTTGGGGTATTTTCATTGTATTATGGATTTAATTTAGGACCCAATCCTGCATGATGCCATCACTGAGAGACTTCTCTAGAAATTCAGGGCACTCAGCACCTGGCAGATTTGGGCCCTAAGACTGTAAGCTCGAGGGAGGAACCTTGGCCCAGATCCTCAAAAGTATTTAGGTGCCTAAGTACCTTTGAGGATCTGGCTCCTTATCTGTATCCACTTGTAAAGTGCACTAGGGGCATTTTTAAACCAGCAAGTCTGGATAACTTGCATCCAAGCGTTTAAAAGAGCTGGCTAAGAGCTTGCTGGCCTGTTAATGTTGATTTTCAATAAGTCTTGGGACACTGGGGACATTCTAGAAGAAAGCTAATGTTGTGCCAATATTTAAAAAAGGGAAAACAGGGCGACCCAGGTAATTATAGGCACATCAGTCTGACACTAATTCCAGGCAAGATAATGGAGCAGTTGATAATTAAAGGAGGATAATGTAACTCATGTCAATCAACATGTCTTTATGGAAAATGGATCCTGTGAAATTAACTTGATATCTTTTTTTTTAACGAGATTACAAGTTTGGCTGAGAAAGGTAATAGTGTTGATGTAACAGACGTAGACTGTTGTAAGGCATTGAACTTGGTACCACATGACATTTTGATTAAAACACTAGAAAGAGATAACGTTAACACGGCACACTTTAAATGAATTAAAAGCTGGCTAGCTGCGGGGTCTCAATCTATAATTATAAACGGGGAATCATCATCATGTTTCTAGCGGAGTCCCGCAGGGATCAGTTCTTGGCCCTACGCTATTTAACATTTTTATTAATGACCTGGAAGAAATCCTAAAATCCCCACTGATAAAGTTTGCAGATGACACAAGAACTGGGGGAATGGTAAATAATGAAGAGGGCAGGTCACTGAAAGAGAACAGTCTGGATCGCTTGCTAAGCAGGGCGCAAGCAAACAACGTGCTTTTTAATCCGACTACATGCAAATGTATACATCTAGGAACAACGATTGTAGGTCATGGGGACTCTATCCTGGGAAGCAGTGACTCTGGAAAAGATTTGGGGGTCATAGTGGATAATCAGCTGAACATGAGCTCCCAGTGTGATGCAGTGGCCAAAAGGGCTAATGTGATCCTGGGACGCATCAACAGAGGAATCTTGAGTCGGAGCAGAGAGGTTATTTTACCTCTGTAGTTGGCACTGGGGTGACCGCTGCTGGAATCCTGGGTCCAGTTCTGGTGCCCACAATTCAAGAAGGATGTTGATGAATTGGAGAGGGGTCAGAGAAGTGCCACGAGAATGATTAAAAGATTAGAAAACCTGCCTAAGGACTGTTCTATACTAACGCTGTAAGTTGACCTAAATTACGCCACTTCAGTTACATAAGTTACGTAACTTAGGTCGACTTACCGCGGTATCTACACTGTGTCGCTCTCCCACAACTTCCCTTATTCTTCTCGGGGAGCTGGAGTACAGACGTCAACGGGAGACTGCTCTCCCATCGACTTAGTGGGTCTTCACCAGACCCGCTAAATCGACACCGCTGCATCGATCGCAGCAGTGCCAAATTAGCCGTAAGTGTAGAGAAGCCCTTAGAGTGATGGACTCAAGAAGCTCAGTCTATTTAGTTTAACAGAGAGACGTTTAAGGGGTGATGATTACAGTCTAGAAGTATCTACATGGGGAACAAATATTTAATAATGGGCTCGTCAATCTAGCAGAGAAAAGTATAACACGGTCCAATGGCTGGATGTTGAAGCTAGACAAATCCAGATTGGAAATAAGGGGAACATTTTTAATGGTTAGAGTAATTAACCATTGGAACAACTTACCAAGAGTTGTGGTACATTCTCCATCACGGACCATTTTTAAATCAAGATTGGATGTTTTTCTAAAAGCTCTGCTCTGGGGATTATTTGGGGAATGTTCTATGGCCCGTTTTATATGCAGGAGGTCAGAATAGATTATCATAGTGGTCCCTTCTGGCCTTGGAGTCTATGAATCTAGGGGTAACATTTTCAATAGTGCCTAAGTGATTAGGTAATTCAATCCCCTTGAAAGCTGTGGTGGGGCGGCTGCCCCACACAGGCAGAAGAAGGGTTAAAGCAGCTTTGGGGAGGCTGTGCAGAACCCAGCCAATTAGAAGAGGGCTTACTGAGCCAGTCAATAGGGAGAAGGCTTAGTGGAGCAGCCAATGAGGGCCAGGATGGCCCATATAAGAAGGGCTGCTGAGCAGAACAGAGGGAGTCTCTCCCTGGAGGCCAAGGGAGGAGGACTGGCTGCCCTGTAGGAGGGTTGAGAGAGACAGTACCACAGGCAGAGCAGTACTGGGTAGGGTCAGGGGAGCAAGAGGGAGCTCCAGCCTGACGGCTGCCAGACTGAGGCCCTGATACAAGGATGGAGAAGGTGTTAGGGCTGTGGGGAAGTGGACCAGGGAAACAGACGGTGGAATAGGAGATGGGGTAGTACGTGGCTGCTGGCTATAGGGTCCCTGGGCCGGAACCTGGAGTAGTGGGCGGGCCCAGGTGCCCCCCCTTCGTCCCCCCACCCTGCCACCAAGGGGAGTGGCCAGTGTATGGACCGCAGTTTGCCACTGAGGCGAGTGGCTGGACTGAGGACTGTCGGGTCCCCCGGAAGTGGGGAGAGAACTGAGTGGGGCTTTGTCCAGAAGAGGACACTGCCCTCTGGGGAGCGATGTGAGTCCTAGAGGTGGAGGCGAGGGTGATGATGGGCGAGACACCACTAGACGAGGGTGCTCTGGCGAAACGAGAGCTAATTCCCAGGACGGCCAGCAGGAGGTGCCACGGTGGCGAGTCGAACCCCATCACAAAAGCCAAGGGGACTTTGTCTCCCTAAGTCATGTAGCTGCTTTTGAAAAAATAGCTCTACAGAAAGAATACATTTCTTCACTTCCGCAATTCAAGTCCTGTGTGTTTAGGTAACACAAACACTCCTATCTCATAGACTCATAGACTCATAGACTTTAAGGTCAGAAGGGACCATTATGGTCATCTAGTCTGACCTCTCGCATGATGCAGGCCACAAAAGCTGACCCCCCACTTTCCCTTAACTCAGCTGTTGAAGTCTCCAGATCGTGATTTAAAGACTTCAAGTCGCAGAGAATCCTCCAGCTTGCGACCCCTGCCCTATGCTGCGGAGGAAGGCGAAAAACCTCCAGGGCCTCTGCCAATCTACCCTGGAGGAAAATTCCTTCCCGACCCCAAATATGGCGATCAGTAGAACCCCGAGCATACAGGCAAGATTCTCCAGCCGGACCCTCATTTTACCAGCGATGGCACGTTATTGCCTAATTAACTAAAATCACGTTATCCCATCAAACCATTCCCTCCATAAACTTATCTAGCCTAATCTTGA
>NW_020665349.1:2719265-2743412 GCF_002925995.2 Terrapene triunguis
GCCCCCACCGTTTCCCTCGGAAGGCTGTTCCAAAATTTCACCCCTCTGACGGTTAGAAACCTTCGTCTAATTTCAAGCCTAAATTTCCCCACGGCCAGTTTATATCCATTCGTTCTCGTGTCCACATTAGCACTGAGCTGAAATAATTCCTCTCCCTCCCTGGTATTTATCCCTTTGATATATTTAAAGAGAGCAATCATATCCCCCCTCAGCCTTCTTTTGGTTAGGCTAAACAAACCGAGCTCCTCGAGTCTCCTTTCATAGGAAAGGTTTTCCATTCCTCGGATCATCCTAGTGGCCCTTCTCTGTACCCGTTCCAGTTTGAGTTCATCCTTTTTAAACATAGGAGACCAGAACTGCACACAGTACTCCAAATTAGGTCTCACCAGCGCCTTGTATAACGGAAGCAGCACCTCCTTGTCCCTACTAGAAATACCTCGCCTAATGCATCCCAAGATCGCATTAGCTTTTTTCACAGCCACGTCACATTGCCGACTCATAGTCATCCTGCGGTCAACCAGGACTCCGAGGTCCTTCTCCTCCTCCGTCACTTCCAACCGATGCGTCCCCAGCTTATAACTAAAATTCTTGTTAGTCATCCCTAAATGCATCACCTTACATTTCTCACTATTAAATCTCATCCTATTATTATTACTCCAATTTACAAGGTCATTCAAGTCTCCCTGCAGAATATCCCGATCCTTCTCCAAATTGGCAATACCTCCCAACTTTGTGTCATCCGCAAACTTTATCAGCCCACTCCTACATTCAGTTCCGAGGTCAGTAATAAATAGATTAAATAAAATCGGACCCAAAACCGAACCTTGAGGAACCCCACTGGTGACCTCCCTCCAACCTGACAGTTCACCTTTCAGTACTACCCGCTGCAGTCTCCCCTTTAACCAGTTCTTTATCCACCTCTGGATTTTCATATCGATCCCCATCCTTTCCAATTTAACCAATAATTCCTCATGCGGTACAGTATCAAACGCTTTACTAAAATCGAGGTATATTAGATCCACCGCATTTCCTTTATCTAGAAGGTCTGTTACTTTCCCAAAGAAGGAGATCAGGTTGGTCTGGCACGATCTGCCTTTCGTAAACCCATGTTGTAATTTGTCCCAATAGCCATTCACCTCAAGGTCCTTAACTACTTTCTCCTTCAAAATTTTTTCCAAGACCTTGCATACTACAGAAGTTAAACTAACAGGCCTGTAGTTACCAGGGTCACTTTTTTTCCCCTTCTTGAAAATAGGAACCACATTAGCTATTTTCCAGTCCAACGGTACCACCCCCGAGTTTACAGATTCATTAAAAATTATCGCTAAGGGGCTTGCAATTTCTCGCGCTAGTTCCTTCAGTATTCTAGGATGAAGATCATCCGGTCCGCCCGATTTAGTCCCGTTTAGCTGGTCAAGTTTGGCTTCCACCTCTGATACTGTAATGTCAACCTCCCCTCCTTTATTCCCCTCTGTCCTGCTCCCTCTATTCCTAAGCCCTTCATTAGCCTTATTAAAGACCGATGCAAAATATTCATTTAGATATTGTGCCATGCCTAGATTATCCTTAATCTCCACTCCATCTACATTCTTCAGCGGTCCCACTTCCTCTTTCTTTGTTTTCTTCCTATTTATATGGCTATAAAACCTCTTACTATTGGATTTAATTCCCCTCGCAAGGTCCAACTCTACACGGCTTTTGGCCTTTCTCACCGCATCCCTACATGCTCGGACCTCAATAAGGTAGGTTTCCTTGCTGATCCCTCCCCTCTTCCATTCTTTGTACGCTTTCTGTTTTTTCTTAATTGCCCCTTTGAGACGCCCGCTCATCCAGCTAGGTCTAAATCTCCTGCCTACTAATCGTTTTCCCTTTCTCGGGATACAGGCCTCGCACAGCACGTGTAACTTCAACTTGAAATAATCCCAGGCCACATCTGCCTTTAGATCCCTAAGTATGTTAGCCCAATCCACTTCCCTAAGTAGTTGCCTTAATTTATTAAAGTTGGCCTTTTTGAAATCGTAAACCTTAGTCACAGTTTTATTTCTGTTAATCCTTCCATTTAGTTTAAACCGAATTAGCTCATGGTCACTCGAGCCAAGGTTGTCCCCTACAACCATTTCCTCAACGAGGTCCTCACTACTCACCAGCACCAAATCTAAAATTGCATCCCCCCTCGTCGGTTCAGTTACTACTTGATGAAGGAATTCATCTGCTAGCATGTCTAGGAACATCTGAGCCCTATTATTGTTACTAGCATTTGTTCCCCAATCTATATCTGGGAAGTTAAAGTCCCCCATGATTACACAGTTCTTATTTGTTTTTACTTCCCTAAAAACATTAAATAGTTCTCTGTCCGCATCCAGGCTAGATCCCGGCGGTCTATAGCACACCCCAAGCACTATCTCAGGGGAGGCTCTAGTAGTTCTTTCACCCAGTGTAATTATTGCCCAGACAGACTCCGTCTTATCCATTCCATCAGTTATTATTTCTTTACATTTTACCTCATTATTGACATACAATGCCACTCCCCCACCTTTACCTTTTTTCCGGTTATTCCTAAACAGCACATACCCTTCCATACCTGTACTCCAGTCATGACTACCGTTCCACCACGTTTCGGTTATTCCTACGATATCAGGTTTCATTTTTTGGACCAGGAGCTCCAATTCCTCCATTTTGTTACCTAGGCTTCTCGCATTGGTGTATAAACATCTTACTGTATGCTGTCTATCCTTTCTCCCATTAGTTATGCAATTTGGTATGGACCCCGTACTGTCCATCCGCCCCCTCCTTCTTATGTCCAATTCCCAACCCCTACCTATATCTGTGCTTATCTCTTCACCCTCTTTTTCAGTGTTGTAATCTGGCGTGGAGACTAACTGGACATCTCCCAACCGTCTCCCCCAAATTCCTAGTTTAAAGCCCTTTTGATGAGATGAGCCATCTCCGGTTTATAGAACAAGACTTCTTGAAATATCTGGAAGAATTCATCTCAGTGCAGGTTGTGGCTCAGATGGTGTCAGATCTGATGCAATTCAAACGCTGTGCATTTTTTCTTTAATTAGATGCTTCTATTCCTTCCCCAATGGTGCTATGCTGTTTATGAGCAGGTTAGTCATGTAAAAAAAATAATAAATAAGTGATGCTTAGATCCTGCGCATATTTGGTCCGAGGAGCAACCACAAAGAAATTAGCAAATGTGGGTAAGCCACAGCAGAGCAATCTCACAGATCTAATCCTCACTGGATTAGCAAGAGTGTTTTCTCATTACAGCGGCGGAATGTGCTAGTCTACATGGGCAGAGGTGAACGGCACCAGCTGTTACTTTCCGGACAAGTGCTCTTGTAGTACATGCTGGCTGGATGTGGATCGTTTTAACAAGACAATAGGGAGTGGAGTGGAACCACCATTAAATAGTCAACTACTCTGGTCATAAAGCACCATCACTTTAACATTGTATACAATGGTTCTCACTTCCATTAGCAGCCTCCTTCTAGCAGAATATGCCCTTAAAGTGAACCATAATAGGCCTTCCCTGGCAGAGAATTTGCCTCTTTAGCATTATCCAGTGTCATCATGTGCTAATGCAATGGCATAATACGATTGTTAAGTTCATTCCCAGGTACCTTTCCAGTGACCCAAACCCAGGGCCCGGGCATACGTGTGGTGAGCTGGAGAGCTGAGCATGTCAATACTCCCAGAAGTTATGCAGAGAAGTAACAAAAAGGGAACTAATAGAGAACCTCGCCTGGAGAAATCCAACGGAGAAGGGAAAGGAAAACCCCACAGAAGTGGGTTCAAAACAGAGGAAGAGACAGGAATAAAATGGCATGAGATGCTGCAAACTGTCAGAGGAGTGAATGAAGCCACCATGAGGCCGGCTCCAATGTGCAGGAGTGAAAGGCCGTACCTGCCGCCGAGCCCAAGCAGTTCTGCTGCGCAGAGCAGCTGCAGCTTCTGGTGGTTTCTGGTTTGGGGACCCTAACTTGAGACACCGGGCACCTGATTTTCAGAGAGGCTGAGCACTCACTGCTCCCACTGACTTCAATTGCTCAGCACCTCTGAAAATCCGGCCCTGGGTGTCTCAAGTTGGGCACGAATTTAGAGGCCACGTGGGCCCAAGTTCTGCACAGAGGTTCGCAGTGAGTTTGGGTGTGGGTCAGCATCCTTCCTCCACACTACACTCACTAGTACGGCCCATGGGCTACAGGCCCTCTGGCTGCCCCCACCCTCCTTGAGGCAGAGAGAGTTGTTTGGCCAATGGATCTACATACACGTGATGCAGGTGCAGCCCCCGGACTGCACAGCTCTGTGATGAGCAGGGCATGCAGACCTTAGTAGCCTGACTGTCTCTGTTCAGTGCAGTGCCTACTGCAGGATGTCTGTGCATGGGATAGTGTGTGCGGGTGGGTATGGAGAGGGGCAGGACGTGGACCCTGCTCAGGAAATGTGAAATTTCCAATTAAAGGTCCTCTTTGGCTGGTCCCTGATCTGCCACGATCATTTCAAAGCAGCTGCTTTGAAGCAGGCCAGCTGAAGTGTCAACGCACCTCTGGTAACTGTGAAGTTTAACAAACCGGCTCCTGAGCTGCTGGGGTTACTCCGCCTGGGATGACCGCAGCCTGCTGTGGAGGCTTGCTGTGTCCCTGGGCAGCTCAGGAAAACTCAGCAAACTGAGTGGCGAATGGACTTGGTTAAAGCTTTGATGCAGCTGGCTGAGAGCCACTCTGCCTGCTCCTTGAATCCCGGCCTCGTGGCAATCTGCTGCATCAGTGGATCATCCTGAAGTGTGTTCTCCTCATGACTGATTCACTAGGGGGGTCTCATGTGAAGTGCAAGAGGAAATAATCTATAACCAGGCAGAAGACGCTTCATACCCTTTTACTCTCCTGCTTTAACAAAAATCAATTCTCCTCTAATTGAGATCTGCTTGTCTAAGGGCTCTGCAGGCATAGGAGGGATTAGATCTGAGGTGTAAAGATGGTTTCTTTCTCCCTATGGCAAAGCAAAGGAAGAGGTGTCTGAGAAGGATGCTTACAATGGAAGTGGCATGTTACCCAATCCAAGGGTGAACTCAGAAGATTTGCCTGCCCAAATCCTTGTTCCAGTGAAGTCAATGGGAGTCCTGCCGTGGAATGGACTGGCTGCTCCCCATTCAAATATTTTCAGAGTCACAGTGCAGAGGATTATTCATGTGTGCATGCGTGCCCTCGTGTATGCACTGGTGTGTGCATACGTGCATATACCTCCCCTTCCCAAGACTGATGTAGCAGTGAAGAACAAAGTGCTCAGAATGCATCTGGAAGCAGCCAGGCTGGAAGAAGCCTTCGTACGTGAGATGGCTCAGAAGCACAGGCAGGAAAGCCAAGCTGCATGAATACAAAGGTTATCACATTCATTAAATCTACGGATTAACAAGCCTTTTGAAGTTTTTCTCCAAAAGATGAAGCATATGATAGAAAGTCATGAGTGATGTGATTAGTGGATTCTAGTTATGTACATCAGAGTCTCTCTGTCTCTCTCGCATACACAGTCCTTTTCATGAGTGTTGAGAATTCAGGGCTTTTGCCACAATCAACAAATAAGTCAATCTGCGAATGAAAGAAGGTCCTGTTTGAAACATGAAGTTTGAAAACACTTGACATTTGAAAGAATCAAATTGTAAGATTCTTCCATTGCTTCCTCCAAATGCAAGTTAAGCTCTGGAGAGATGCAGGGACAATTTTTATTTATTGATGGAATTAATTTCTTCGCTTTTGCCTTGTCCCATCAATAAGGGTCAGCAGCACTTGTTCTTCAGCTCCAAGCATTCTTGTCAAGTTCATCTTCCAAGCTGACACCAACCTTCTTCATGCCTGCCTTCAGCATGTCAAACCACCTTCTTCCAGGTCTTCCTTGGGGTCTTTGTCACGTGACTACTAACTCTTGTACCTTCTCGCCAACATATCCCACAACTCATCATCTCACATGACCCAGCCACCTCAGTCAATACTCCCTCAGCTCTTCCATGATGCAGACTACCTGCATCATGGCTCATGCCATTTCACTGTGTAGCCTATCAGCTCTCATCTTACCCAGCGTCCACCTGAGCTTTTGGCAGTGCGACGTAGTTGTTCTCTCTTCCTCGCTGGCCAGCACTCTGACTCTGACACCATGGTTGGCCTAATTATGATCTTCTACACTTTGCTCTTTAGTTTACTTAGCACATTCCTGCTGCAGAGAATTCCCATCAACTGCCTCCATCTTCATAAAGTGCTGTTCATGAAGTTGGATGGAATTAATTATAACCATCTAAGTAGCTTTGCTTTGTGGCAAGCGTATTCATTTGACTGAAGAACACCGCTTGGGCACTACTAGGTTAGGATGTGACAGGAAAAACAGCGATGTTTATTGCCCAAGACCCAGTCAAGGCATCTCTATAAGCAACAACATTCAGATGAAGACTTGATCCAGACTCTTATGGGAATGTAATGGTTTCTCTAACCCAGCTACAACTCGGTCTGAAATGGATCCGTAGTGTTCTCCTGGTATAGCTGGAAATTTCTAGGTGACAGAAGAGCATATTATCTTAAGCTCAAGCATTCAAAGGTTAATTTTGCCCTCCCTGGTAAAAGCAATAGCAACTCCTTCATTCAGCAGTCCAAAATTGGTGGAGAATAAAAGGTAAACACTGGTCCACTGAGCCCCCAGGCCACCCACACAAGTGTGCCCGATCCTCACCTGGCGAGCCTACCTCTATGAGTGAGAGAATGGTTCATTTTCAATGGCCGTTCAGTGGAGAATTTCAATGGGGTGCCACCAACAGGCTATGTATTTGGGTTTTTATACAGTGCCCGTCACCCTGGTATCTGAGGGTTGCTGGTTTTACCACGTAGAAGCAAGGAATTGGGCTAAGACCCACCAACTCATTTCAAATAACCTGATTTTATTTACAATTTGTTCTCTTTGCTGCGTTTTATCACACATCACCATGATGCACCGTAATAAGGCAACCGATAATGAGTTATACTGAACCAGAGCCTGCAATTTAATGCCAAATAACCGGAGGGGATGCAAGCACTGAAAATGAAAACTACAATTTCCTTATCAGGAGCACTCGTTACACAGGAAGAAATCTTTGCCTCCCATCGATATCCACATTTAAAAGCAGAGGTTGCTCCCTGACTGTAAATGCAATGAGGCCGATGCACGTTGGTTGGTAGTAACTGAGCACGTAACACCTGCGGTTCTCCAGTTCAGTGGATGTATCGGCTCAATACAACTCAATGAGATTCAATTTCATTTGGCCTTTGAGAAGGCGGAACTCCTCCGAGTGAAGCAGTCATTTGTGATTTCCTTGAATGCTAGGGCAATCATTCAGCTCTTCTGAGTTCAGTGAATGAACCACTATTTCCTCATCACGAACATTACCAGAGCAAGTGCCTCTGCTCCCTCCGCCTGCTTCTTCCTTGCTTTAATAATGGGCTTCGTCACCTTGCAGCATCAGCACCAGCTGCTGACTTTGTTTGCAACCCAGTGGGTGGCGCCCCCTGCGCCCACACCATTCCTTGATCATTTGAATGGGCCGCCATGGGAGGCCGGAGTGCAACAGCCTTCACGCCTTGGAGACAAAAGGAGCAGCTGGCTTTGGGGATGCTGATCGGTTTTTGGTGTCAGGAACGATTCGGGAAATTAGGGCTGCCCACTTCAGAACACACAACAGGGCACTGGCTTTTCACACTCTCCTGACGCATGGGTGCGTATGCCAGGTGTGATCAGTGCTGGTTGAAATTGCTGGGTTTCATTGCCCAGGCATCAGACGAGACATCCCTGCTCCTGCAGCTTTCAAACAATGTTCACAATGGTGCAAACGAATCCAAGAGGCATTTGCACGGGCATCTTGTCCCATCCATGTCACTGACAGGAGGTCGATATGCAGTGTTGTTGTAGCCAGGTTGGTCCCAGGATCCTGGAGAGACAAGGTGGGTGAGGTAACAGCTGAAGTTGGTCCAATAAAAGATATTGCCTCACCCGCCTTTTCTCAGCAATAGATCTGAGCATACATGGGAAGACCCTCCACAAGGTTCTGTTTTGATAATCGGGCCTCCAGATTTACCCTAATTGTGAGTTCAGCTGTAAAAAAAGTGAGTGAAAGTTTATAAAGTGTCACAATAACCTATAATAACAAAAGTACCAAAAAAACATAGACGGAAAGACTGAATGAGTACGGACAAAAAGGCCTCCCCCTGCAATTCAAGGACTGTGTTAAGATCATGCCTGGTAAACAAGAACAGCTGAGACCGGAGAGCAATGAACCAAAATTGGGGTGTCAGAAAGTAGATTTAACTGGTGGACAAAATAGTGGGGGATGGGCCATTCTATCCACCAGTCCCTTTCAGGGTCCTTAAAAGAAAAAAGACTTTGGAAAAGGGGTGAACATTACCAGAGGGGAAAAGCTGGCTACCAGGATGCTGGCTGACTGAAGAAGAGAAGGGGAAGGAGTGAGTGCCAACCCCCCTTGGTTTTTTGGGATCTCAAGCCTTCTTCACCCTAACCCTGAGATCTGTCCTGACCAGGCCACAGAGAGGGACCCAGATGACATTGCCACCTCTACTGGCTCTGGCTAAATCCCGACCAGCAGTTGGGATGTAAGACATTGTTCCCCCTTCAGGTGTCCTTTTCCTTCCCTACCTTATTTCTTCTCTCGTTTTTCCTTCTGTCTAATGAGAGTCTGGCTCAGCTGCTCAAGACTGAATATTTTGCAACACTGCTGTAAGCCTGTGACCCAAAACAGGCCGCTAGAAGCAACGCCCTAAGCAGCCCAATGCTGGTACAAGTTTGCCAGGTCTCAGCACAGCTGATAAGGCCGTGTACTGTGCCTGTGTTTGCCCAGCATGGAGCGTGCGCGTTGTGACGTTGCACTTTATATGATTTTATGAAAGTATGTTGATGAATATGAATATAATGTAACTGGAATATGCTTCAAGCAAAAGGTCTCTTGTAAGGTATCATTACAAAGCTTATAGTCTACTGAGTGTGGTCATCCTATTTCTATAAATGTATCACTCTTGTATCTGGAACTAGAAATATAAAATATAACCCTGAGGGCCTATTGTAATTATGCAAAGTGTGGGCCATTAATGATGGTTTGGAATCTTGATGGCTCCCATTAACCAGGACCATTGTCTGTAGATGGCTGTGTTTTACCTGTGAGTCTTCCTGTATAGGTGTGTGCTGGCAAGTGGATAATGAAGTCTTACAGTGACATGTGATCATGTCACCTGAACTGGAATCCATCTTTAACCTGGTGCTTTTCCATTGAGAAGGGGGTGGGGCAAGTGGGAACCCAGAGGGACAAAGGATTCCCGCCTTATGCGAAAGATATATACGTGGGTGGAACAGAGAAAAGGGGCAGCCATCAGAAATCCCCTAGCTACCGCCTGAGCTGGAACAAGGGCTGTACCAGGGGAAGGATTGTGCCCAGACTAGGAAGGCTCCAGTCTGTGAAAGAAACTTATTGAAACATCTGAGGGTGAGATTTTATCTGTATTCAGTTTTATTACTATATTAGACGTAGATTTGCGTGTTTTATTTTATTTTACTCGATAATTCACTTTGTTCTGTCTGCTATTACTTGGAACCACTTAAATCCTACTTTCTGTATTTAATAAAATCACTTTTTACTTATTAATTAACCCAGAGTTTGTATTAATACCTGGGGGTGGGGGGCAAACAGCTGTGCATATCTCTCTATCAGTGTTACAGAGAGTGAACAATTTATGAGTTTACCCTGTATAAGCTTTATGCAGGGTAAAACGGATTTATTTGGGGTTTAGATCCCATTGGGAGTTGGGCATCTGAGTGTACTTCTGTAAGCTGCATTCAGTTAAGCTTTGGGGCATATGGTTCAGACCCTGGGTCTGTGTTGGAGCAGACGGGCACATCTGGCTCAACAAGACAGGGTGCTGGAGTCCCAAGCTGGCTGGGAAAGCAGGGGCAGAAGTAGTCTTGGCACATCAGTTGGCAGTTCACAAGGGGGTTTTTGTGATTCAACCCGTCACACGCATAAAAGTCAGCACCAATGACAGAAGCTGCATTTTCTCTCTTGGATGTTCTTTTCTGTCCCCTGGCGGGTGTGTTTGTCTTGTTTTGTCCGCTAGGAAACAGGTTGGAACTTAGCAGCAGCAGTGACAATGCCAGCGCCAGCCCATCTCCCCTATCTTCTTTGCTCTTCCCCAGGAGAGTTATAACCATCTTTGGTACCATCTCAGAAACTGTTAAACAAGGGGGTTTTCTCCTTCCAAAAACTCTCCAGCTAAAGGGAAAGGGAACCCCGGATGCTGTTAAAATGAAAGCCTGACTTAATACCTGACACTTCCAGTGCTTTAATGATTTTTCCTTCTCTTATGTATCTCTAACAAAGGGTTAAAAGGATGTTTCATGGTGAGTTTGCCGTGGTGCTAAGCAGGCTAAGGTCTCTGTCTACAAAACCCCGAATCTTGTTTGACTCTGTTTAGTGTTGCACAGTTTCAGGGTCATGTCAACACTTTCACTCCTTTGGGTCCATACATTCCATCTAAATTAATGCAGCAGATCTCATCCGACTGGGTAACCAGGTTATTAATACTGATTTACTTTTAACAGTGTCCTTAGCAGTGTGACATTATAGGGAGGAGAGTGCAAGGAAAAGCCCCTGGGAAGGGAAAGTAGGAGCATTAGCATCTCTATACAGAGTCAGAGGCTGCCACCTTCGCTCGCATTGACTTCAGTGGCGTTACACTCGGAGTGGAGTTTTACTCCATGGGGAAAAGAGTAACAGAATCTGGCCCACAGTAACAAGGCCACAGGCTTCCTACGTGAAACCTCACATTGGAAATGGGAGGGGGGGCAAGTATCCACTTGGAAACCCACCCAGGCCCAAAGGGACAAGGGCACAGAGAGTGGCTGTTCCCTGGCTCCTGGCAGAGCCCTGCCCCGAGGAAGTGTGTGTGGAGGCCAGGAGGATCATACAACCAAGCTGCTTCTCTGCCCTCAAACCCTCCAGCGTAAGGTCCCCAGTTTACTACAGTTTGCTCCCTTCTGCACTGTGCAGCAGAAGGCAGCATGCGTCTTTCATCCCAAAAGATTCCAAAGTGTTCTGCCAATTGCTATACAAACAATGCCCTTATCGAGGCACTTCAACCATCACTGAAATGCAGCCACTTCTGGGGCAAAGCCCAGCAGTTGTTTTAACAGCAGACGGCACTGCTGCACAGCAGTTTAGGACAGGAAGTGAAGAATACTGCATCCCATTCAAACTACAGTGGAATCTTCATAGGCAGAATGTAATTAACTAAGTTCCAGCCTGGCCAGAGAGCAGGGCTGACATTTCTTCTCTAGCAAGAAGTGCCAAGAGGATCTATAAGAAGCACAAGAAGTCAGGGTCTTGTACTGACATTTTCTTTGGTTCTGGGCAGCACAGGTCAGATCACTGCGCTTCGCTTGGTGTTTCAAACAAACCCAACGCTCAAGGGACGCTTAGTCAAAACCACCTCATTTCATCTGGTTATATATGAACCGTACAAAGGGGCCCAAGGGTTGCTCACAAGCTTTGGGACTCTTAGCGAACACAGGGTGAGATTGTGTGTAATGGGGGGTGGGAGTTTGGCGTGGTTGTGGGGGTCAAAGGTTGGGACAGATGATGGGGGCTCGGTTAGAAGAAGCCAGCTTCTTTATCCTTAAACCTCTTGCTTAGCACCGATCCTCCCGCCATACCATCCCACAAACTGAAACGTAATGAATTTAGTGGCCAGAATTGGAGCTTCCTTTCCCCAGGTTCGGTGCTTTTATTGCTGACGTAGTCGCTCCCTGCGAATCGTGAAACACAAAGTAAATGAGCTTTCTCATAACATGAAGACGATGGCATTTTGCAGCAGCCCCCTCTTTCCCTTGGTGAAACAATCATAACACGTCCGATGCAAGCTCTGCATTAAGCAAAACAAAGTGGGGTGACGTTTTAAAGCATTAAGGGCCTGATCCAACTTGCACTGAAGTCAATGGAAAGATCCCCGGCGATGTGGCTAGGTGTTGGATTTGGACTTAAACTATGAGACTGTCTATTCACTTCATTCCTGGGCAAAGGGCTGTGCCTCTCTCCACAAGGGGGAATGGCAAGTAGACCCCACTGCACCCCTCTGGAATGCCTGAAAGTAATGGAGAGACATGCAGGGTGGCTGACCGCAGAGGGTGAGACGTAGGGTGACATTTACAAAAGAGATGTCAGCACTTAGGGCCACATTTACAATGGGATTTGGGAGCCGAAAGATGCAGGTAGGTGCCTAGTGGGGTTTTATAAAGTGCCTACGCGCCTCCCATTAACTTGTAGTGGGAGTGAAGCTCCTAAGCTGCTTAGATGTTTTTGAAAATCCCCTAGGTGCATTTTAAGGCACCTAAATCTCTTTGTAATCCTGACCTAAATCACTTTTGAAAATAGGACTTGAGCTCTGAAGTCACTTAGGTGCTTCCCTTTGCTTGCACCCATGAGCAGTCTCTGCTCACTCCTGCCCTGGAACAACTCTCCTGAGCTCCCTGCCATGCAGGGTTCAGGATCAAGGAGCTAGAGCCCCCCGAGTCGCTGCACACCCAGTCATCGGCACATGCCATCAAAGGTTAGACAAATTAAGAGGAAGACGATAGTTTTCTGGATATCTTCGGGAGAGAAGAGCCCATTGCTACGGTGAGATCCATGGGGCAGCAATCCTGCTCGTCTAGGTATAAAGCAAGATTTTCTCTTATGCGCCATGGGAAACTGACCAAGTAGGACTCAAACGGAAGCAGCACACTCTGGATCTTTGATACAGTCCCAGGCTCATGCAGCCAAGTTTCAAATGCAGTTTATGCTGCCGTATTTCAGGCAACCCGGGTGCTAAAGTACTCCACAGTATGTGACACCCAGCAAAGAAAACAAGGCCGGGCAACCATCAACTCTGAAACTATGTTTTTATCCAGCAATGTTCTTTAGACCTTAAAGAAGCTGAATTACACACAGCTCCAAGGTGCTTATCGACAAAGGAGACAGCCTAGAGTCAAACTAGCAGTGGTATTTGACAGCTCTGTTTCTGGCCCACGGAAAGATAGCCAATGGAATGGTGATAAGTACAGTAAAAGCTTTGTTATCTGGCATGTTGGGGGAATGGTGGGTGCCAGTTAATCAAATATTCCGGTTAACTGAGAGTTAGACTTACCAATGGAATACCAATGTTCAAAGAATTAGAATACAATAAACTGAATAAAGTACAAAATACAGTAGTAGAGTATACAGGTATTCACCAAGCCAGTAGTAGTACCGCACTGCAGAGTGGTTGGTTTCTTGAAGCACTTAGGTGTAGACAGGTAAAGTTTTCTATACAGACAGTTATCTTATGACACTACATGTCACTATGGGCAGCGCATGGCGTACACCCAGATCACTAAAAATACACGTAACACTAAAACTACACTGAACATAATTTAATCTTTCTTTGATGATCCAGAAGGCACTTCAGGATCTTGCAGTGCCTTGGGGTCATCGTTATCAACACCAATTATCATTGTAGATGGAGAAGGTGTAGGAGATTGGGCTGAATCTGTAATGACCCTATGACACACCCTGGAAGCTGCTTTTTTGAATAAATCCCTGATATCAGCTTACTTGTCTTCTGCCTCTTTTGCATAAAAGTAGAGTGCAGAATGTGCAATTGCATAACCTCCTGGGCAGTATACTCGTCCCGGTTACTAGATTGAAGATTTGTATTGGGAGAGATCAGAAATGCCGGATAATAGAGCTTTCCTGTTGATAAAGTGCCGGATAACACAGCTTTTACTGTAGTTAGATTTATTTTGCCACTCTTTGGAAATAAATGATGCAAGAGACATTTTACTACCATGGAATTCTATCTGCAGAAAAACCCAAAGGGAGGATGGATACTGGTGCCCTTTAGACATCCTAGTGACCACACATAGTATCTGCAGAGACACTGTCGTTCACACCAGAAGAGCCACCCATGGTGCACTGTGGGGAAGATGGCACTGATGACCTTAGCACCTTTAGTCTCACTAGCTGACCAAAAGTCACAACATCTTCAGCAGAGTAAGCAGTATTTGCCCCCGTTACAGATGGGGCTACTGATGCTGAGAGGTTAAGTGGCTTACATGAGGAAACGTTACCTAGAGGTCAAGGCACAGGGCCGGAAGTTGGGACTCCTGGGTTCTGTTCCTCGCTCTAACACAGACTTTGCGTGTGACCTCGCTCTATGCCCCATGGTTGAGAAATATCAGGCATGGAGCTGCATGAATCTTAGCAGTTCTGAGAGCTGATTTCACAGGCTTGCAGGCTCTTTGTTGTTACGAAGAGCTGGGTGAAGCAGCTGAAAACAAGGAGAGACACCACCACCAGAACAGCCAGCAGTCTGTGGACCACCAGCTCCACAGACCACTTGCTGGGCGAGAGAAATGTAAAATATTATCAGAGGCTTTGGCACTGCACACAAAAGGAGATGCTTCTTTCTCAGTATCCAGTCCTCAAAGGGGGAGGGGGATATGGTGGCTGGGAAGTGCATAAACCAGATGAGAATTCATCAAGGCAAGGGCTTGGAGACCTGGACAAGCTTTCTCCAGAATCTGAGCTACAGCTACCAGGTTGGAGAGTACTGTGGTGATGGGTGCCCGAGAAATGCCCAGACTAGACAGAAAGGCCTACTTGCAATGGCACCAGCAGTAATAACTGACTGCTACGTCTCGAATACCCTGGGACCGACACGGCTACAACTACACTGCATCCTTACAAGGTGCTAAATCACTGCTGATGGTTACGTGGGAGCAAGGGGCATGAGCTGACTTTGTACCATCCTGCAGGGAGGGCAGGGTGAAAGCACCGTAACCACACCCAAGCTCTACATACGTCTACCCAAGGGACAGTTAACCGCCCCAGTGTCTACACACTGTACAGACAGGGTAGGTCTATACTGCAGCTGCAGAGACAGATTCAGGCTTGAGCGCCGGCTCTCAAGCCCACCTGACCCTCTAGCCCAAGCTCCAGCCTGAGACACAATGTCTATTCTGCTGTTTTTAGCCTGCTAGCTCCAGCCCTGATGATGGGAGTCTGTCTACCGAGGCTGGGACGCTCACTCCCGGCTGCAGTGTAGATTCACCCACACAGTGAGCCAATGTCTTCACCGGTGCGTCTCCACTGTCTCCAGCAGGGTTACGCCAGGGAGGAGTTTGGCTCAGTCTGATTTAGCACGTCTTGCGCGTGTCCTGCTCCTCGACACTCAATAGAAACCCAGGGAGTGAACGGCAGCCGGGCAGCTGGAGCAGTAACATTTATTGTTTGTATTTTGTATAATTTAAAATAAAAAATAAAAAAATAATAACGTAGCATGTATTAAATACACCTCTACCCCGATATAACGCGACCCGATAGAACACGAATTCGGATATAACGCGGTAAAGCAGCACTCCGGAGGGGCGGGGCTGCGCACTCCGGCGGATCAAAGCAAGTTCGATATAACGCGGTTTCACCTATAACGCGGTAAGATTTTTTGGCTCCCGAGGACAGCATTATATCGGGGTAGAGGTGTATATTGATGTATGATTTGACCATATCCTGCCAGCCACCCTTTTTAAATAGCAGAAAGGAATGGCCTAATGGGCCATTGGTAGAGATGCATCAGCCAGAATTTCTTTGTGTCTGGACTGATTTCAAGGCAGTAACAGACCTTTGAGGGTCACCATTTTGTTGTAGGTTTAGCATTTTAAAATAAGTAAAAGAATGCCATGATTGTTTTCTTTTTTGCATTGTAACTTGATGTTCCTGTTCAAAATGTTCTGTGTAAATGAATTCTGTTGTGTGTGTGAATAAGGAATGTGTGTGTTAAAAAATAACTGTGAAGGCCATCGCTGAACCAGATGGTCTAGGGTGGAACCGGAGACAGACGCAAGGGCGCCAGGAGGCTGGAACACGCCCCTATTAAAATGTCAAAAAAGGGCAAATTAACAACTCTAAAAATAAAACAGGCATCTATCAATGTGGACAAAATAGCTGTAATCAAAACCAGTATAAAATAAATCCCTAAAAAATTTAATAAAAAAACAAAAAGAACAATTTAAAAAAAAGACAAGCACTCGTCAAACAACAATTAATTACAGCACAACGGTACAAAACTCATTGGTCCCAATGAAGGAAAATCACTATATACAGCGACTGGATACGTACAGAACCTGATCGATAAGCCCAGGATGCATTGAGCAGTGAGCATCTGAACATTGCTGTGGTAAACTGTGCTATCAGGACTTCCTGGTCTATCAACAGATGCAAAATCTTTCGAAGGGAAATAGTTGCAAGAGGTAATAAAATTGGGAGAATTGGGGGCGGGGGGAATTGCTGTACAGCTGTGTTGTGATTCTGATCGCCTGAAACTGACAAGAACTCTTTGCAGAACTGCACTGGATTTCCTTACTAAGGGTAATATAAATATGCCAGTAATACTGCACACTTAGCACCTCTCTTCATCAAACATTAACTAATTAACCTCACATTAACATTGTGCAAATACGAATGATCATCTCCATTCTGCAGGGGGGGAAACAGACACAGAGCGGCCAACATTTTCTCACTTGGGTGCCCAACGTAGGCACTTAAACAAGTGGCTTGACTTCCAGACATGCTGAACGCTTGCTGCTCCTATTGACTTCAAAGTAAACGTCAGAACCTTTGACAATCGGACCACTAGTTTAGTGAGCAAAGTGACTAGGCCATGGACATAGATGAAGTAAATGTCAGAGTTTGGGATTACAATTCAGGAGTGCTAACTGTGTGCTCAGATCACTAGGTTGTGCCTCTCTTTTTCAGATCAGATACTACAGGGAAAGGTGCAAGCCTAAAACGGATCGATACTATTTTAACCCACTGATAATTTCTCATCGGTATCAATGACAGGTGAGCTACAGAAAGCACCAAAGACATTCCAGAAATAGTGATAAATGAGTCTCAAGATGTCTCTAATGAACTCTTCATTAGGCGAATGCTGAGAATAAAAGATTGGTCAGATCCTGCACGCCCTCTGCCTGCACTGATCTGGCTGGCAAATAGACTGGCATTTTGCCCTGCGGGGACAGATTTGTTGGCAATGTTGGCTATACCATTCCTACGACCCCACTGAATGCCAGCCCAGCAGCAACAGGTGGAGAGGAGAGCAGGAACAAGAAGCGCTGAAACACGCTGAAGAGCTAACTGTATTGTGCCACCCAACCTTTCCTCCCTCGTGCTCTATTCCCAGATGAAAATTACGTTAATACGGAGTTAAGATTGAGTCCATATAGGTAATTTAAGGGTAAAAATGGTAAAACCAGGGATGTTGTAATTATCCCCAAAGCAAGCATTATAAATCCCCAAAATTCAAAGATACAGTTCATTTAAAAGGAATCCAAATGTGATAAGGACTGGAAATGCACAGCTAAGGCACCCAAACAACCTTAACTCTGCCCTGTAGTGACACTGACCCCATATATAACAATGATTCTGATTTGTGCATAATAGGGTTTGTGGTCCCAAATTAGATTAAACTGATTTTTAAAGACACACTGGATATTTTCTTTTTCATGACAATGGTTCCCTAGGCTGTCAGGAGCCACCATCTTCTCTGGGGGTAGCTTGGCTTCACTCCCACTGTGAACAACAGGAGGCGGTAGCCATTTTGAAGGAGGGCGTCTTTCCTTATGGGCAGTTTTAGCCTCACTGTCACGGAGAACGATATGAGATGGCAGCCGTTTTGAAAAAAGGCAGTTCTTTGTGGAATCCTAGACAAATTGGAGGATTGGGCCAAAAGAAATCTGATGAGGTTCAACAAGGACAAGTGCAGAGTCCTGCACTTAGGAAGGAAGAATCCCATGCACCGCTACAGGCTGGAGACCGACTGGCTAAGCAGCAGTTCTGCAGAAAAGGACCTGGGGATTACAGTGGATGAGAAGCTGGATATCAGTCAGCAGTGTGCCCTTGTTGCCAAGAAGGCCAATAGCATATTGGGCTGCATTAGTAGGAGCGTTGCCAGCAGATTGAGGGAAGTGATTATTCCCCTCTACTCGGCACTGGTGAGGCCACACCTGGAGTATTGTGTCCAGTTTTGGTCCCCCCACTACAGAAGGGATGTGGACAAATTGGAGAGAGTCCAGCGGAGGGCAATGAAAATGATTAGGAGGCTGGAGCACATGGACTTACGAGGAGAGGCTGAGGGAACTGGGGTTATTTCATCTGCAGAAGAGAAGAGTGAGGGGGGATTTGATAGCAGCCTTCAACTACCTGAAAGGGGGTTCCAAAGAGGATGGATCTAGACTGTTCTCAGTGGTGGCAGATGACAGAACAAGGAGCAATGGTCTCAAGTTACAGTGGGGGAGGTCTAGGTTGGATATTAGGAAACACTATTTCACTAGGAGGGTGGTTAAGTACTGGAATGGGTTACCTAGGGAGGTGGTGGAATCTCCATCTTTAGAGGTTTTGAAGGCCCGGCTTGACAAAGCCCTGGCTGGGATGATTTAGTTGGGGTTGGTCCTGCTTTGAGCAGGGGGTTGGACTAGATGAACTCCTGAGGTCTCTTCCAACCCTAATCGTCTATGATTCTCTGTAGAATAATATTATTTGTCAACCCCTTCTGAGGGGAAAATTTCAGTTATGAAGAATAACGGGGGGAAATGGCCATGAATCTTAACATGAAAGTCTTCAAGTGTAGCCAGTGAGGTTAAATTACATGGTAAATTTGAAGAGTCTGCGTTATTCTGTGATTAAGATAATCTGGGACAACAACAACAAAAGGCTTACTCAGGGTGCTAAATTACCGAGAGATCCCATTTTAAAATTAATGGTAATTCGTACTCATGAACAGATTTAGATGTAATTTCTCAGATAATTCAGTCTGTGCTCAGTGGGTGAGATGCTCGCCTCTGCTCCAGCCCCTTTATGCTGGGCAGAATCACAGAACCATAGGATTCTGGCTGCAAGGGTCACCTATCCATCTAGGTGAAAGGGCTGGAGTGGCGTCAAAGGGCTGAATCCAGCTGGGGGAGGATTTCCCCAGCACAGGCACTGCAGAAGACAGCCACGAGGACCTGTGCTCAGGAAAACGCAGAATCTGCACAAGGCTGGGAGAAAGCTGCTTGCTTCCTCTTCTTGTGCCCTCTGTCCTGGGTTTACGAAAGGCAGGTCGTGCCAAACCAACCTGATCTCCTTCTTTGGGAAAGTAACAGACCTTCTAGATAAAGGGAATGCGGTGGATCTAATATACCTCGATTTTAGTAAAGCGTTTGATACGGTACCGCATGAGGAATTATTGGTTAAATTGGAAAGGATGGGGATCGATATGAAAATCCAGAGGTGGATAAGGAACTGGTTAAAGGGGAGACTGCAGCGGGTAGTACTGAAAGGTGAACTGTCAGGTTGGAGGGAGGTCACCAGTGGGGTTCCTCAAGGTTCGGTTTTGGGTCCGATTTTATTTAATCTATTTATTACTGACCTCGGAACTGAATGTAGGAGTGGGCTGATAAAGTTTGCGGATGACACAAAGTTGGGAGGTATTGCCAATTTGGAGAAGGATCGGGATATTCTGCAGGGAGACTTGAATGACCTTGTAAATTGGAGTAATAATAATAGGATGAGATTTAATAGTGAGAAATGTAAGGTGATGCATTTAGGGATGACTAACAAGAATTTTAGTTATAAGCTGGGGACGCATCGGTTGGAAGTGACGGAGGAGGAGAAGGACCTCGGAGTCCTGGTTGACCGCAGGATGACTATGAGTCGGCAATGTGACGTGGCTGTGAAAAAAGCTAATGCGATCTTGGGATGCATTAGGCGAGGTATTTCTAGTAGGGACAAGGAGGTGCTGCTTCCGTTATACAAGGCGCTGGTGAGACCTCATTTGGAGTACTGTGTGCAGTTCTGGTCTCCTATGTTTAAAAAGGATGAACTCAAACTGGAACGGGTACAGAGAAGGGCCACTAGGATGATCCGAGGAATGGAAAACCTTTCCTATGAAAGGAGACTCGAGGAGCTCAGTTTGTTTAGCCTAACCAAAAGAAGGCTGAGGGGGGATATGATTGCTCTCTTTAAATATATCAGAGGGATAAATACCAGGGAGGGAGAGGAATTATTTCAGCTCAGTACCAATGTGGACACGAGAACAAATGGATATAAACTGGCCGTGGGGAAGTTTAGGCTTGAAATTAGACGAAGGTTTCTAACAGTCAGAGGGGTGAAATTTTGGAACAGCCTTCCGAGGGAAACGGTGGGGGCAAAAGACCTCTCTGGCTTCAAGATTAGGCTAGATAAGTTTATGGAGGGAATGGTTTGATGGGATAAGTGATTTTAGTCAATTAGGCAATAACGTGCCATCGCTGGTAAAATGAGGGTCTGGCTCGAGAATCTTGCCTGTATGCTCGGGGTTCTACTGATCGCCATATTTGGGCTCGGGAAGGAATTTTCCTCCAGGGTAGATTGGCAGAGGCCCTGGAGGTTTTTCGCCTTCCTCCGCAGCATTGGGCAGGGGTCGCAAGCTGGAGGATTCTCTGCGACTTGAAGTCTTTAAATCACGATCTGGAGACTTCAACAGCTGAGTTAAGGGAAAGTGGGTGGGTCAGCTTTTGTGGCCTGCATCATGCGGGAGGTCAGACTAGATGACCATAATGGTCCCTTCTGACCTTAAAGTCTATGAGTCCTCCCAAAAGCCAGGCAAAATCTGGCCATAACATTACAAAATTAAGCGCTTAAAAGTCAGGAAGTGGCAAAAGTAAAATTGCCCCTGTCACCTTAACTCTGCCCACTGTGTACATATGCATTATGACAATCTTGAGTCATAAAGGGGTGGCGGGGCTGGAGCTGTCAGCCAGCAGGGGCCATGGAGCTCCAAGCCGCTGCAGTCGGCGGGAGGCCCCTGCAGATCTGAGCCATCATGGGCGGTGGAAGGACTTGGAGCTCCGAGCTGCTGCAAACAGTGGGGGGACCCAGAGCTCCAAGCCACTGCAAGTTGCAGGGGGACCCAGAGCTCTGAGCTGCTGGCTCCAGAGCTCTGAGCTGCCAGGGGCGGTGGGGTCCCTGCAGTTCTCAGCCACCGCAGGTGGCAGGGGACCCCCGCAAGGGGGGACCCAGAGTTCAGAGGTGCTGGCCCTGGAGCTCTCAGCAGCGGCGGGCAGCAGGGGGGACCCTGTAGCTGTCTGCTGCAGCAGCAGCAGGTGCTGGACCCCCCCCCCCTTCCTCTCCCACAGCAGGGCTCAGACTCTTATCACCCCGTCAGCCCCATTTTGTCATGGTTATTTTTAGTAAAAGTCAGGGGCAGGTCACGGGCTTCTGTGAATTTGTATTTATTGCCTGTGACCTGTCCCTGACTTTTACCAAAAATAACTGTGACAAAATCTTAATCTTACTCTTAGCACAGTGCGGCATCCGGAAATATTTATTTTTGCTACCCATGTGTAGTATATTTTAATTTTTGTATTCTTTCATACTTTCACTATTTCCATGACCCAGTGTATCTTTACTAATTATATTGTAATAAATGCATAATAAATCACTGTTGTCAAATTGACCAGGTTACTTTTGTTTTGACTTGGAGAGACACACCTCCAAACAATAATGTAGTGCTGTATCTCACCAGCCATTGCAAAGGGAAATGCACGTAGGGTTGCATGGACAGTATTTTTTTTAAAAAGCAATATTTTGAGAGTTGCCAGGATGCATCTTTCTTGTGATTTATCCTTTAATTGTCTTAATAACGTTCAACTATTACTTTCCTCTGCATACTGGATGTACTTTGTAAATACTTTTAAAAACTGCTTTTATGAAATATAATGAATGGAAGAATTTGTGTGTCGATTTTATCCTTGTTTGCTATTGATGTGAAAGTGATTGGTATACTCCTAACTGGGCAAATGCGGGCCTATTGGAAACTGAGCTGTGCTATAAATAGATATAAAAATGAACATGTGCTTCCAGATGCTTCTCTAGGCCTGCACTTCATAGAATAATAGAAACGTAGGGCTGGAAGGGACTCAAGAGGTCATCTAGTTCAGCCCTCTGCCCTGAGGCAGGACCAAGTAAATCTAGACCAGTGGTGGGGAACTTGCGGCCCATCAGGGTAATCTGACTGTGGGCCATGAGACACTTTGCTGACGTTGACCGTCCGCAGGCACGGCCCCCTGCAGCTCCCAGTGGCCGCAGTTTGCCGTTCCCGGCCAATGGGAGCTGCGGGAAGGGGCAGACGGCATGCCCAGGTTTTTAAACCTTTCCTCATAGGTTAGGTTTCCTGAAGTTTAGATCATTTTTGTTGCTCTACTTTGGACTCTGTCCAATTTGTCCACATCTTTCTTAAAGTGCGGTGCCCAAAGATGGACACAGTGCTCCAGCTGAGGCCTCACTCGTGCTGAGTTGAGCGGGACAATTAGGGTGACCAGATAGCACGTGTGAAAAATCGGGACAGGGGGTGGGAGGTAATAGGAGCCCATATAAAAAAAGCCCCAAATATCAGGACTGTCCCTATAAAACTGGGACATCTGGTCACTCTACTCTCATATGACACACATGGTAATACACACCAGAATGATATTAGCCTTTTTATGCAACTGCATTGCACTGCTGATTGGTATTCAATTTGTGATCCACTATACCCCCCTGATCTTTTTAACCAATAGTACCACCTACTCAGTTATTCCCTGCTTTGTAGTTGTGCATTTGATTTTTTCTTCCTAAGTGTAGGACTTTACACTTGTCTTTATTGAATTTCATCTTGTTGATTTCAGACCAATTCTCCATAGAATCATAGAATATCAGGGTTGGAGGGAACCTTAGGAGGTCATTTAGTCCAACCCCCTGCTCAAAACAGGACCAATCCCCAGACAGATTTTTGCCCCAGATCCCTAAATGGCCCCCTCAAGGATTGAACTCATAACTCTGGGTTTAGCAGACCAATGCTCAAACGATCCAAGATGAGCTATCCCTCCCCCCAATTTGTCAATTCTTTGCCTCAAGTATGTTGTGTAAATAGGCTCATTCAATCCAACTAGATATTTATACAGTGCGCATTGCTGCGCCAGCTAAGCAGCATGGTCTATTGTTTAGTTTTCATGTAAACTATATATATAAACTAGGGCTGTCAAGCAATTAAAAAAATTAATCGCGATTAATTGCGCTGTTAAACAATAGAATACCATTTATTTTAAATATTTTTGGATATTTACTACATTTTAAAATATATTAATTTCAATTACAACACAGAATACAAAGTGTACAGTGCTCACTTTATATTTATTTTTGATTACAAATATTTGCACTGTAAAAAAACAAAAAAAATTATTTTTCAATTCACCTCATACAAGTACTGTAGTGCAATCTCTTTATCATGAAAGTTGAACTTACAAATGTAGATGTATGTAAAAAAAACTGCATTCAAAAATAAAACAATGTAAAACTTTATAGCCTACAAGTCCACTCAGTCCTACTTCTTGGTCAGCCAATCACTCAGACAAACAAGGTTGGTTACAATTTGCAGGAGATAATGCTGCCTGCTTCTTGTTTGCAATGTCACCTGAAAGTGAGAAGAGGATGGCACTGCTGTACTCAGCATTGCAAGATATTTATGTGCCAGATGCGCTAAAGATTTATATGCCCCTTCATGCTTCAACCACCATTCCAGAGGACATGCTTCCATGCTGATGATGGGTTCTGCTTGATAACCATCCGAAGCAGTGCAAACCGACGCATGTTCATTTTCATCATCTGAGTCAGATGCCACCAGCAGAAGGTTGATTTTCCTTTTTGGTGGTTTGGGTTCTGTAGTTTCCGCATCAGAGTGTTGCTCTTTTAAAAAGCAACAGAGAGTCCTGTGGCACCTTTAAGGCTAACAGATGTATTGGAGCATAAGCTTTCGTGGGTGAATACCCACTTCGTCAGACGCTTGCATCTGTTAGTCTTAAAGGTGCCACAGGACACTCTGTTGCTTTTTACAGATCCAGACTAACACGGCTACCCCACTAATACTTGCTCTTTTAAGACTTCTAAAAGCATGCGCCACACCTCGTCCCGCTCAGATTTTGGACAGCACTTCAGATTCTTAAACCTTGGGTCGAGTGCTGTAGCTATTTTTAGAAATCTCAGATCGGTACCTTCTTTGC
>NW_020665349.1:2743422-2813363 GCF_002925995.2 Terrapene triunguis
GAGTGCTGTAGCTATTTTTAGAAATCTCAGATCGGTACCTTCTTTGCGTTTTGTCAAATCTGCTGTGAAAGAATTCTTAAAATGAACATGTGCTGGGTCATCATCCGGGACTGCTATAACATGAAATATATGCCGAATGCAGGTAAAACAGAGCAGGAGACATACAATTCTCCCCCCAAGGAGTTCAGTCACAAATTTAATTGATGCATTATTTTTTTAACAAGCATCATCAGCATGGAAGCATGTCCTCTGGAATGGTGGCCGAAGCATGAAGGGGCATACGAATGTTTAGCATATCTGGCATGTAAATACCTTGCAACGCCGGCTACAAAAGTGCCATGCGAACGCCTGCTCTCACTTTCAGGTGACATTGCAAATAAGAAGCAAGCAGCATTGTCTCCTGTCAATGTAAACAAACATGTTTGTCTTAGCGATTTGCAGAATAAGAAGTAGGACTGAGTGAACTTGTCGGCTCTCAAGTTTTACATTGTTTTGTTTTTGACTGCAGTTATGTAACCAAAAAAATCTGCATTTGTAAGTTACACTTTTACGACAAAGAGATTGCGCTACAGTACTTGTATGAGGTGAATTGAAAAATACTATTTCTTTTGTTTATCATTTTTACAGTGCATATAGTTGTAATCAAAATAATAATATAAAGTGAGCACTGTGCACGTTGTATTCTGTCAAGTATCAGAGGGGTAGCCGTGTTCGTCTGGATCTACAAAAAGCGACACAGGACTCTTTGTCGTTGTATTCTGTGTTGTAATTGAAATCAATATTGAAAATGTAGAAAAACATCCAAAAATATTTAATAAATTTCAATTGGTATTCTATTGTTATAAGTGCGATTAATCGCAATTAATTTTTTTAATCGCGATTAATTTTGAGTTAATCACGTGAGTTAACTGTGATTAATTGACAGCCCTAATATAAACATGTAAACAGACTCGCCCAGACTCTGTTTAGCACAGACAGAACAGCACACACAGAACTGTATGTGTGTATCTAGGATTGTCAAAAAAACATTGGCTGATATGACCTTGTACTATTTGAGAAATGGTGTGTAATCGCATGATTAAAGGCTGCATTGTAACGCAGGATGGAAATCAGGGCTTAAAACAGGTCAGCAAGCTTCCAGATACAAGGCGCAAAGCCACTGCACACAAACTGCAGCTCTAAGGACAGAGGCCCCTAACTACAGGGGGTCTGGCCAAGCGGTTGTTGGTGCAGGATCCAAGGGCAATGGTGGTGGCTGGGAAGTAGCTTTATCCCACCATGATTCTGCAGCCGGCCAGGGTTCTGGTGTAAATCAGAGCAGTCAAAAAGCTGCTTAAAGTAACACCTGGCTGCCTATGGCCCCAAGCGTCATTCCAGCAGCAAGAACAGACAGAGCATCTCTATGCTCGAGTCACATCCTCTCGGCTATGGTCTGGCTGTACTGTACACCATACAGGGATTCCACCTTTGCCGGGGGAATTCCTGGGTAGTTGGCGAAGCTGGTTTTACAGTCGCTTTGTGAGGACATAGTGGGCAAAGTACTGTTATGCTGGAGAGTGTTGGTAGCTGCCACAAGTGTGTCTTTGATCTGTAGCCATCATAGCCCTCACTGAAGCTGATGGGCATGCTAGCCACTTTTCATTCAGGTTAAGCAAGGGAGCAATGAAATGCCCCTTTGTTTAGTGAGAGCTGAAACAATGGAAGCCACAGCCCAAGGCACCAGATTGCATGGCAAGGCCTGAACAAGAACCAGGGAGAATAAAAGGAGTTTCCCTGGGACTGATTACAAATGCTGAGGCTGGGGCTGCATGTGACAGAAGCACACAGGACAAGAAACCAGAGAAGCACTGGTGAGTGTGGCCCTAGGAGGAAGACAAGAGAGAGATGGATGACAGGAAAGCAGGCTTGGATTTGTGAGCAAAGAAACTGCCTCTTGTTGTTTGTTCCTGCTGTGTTCAGGGAAATGGGACTTTGTGAATGTACTTTATAAACTAACACTAAAGAAATACATGACTCAGATCATCAATTTCCCCTCCTAAGGGAAACAGCTCAGCAGGGCCCCAAATATTGGCTAACCGCTTGGGTCAAAGGGCAACAGTACTGTAGTGGACTGAAGAAGTGGACCCAGTGCCTGGAGAAATTCCTGTTTGGTTGGCTAGGAGTCCCAGATATCATAGGTCACTATCAATGAAAGCGTCAGCAAGAAATGGCATCTGACAACTCTTCTTATATTGTGTCCAGTTGGCAGGTGTTTGCAAATTTCAAACTCTTACGAGATGCAGGAGTATGGAGGTATGATGGGAACCGTCTGTAGAGGAAGTCGAGACACAGTGCTGCTGAAAAGCGGATTTACACTTTGCATTCTAACTAAGCAGTTCAGCTGGGATGCAGTAATTTTTAAGACAATCCAGTTGTAGGTTGCCAATCTGGCTCCATCCCAAATCTCTGTACTAAGCTCCTTGACATCCTGTTTAGAAATGCAGGATTAAAATCTAATTGCTCCGTGCTTATATTGCATTTTTAATTTGAACAGAAGCAGCTGAGAGTCTGTGGCTAATAATCAATCTCTCTGGTAATGATGTGTATCTGAGGAAGGAAACGGGCATTAGGAACTTAAAAAGGCCCATCCAAAACCACTGTATGAAACCAAAGAGACATATTCTCATTAACCGTTGGGAGTGACAACAGAAAGCGGCGATGAAACATCCGAGGATGGCTTTGCTGTACCGTTCCGGCTTAGCTTTGAATTGCTGACCAGACTGTTGCACCTGAATTAATTCTCTGTGTTTATTGCCGTCTCTCTGTTGTACTGAAACATAATTACTTTAGTGCCAAGGACCAGTTAAATCCATCTGCGTGGCTGGCTGTTAAAATTAATGGAGCTTCTTTTCAATAGAGTATTTCAAAATAAAGACTGGCTGCAAAGAAAACACTGTGGAACTCATTAAGCTTCTAAAGGCAAGTGCTTTCCCAAGATAATCTCTTCATCTCTGTGCTCCACCATTTCCACCCATGGAGCTAGCAGAAACCAGCAACACTTTATTTCGGTTCCAAGAAGACAGAGGGCAAGCTAGACGGAGCAGATATCTGAGCATTAGCTGTTACATTCATGTACAAGAGAGACGCTATTAGCAGAGGTTAACAGAAGCTGGTGCATGTACATAATAAAAGCCAGACAAAAGAACATTAGTGATGGCAAGCAAAGCACTCCCAAATCAGGCAATAGAGCTAAGGGGGAGTTGGCACCCTTAATCGCTGCCCCTTGGTGCATTATCTTCCCAGGCCAGATCCTGAGCCGGACTGCAGAGCTTTGCATCTCCAGTGTGGTCGGGAAAGGGGGCCTAGTCAGGGGATCCCTGTCCCCCAGCTGCCGCACTGGCCCCTGGAGGCCTTTGGGAGCCAAGCCAAAGACCGGAACTGGCACACAGCAGGAAAAGGAAGGTCCAAATGGCTCCTTTGCTGCCTGCTCCTCTTGAGCTGCGCCCATTGACAGCTGCAGCTCAGCATCTAGCCCGTAGTCTTTTATGACATGATCACAAGCTAGTCTTCTGCAGAGCCCCTGCCTCATTCCTGGCCCAGGAAGGACAAGGCTTAGTGAAGGAGGCACCTGGCCAATCTTTGTTTCTGCTTGTTTGCTGTGGCCCTGTGTCTCGTTTGTCACGCACCAGGCCAGCCCCACTCTGAGAAAGGCATTGTGCTCTCTTTCTAGGCTCTTCGATGGCGATCACACTGAACTCTCTCTGCCCCTCACATGCCTTGATGAATGTATCCTCCAGCTCCCTGGGACGTCAGGATGTGGCATTATCCCCAGAGTGCAGATGGAGAACTGTGGCCCACAGAGATCAAGCAACTTGCCCAAGATCTCACACGAAACCTGAAGCATAGGAATGAACAGAACCCAGGTGTCCTGGGCCACTGCCTTAACCGCATAACCATCCTTGCTTTTCCAGCAATATAACTCGCTTGCTAAATACCATTTAACTATGGGCAGTAAATGAGGGGAGGATGCTGGAGAAACCAACCACTTCACCGATGACACACATCCCACTGGTGTAGTGAATGAGACAGGGCGCTCTGGAACCCAGACCCATTCATTCACAAACTGGAGCAATGGTCTGAAATAAATAGGATGAAATTCAATAAGGACAAATGCAAAGTACTCCACTTAGGAAGAAACAATCAGTTGCACACACACAAAATGGGCAATGACTGCCTAGGGAGGAGTGCGGCGGAAAGGGATCTGGGGGTCATAGTGGATCACAAGTTAAATATGAGTCAACAGTGTAACACTCGTGCAAAAAAAGCAAACATCATTCTGGGCTGTATTAGCAGGAGTGTTGTAAGCAAGACACGAGAAGTAATTCTTCTGCTCTACTCCGCGCTGATATGGTCTCAACTGGAGTTTTGTGTCCAGTTCTGGGTGCCACATTTCAGGAAAGATGTGGACAAATTGGAGGAAGTCCAGAGAAGAGCAACAAAAATGATTAAAGGTCTAGAAAACATGATCTATGAGGGAAGACTGAAAAAACTGGGTTTGTTTAGTCTGGAGAAGAGAAGACTGAGAGGGGACATGAGAACAGTTTTCAACAACATAAAAGGTTGTTATAAGGAGGAAGGAGAAAAATTGTTCTCCTTAACTTCCGAGGATAGATCAAGAAGCAATGGGCTTAAATTTCAGCCAGGGTGGTTTAGGTTGGACATTAGGAAAAACTTCCTAACTGTCAGGGTAGTTAAGCACTGGAATAAATTGCCTAGGGAGATTGTGGAATCTCCATCATTGGAGATTTTTAAGAGCAGGTTGGACAAACACCTGTCAGGGATGGTCTAGAAATAGTCCTGCCATGAGTGCAGAGGACTGGACTAAATCAGTGGTTCTCAACCAGGTGTACACGTACCCCTGGGGGTACGCAGAGGTCTTCCAGGGGGTACAGCAACTCAGCTAGAGATTTGCCTAGTTTTCCAACAAGCTACATAAAAAGCACCAGCGAAGTCAGTACCAACTAAAATTTCATACAATGACTTGTTTATACTGCTCTATACACTATACACTGAAATGTAAGTACAATATTTATATTCCAATTGATTTATTTTATAAATACATGGTAAAAATGAGAACATAAGTAATTTTTCAGTAATAATGTGCTGTGATGCTTTTGTATTTTTATGTCTGATTTTGCAAACAAGTGGTTTTTAAGTGAGGTAAAACTTGGGGGTAACGAGACAAATCAGACACCTGAAAGGGGTACAGTAGCCTGGAAAGGTTGAGAGCCACTAGACCAGATGAACTCTCGAGGTCCTTTCCAGTCCTACGATTCTATGATTGCACAACCCAGTCTCATTCGCCATCCATCCTGTACATTGAGTGAAGCAGAGGTCCTGCAGAAAAACCAGTATGCATTGTAATGCATACACACAAATGAGCAGAGTTAAGGTTGTACAGGCTTTAATAGCAGTACCAGGTGCTCAGTTTCTGTGAAAATCAGGCTACTTATTTGGGTGCCTAAATATGTATTTAGGGGCCTAACTCCAGGCACCCAAATTTGAGAATGTTGGCATTAACTTCTAGCTGTAAAATGGAGATAATGATACCCACAGGAAAGTTGTGAGGCTAAAGGACTGAACATTTCTAATTCACCCTGAGATCTTTGGATGGACGATGCTATGGAAGTGTTAAGGAGGAGGAGGAGGATACAGGCTAAACACTTCAGTTGAGGGAGGAGAATCGATGTGGAAATACTACAGCTCATTTATAATACCTTCCCCTAAACTTTGTAAACTAAACTTCCGCTTGTAGAGAAGTTCCATAGGATCAAAGTGGGAAGTTATCTCGTTTCTACAAGATTTGTGACCCATCCTATATAATTTAACAAGTAGGGCCCTGTTTCCGCAAGGTACTTAAGTATGTGCCTACCTTTAGTCTCATTAATTATTCCATTGATTTCAGTTTCATAGATTTTACAGCCAGAAAGTGCCATTAGATTATCTGATCTGACCTACTCATAGACTCATAGACTTTAAGGTCAGAAAGGACCATTATGATCTTCTAGTCTGACCTCCTGCACGATGCAGGCCACAGAATCTCACCCACTCACTCCTGTAACAAACCCCTGACCTATGTCTGAGCTACTGAAGTCCTCAACTTCTGGTTTAAAGACTTCAAGGTGCAGAGAATCTTGTGTGTCCGGCCAAAGAATTTCATCCAGTTATTTCTATATTGGCCCCAGTAATGTGTGTTTGACTAAAGTGACCTTCCAGAAAGGCAGCCAGTCAACATCAGAAGATTGAGAGCTGGCGAATCCACCCCTTCCCTTGGTAGTTTGTTCTAATGGCTAATCACGCTCCCTGTTAAATGTGAATGCCAATGCTCTTTTGTTTAAAGCTAGGCATGGGCTTAAGCACTGTTCTGAATGTGGGTTTATATCCCCGCTATAGGGTTCTATAGGGTGGGCCACAAAACCAATAGGAAGGAGATCATCCTCTATTAAGTTCCACAGGACCCTACTGACTCCATTTCTATTCAGTTCTTTAGGGCTCTTGCATCATGCATAATACTTGTCCGAAATCCCAAACTGTGAGCTAAGTCTGAAAGTCTGTGAAGGAAGCAGGAAAGCATAACTGAGAAGCAGGGGATGTTTTAAGAGGTCTCAGAACAATATATTGTTCTTTTCTGCCAATGCAGAACAGACGCAGTGAGCAGTGGAAGCAAATTCTGGATACACACAAAGGCATTTAAGCAACTGACGGGACTGAAACAGCTGTTGTCTATCATAACTCTGCAGTGGAAAGTGCCAATCTAGGAAACAGGCAGAAAACTCACAAGAACTGCAATGAAAGTGCATCATTATTGTAATGGAATACGTATCATCTGAGGTGTGTTACTAAAGTAACTGCCAAAGGCCCCAGGTTGGATCGGGCCCCCCACTCAGCTAGGCACTGTAAAAAACACACAGGAAGACCCCAAAACATTCCCCCTCCTCTCTCATTGTTGTGCAGGGTACTTGAGGCCTCGACATGATTTAAACCATAGTTCAGTCACGTCTACGCTACAGGACAGCAGTGTGTTTAATCGCCCCAGCTTGTTAGAACGGTGTCCTGCAACGCAGGGGCTTTTCACGGTGAAAATGGGGCCTCAAAGAGACATTTTTGTACCTGGATACCGAGTAGAGAAAGAAAAGACCGTCAGAGAGGAGGAATTTACCACTGAGGAACTTTAACCCAAATTTAAAGCCTGCAATTATACATCCATTCAATTCCTCCAGATAAGTTACTGTAACAGCCTATTTGCATCCAACAGGCATGATCGAGTATTAAAATCTCCACCTGAAAATTGCGATCGTTTAGACTGTGCAAAGGAAGCTAATCTGGGAAATGCTGCTGGATTTTTTTCCAGACTATAAAATCCTTTGGCGGTTGGATCACTGGCATCGTTATTGCTTCCTATTTTATTGTCACCACTAAGCCCCTGGAGTGAGCCGAGCAGCCGGAGATCTAGCAGATGATATACAGAGCCTCACAGGTGCCGACTTTTAGTTTTCCCTGGGGCTGCTCCACCCCCGCTCTGTCTCGAGGCCCCGCCCCTACTCCGTTCCTTCCTCAAGGCCCCGCCCCATCTCTTCCTGCCCCCACTCCACCCCCTCCCCCGAAACCCTGCCCTCACTTGAAACCCTCCCCCAAGGTCCTGCTTTCACTTTGCCACTTCCTGCCCCCACTCTGCTCCCTCCCCCAAGGCCCCACCTCTTCCCGTCCCCATTCCGCTCCCTCTCCCGAGGTCCTGCCCTCGCTTCACCTCTTCCCGTCTCCGCTCCAGCCCCTCCCCGAGGCCCCCACCCACCTGTCATTCACTGCTTTCCACCTTCCCCCAAGTCCCTCCCCGAGCCGCCAAACAGCCATTTGGCAGCAGCCGCCGATCAGCTGTTTGGCAGTGCCTCAAATTAGCTAATCGGGGTGCCGCCAAACAGCTGATTGCCGCTGCCACCGCAGAACAGCTGTGCCTGGTGGGTGCTGAGCACCCATTTTTTTCCCTCACGGGTGCTCCAGTCCCGGAGCACCCATGGAATCAGCACCTATGCAGACCGTGAAACATTGCTGGTTTAGTCTGAACTCCCCTGACCAAACTGTCAACAAATGCAATGTTCCCATATGTGATTCCTAGATAGTGGCTCAATGCTAGGGTGAGGGCCATACTACGAGGCAGATTCTCTCCAGTATTCTGACTCCTTTGTGCTTCTGAAACCTGGTCATACCTGGTGAAAATCAGCCCAGTGTGAGGGAGTTCTCAGCTGGCTCCTATGCCATGCCCCTCACCTCCTCAATGTAGACACTTTGAGTCACAATTAGCCTACAGCAGTAACTGGGGAGATTTGCTCAAGTGCAAGGGAACCAAAGTAACTGTGACCAGGTGCCAAATTCTAGGACTATGTGTGGAGGTACAGAGCTATTCTGCTGACCCCCTCGGGCAACCTGACCAGGAAGAGCTAGTTCACTTCAACTAATGAGTTTAAAAGATTGTGCCTCTCTATGAGGCAGAGAAGAAGATCCTGTAAGGAGAAACCATAGGAACAGCCATTTTAAGAGAACAGGCTAAAGTTGATACAAGTTAAGAATAAAGGAAACTTCGCCAGGAAGTGGGCAGAGGGGTGTTTGGACAATAACCCATTGTGTGTGTGTTTTGTGTTGAGGAACTATTTCTCGCAACAAAGCTGGAGATGCAAACTGCAGAAGGTACATATTAAGCTGCCTGATCCCCTCTTCAATGTCCTTTCAAGGATATCCCAAGGCAGAAATAGATTCATACATTTTAAGGCCAAAGGGACCATTACGATCATGCATTGTGACCTTCTGCATAATACAGGCCAGAGATTCTCACCTAGAAAACTCATCAAGCCCATAACTTCTGTTTGTGCTCCAGTGTATCTTTTAGAAAACCATTCAGTCTAGATTTAAAGACTTCAAGTGATGAAGAATCCACCACATTCCAAAGGAAGTTGTTCCAATGACTAATTATCCTCACAGGCAAAAGTGTGTCTTATTTCGAGTGTGTATTTGTCTAGCTTCAGCTTCCACCCACTGGATCTTGTTCTGCCTTTTTCTGCTATTTTAAAGGGCTATCTGCTGTCAGAAATCTCCTCCCCATGTAGGCACTTATAGACAGTGATCAAATCACCTCTTAACATTGTCTTAGAAAAACTAAATAGAATGAGCTTACGGCCTGGTCTATACTACAAAGTTAGATCGACATGAGCTGCCTTGAGTCGCCCTAGTTGTGCATATGTCTACACTTACATCTGTCTCCCACTGAGGTAAGCTCTCCATTATGTTGACATAGTAACGTCACCTCCCCGAGCGGCATTATGTCATGGTCGATGTACAGAAGTCGATGCATCATAAATATAGACACTGCATTACTTACGTTGACCCTAATAGTCCTCCAGCAGTTGTCCTGACACTGACCACTCTGGTCACTATTGTGAACTCCATTGCCCAGGGGTCATGGAGACTGGAAGGCTCCCTGCCCCCATTGTGGTGCTGTGTATAAGAAATGTGACCATTTACATCACTGTTATGCAATTTCCCTAAGTCTTGTACAAAGTAAGTCATGTAAGGTATCAATGGAAAAGTTATGATTTACTAAGTGCGATTATTCTGTTTATATGCATGTATCCTCGTTGTATCAGACGTTATGAATATTGGCTATGTATTTGTATCTTAAACATGTGTTGTACATGTAGCGGTACAACAAAAAGAGGCAGGCAGCGGGGCCCAGGCGGAGCTGTTTGTTCATATCTACAGGGATGTTCCTTGAACCCTCCATGAAAGTTTCATCGAGATCTCTCATGGAGGGACTCTGCAATCCTCTGCCGAGGGCTTCTAGGGATGGCAGCCTTATTTCTTCCTCCGTCGTAGGACACTTTCCCGCCCCACTCAGTGATAACTCCAGCAGGCCCCATTGCAGCACACAAGCTAGCAGCATATGGAACTGGGCAGCTTCGGGACACCAGAAGCAGCGGTGCTCTTTGTTATCCTCAGGAGTGAGATATCAGCTAAAATCGCCACCGCCTGTGGAAAACAGTGCTAGTAATAATATATGGAGATATACCTATCTCATAGAACTGGAAGGGACCCTGAAAGGTCATCAAGTCCAGCCCCCTGCCTTCACTAGCAGGACCAAGTACTGATTTTACCCCAAATCCTTAAGTGGCCCCCTCAAGGACTGAACTCACAACCCTGGGTTTAGCAGGCCAATGCTCAAACCACTGAGCTATCCTTCCTCCCTCAGCCACTGCCCTATACTCATAGTTTCATGCAACTGAGCAAACTCCCTCCTCATTTTCCTCTGTCCTTGTGGGCCACACTCACCTGGCTGGTGCTGTGAGTGGGGCTATGCACAAGCTCTCCGAAGCAGAAGTGTCAATAAGCATGTCTTGTTTGAAACTTTAGGAGCGCACAGGGAGGAAGTTCTGAAACTTAACTGTCACTTTCCGTTGTGACTAGACTGACAACGGTACCTCGGTGTGTTTTATCCATAGCTGCTGCGGCGGCGGCCTGGAGGGGTTCCCTATCCACAGAACACCTGAGCCAGATAAGCAGGAGAAAGAAGAGGACTCAGGGTGACATGTTCTGTGAGATCCTGCAAGCCAGTGCTGCATCAGACCATGAACAGAGGGCCTGGAGGATGAATACTGCAGACTATACAGAGAAGGAAAGAGCAGACAGGAGAAAGGTGCAGGAAAAGGAGGGGGAGATACACCAGGACATAATGGGGCTTCTCCAGCAGCAAACACAGATGCTGCAGACTCTTGCAGTCCTAGAGGTTCAGCAAACACAGGCTCGCCTCCCTTTGCAGTCCATGGAGAACCCCAGGAAAGCACCTCCCTACATGCCCCCTCAACATTCCATGTGGTATCAGGGGCCCCATCCCTACCCCTACCCCTCCTCCTGAGGGGACATTAAGGACAACCACAGCTTCACATATACTGACCTGTGAGAGCCACAGCTGACGTATGTGTAGCTAAAATGGACATGAATGTTCCTTCCCCTTCTTTAAGCTCTGTTCCATACATTTATAAAGTTTTGCATATATTTGCTTTTAACTTGCACAGAATTTTTAAGTGTTTTTGTTACTCAATAAAACTGTACAGTTTGGAAAACAATTCATCTTTACTAGTTCCCAACATATGTTGCAGAATGCCTGGCAGTAGTTAAAGCACCCACTTGCTATCGTACACGTTGGCATAACTCATAGGATCAGTGACAAACAGTGTAATAATCATAAATGTGCAATGAGCAGCACAAAATTAATAGGTGCATTGCCAGTGTAATATTTATATTCATATAGTCACACAATTCCTAACAGGCCCCCACACTTCAGGACCAGGTGGAGCAGACAGTACACCATAATGCATTACTGTGGCTTGCTGCTAAAGAGATCTTCCAAAGCCTCCCTGAGCTTTATAGCTCCGTGTGGAGCCTTTCTGATAGCACTTGTGTCTGGCTGTTCAAACTCAGCGAACAGCCACTCCACCTCTGCCCTCCACCGCGGTGGCAACTTTCCCCCCTCTGCTTCACAGATATTACACAGGACACAGCAGGCAGCTATAACCATTGGGATATTTTTCTCACTGAGACCCAATCTTGTGAGTGAACAATGCCAGCTTCCCTTCAATCTACTAACAACACATTCAACTGTCATTCTTCACCTGCTGAGCTGGGAGCTGAATCTTTCCTTGGTGCTGTCAAGGGGGACAGTGTACAGCTTCATGAGCCAGGGGAGTCGGGGGCAGACTGGGTCCTTCAGGAACATTATTGGCATTTCAACATTGCCAGTGGTAATCCACAGTCAGGAAAGTCCCTGCTTGTAGCTTTCAGAGCATTTCTCTGTTCTTAAAGATTCGAGTGTCGTGTGTTTTCCCCGACCAGCCAACACTGATGTCGGTGGAGCGTCCCTGGTGATCAACCAACGCTTGCATAACCATAGCCCTTTCTGTTGATGTGGTCTGTGGCAAGGCGGGCCGGTGACAAAATAGGGGTCTGCGTGCCATCTATTGCTCCACCGCAGTCCAGAACCATACTGCTGCAAATCCATCCACTATGTCCTGCATGTAGATGAGAGTCACAGTCCTGCATAGCAGGAGACGATTAATGGCCCTGCACACTTGCATGACACTGGTCCCCACAGTGGATTTTCCAACTCCAAAATGATTTCCCACTGATTGGTAACTGTGACACTGAGCCAGAAAGGGTTAAGCAACTAGCAGGCTTAATGACCCAAATGCAACCTTTAAAGACATATTAGAAAAGTATGGAAATGATAATTAGGGCTATTCCATATAAATAGCTAACGTAGCCATGTTAAATAGACTACAGCTTTGAAATGCAAACCTGTATTGTTAGAGACTTAGCGGTGATACTAATTGTATGTGTTTACATATATCTTGTTAGATGTTAGCCACGTAAACATACTGTTCCTGACTGTTACTGTATCTATTGATTCAGAGATCAAAAGGGAATATTAACCATTAGATTAAATTTGGGTCTAATAATGTCACTGTCTACATTTCTCTTTGAAGTTTTTGTAGAAAACTATCTATGAACAGCTTAATAGATAATTGCCTTATGCTGATGAATGCAACTAGTTTCCTCTGTATACATAGGAAATAGGTAATTCTACTTCAAAGCCACTATTCTTCATCCAAGGAATACCTGCTGTCAAGAGGCTGTCATAGCCTGCCAGAGATCTATAAAAGAACTCTAGGGCCCTGATCCTGTATCTCAGATCTGCTTAACCTTCATTAGGGGAAGTTTGAGTCGCAAGACTGAAGTCCCAGCTCCAGACTGGGTCACCCTGATATTGGACATTGGACTAGGACCTATGGAACTAATCTTGAAAGAACTCTCTGCAACTCTGACACTCACCATCTCTACTATGAAACTGACCTAAGAACTCTATTCATATCTCTATGCATAATGATCTTTAACCAATATTCTCTCTTTTCTTTTTAAATAAATGTTAGTTTAGTTAATAAGAATTGGCTGTAAGCGCGTATTCCGGTAAGATCTGAGATATTCATTGACCTGGTGGGTAATGTGTCCGACCCTTTGGGATTGGTAGGACTTTTTATATGATGAGCAAGGTTTTTCGTAATCATCATATTTGACTTGGCTGTCTGGGTAGGAGCCCAAGGCTGGGTTGCTTTAAGAGAGCTGTGGCTTTGGCTTCTGGGTAACCAGTAAGGTATTGTAGAAGCTGTTTTGTTTCTGGCTTGGTGAATCTAAGTGTTAGAATAATCACCAGTTTGGGGGATTGTCTGCCCCATTCTTTGGGGTCTGCCCTGATTGAGCAATCTCAGTGTGGCCCCCTGAGACCCTGGTCACAGTAGCAATTCGGCACGGCAAGTTTCCACAGTGCGATCACCACTTGTTTCTCCACTGTCAGGGCAACTCTCATTCTGGAGTCCCTGTGCTGAAGGGCTGGGGCAAGCTCGGCACACAGATCCAGGAAAGTTCTGCAGCCACTGCTCATCATCCCAAGCCTGCATTACAATGCGATCCCACCACTCAGTGCTGGTGTCTTAGGCTCAGAAGCAGCACTCCACCTTCTGCAGCTGCTCCATGAACACCAACAACAACTTTGAAATGGTTCTCACTATGTCCCTCAGCAATCGGGCCTCTGGGAAATCGTCATGTTCCTCGCAGCGCTTGAAATATTGGAGGACTGTGCATCCTATGTTTGCAGTTCTCATGATGATAATACAGAGCTGTGCAGGCTCCAGGCTTCGGTCAGAGATGGTGGACAGAGGCAAGTCCCGTGCGGGTTCATGGGATTTTCGAGATAGGCGTGAGAATTATGGGCTAGAGATTCCATTATGGGGATGGAAAAAATTGCATGATGGGAACTTGACCCCACAGTGCCAGTCACCTCTTGAGTGACTTGTTTCTGCCCCACTATCCGTTGCCATCTGATGGATGGTGGTGAGCTGCACACTGGGATATCTACCAACGGTGCACCACACTATGCATCAAAACAAGCACTCCTGGTGAGTAGGCATAGTGCCGATACAAAGAGCCAAGGATGTTGTGACCGGGGTCCTAGTGGGGAGCCAGCTGTGGTCACTCAATTAGGGTGAACTGCAAAGAATAGGGCAGACAAACCCCATAAAGCTGGTGGATATTCCACTACTTAGATTTACCAAGCCAGCATAAAACAGCTTCTTTATTACCTTACTGGTTACTCAGAAGTCATTAGCAATAACATCAGTTCTATCACAAGTGTACATTTCCAATTATTTTCTGTCATGCCAAGCCTTTGGTTTAGACAAATCATTCTTTAGGTCAGCTTGTTCCAGATCCCTTTTGAATCTTTGTAGCTTTTTCTTGACCTCAGGGTCTTCCTTAACATAGGCTTTTAGTTTAACCACTTCCTTGGGGTTTTGGTATTTTAGGGTTAACCCGTGGCTTTTATTTGCAAGGTTTAATCCTTCCCTTCCTCCCTGTCCAGTAGGGTCAAAATCTGAACTCTTTTGCTTAACAGAATCCATTGGCTGGCTAGATGTGTCCTTTTTGCGAACAGCTAAAGGCAAGTCTTTCTCCCCCCAGTCAGTCAGGCAATTTGCAGCAACACAGACACTAGCTTGTTTACTAGTTTTCAAATCCTCAAGCTTTACCAATTCCAAGGCTGGACTCTGTCTTAAAGAGAGATCCATTTTCACTAGCATGTTAGACTCAAGTAGGGTGACCAGACAGCAAATGTGAAAAATCGGGATGGGGGGGGAGGGGGTAATAGGAGCCCATATAAGAAAAAGACCCAAAAATCGGGACTGTCCCTATAAAATCGGGACATCTGGTCACCCTAGACTCAAGGTTCTTTTGTCCTTCCCTTACCAACCTCTGCTTCCACATGGAATCAGATGTCAAGTCATATCCAAAATATCTAGAGATGAGAGTTTGCCTGCTCTCCCCTGCACCCTTGTAACCCAGTAACCAGTAACCCGATCTTTTCTCAGTACCTGAGTCACAGACAGCTTACTTAAAGAACCAACATGGAGACATTCATGTTCCAACAACATTGTCTCCCCAACAAAGCTGGTTAAGCTTATAGGGCTGTTTAAATTCCCTAACCATTTTTATTTCATTTGAAACTTTTTCAAAGCTATCCACACTGGTTCTTTCTAAAGCAAAGTCAGTGGATCTCTACACCTCAGAAAGACTCTGGCAGTTAGGAACTCAAAAAAAAGACTCCCAAACAAACTGTTGCTTTCTCTATAAAGTGATTCACCCTGAATTAAGTCAATTAAATCATTTCCACACCCATCAGTTGCAGCAAACTGCTTGCAAAAACTACCCTGAAGATTTTTCTCTTCAGGAATCTTTCTAAGCAACAGCCAATTTTTCACAGAAATTCTGCCCTTACCCTTTTCATCTAGGGCTTGCTCTAAGGCAGTGGTTCCCAAACTTTAACAACCTGTGAACCCCTTTCACTAAAATGTCAAGTCCCGTGAACCCCCTCTTAAAAATGAATATTTCCAGGGATTTTCTCCTTTACCTGAGTATAAATTATAAAAGCCGCGATCTTGGAAATATAAAATTTGTTTTTGTGACATGTTTATTACACACTATGTATTATTAATTATTATTTATCATTACAGTAGTTGTATTACATTATGAAAATGGCAGCTCTTCCAAGATCTCACTTTTGTAGCTTGTATCACTTTGAATAAGCCTGTTATAAGACAAGGCTCCTATGTTTCATCAAGGAGTATCAGATGTGAAACAGCATGAAGGTATTTAAGAAGCCAACTCAAAGAGTTCCTCCTACACAAGCATTCAGGTCTTGAGCAGTCCAGGCAAACAACGCACGTTACAACAAAACTTAAACTTGTTCTTCATAATAATTTAAAAAACAATACTAGCTGCCTATTTAATTTAAAAAACAGCAAAAAATATCCACCTCCCTTTCCATTTCTTATAAGGAGTCTTGAAGGTTAAGTCTCCTCAGTGTCCCATGCTGTCCGGGGTCCCTAGGGACAGCTCTGTCCGCCATTAGGGAATTTTCCCCCAAGAACCCCCTGTAACATTTTGTGAACCCCCAGGGGTTCACGAACCCCAGTTTGGGAAACACTGCTCTAAGGGAATGTTTTCCTGAGCAACAACAGACTCTTTCTGGGTTTCACTTAAATCCAGAATCACCTCTGTCCCATCAGGAGGATTTTCACAAAACCCCCTTTCAGGTAAAATGCTAGACTTAATAGTCAAAAGATCAGAAGCATTCTTTTTCTTGTTACAAGTTTCCACACTGTCAGTGGGCAACATAGTCAACTTACCTTCATGCTTTCCTTGTGCCCTGGCTATGATATCACCCTGATCAGACAAGGTTGTCATATCTTTACCCAGCAACATACTAGCAACAGGCAAAATAGAAGCACCAGAATCAGTTGGTTTCTGGGAGCTATTTATGACCTCAACTAGATGCAACCTAGTTGCAATGTCATCATCCCTAGCAGACACAAATTCAGGACCACTTCCTTCCTGGGCTTTAGTTGCATCCAGAATCAACTCTGGGTCAACTGACAACTTTTCAACCATCGTAGGCTGACAGGCTTCTTCTGTCTGCTCTACAAACAGAAAAGAGCTGGAGAAACATTCCCCTTTAATCGACACACAGCCTGGGATCTCCTTTCCTTTGTCCCAGCACACACGGCTATTCACAGACAACTGCTTGGAGACTAGGGTAGTGGACAAGTCATTACCCCTAACAGACACAGGAACATTTCCTCCACTGTCACAATTCTGCACACTGGTAAGACCTAAGGTGCAGGGATACTCATGTTCCACTAACCTTGCCTTCCCACACTGCTGACTAGACAAAGCCATCAGCTCACAAGGCTGCCTATACTCATCTAAACTTTCTTTGCCTTTCCTTCCCTGACCAGATAAGCTGCTGTTTTCCACAAATAGTGTCGTATTACACTGAGCTACTTTAAGCACATCACTTTTACCTGAGTCAGGCTGACTTTCCCCAAGCTTTACTAGTCTACATTCCATCGCCCATAAAAAAATTACTCTTTTGTTCCTCAGTTAGGGCTTTAACCTGATCACTACCTTTAATTTGCTCTAGAGAAACATCTTCCTGAGCCTTATCTAATGCCAGATTTACTTCTGAGATACCAGACCGACAATTAGGAATTTTTTCCACATATGCACTGCTTCTTTGCACAGATAAACAACTATCTTCCTCAGACAAACATTTGGAGAAACCCTCCATAGGCAAATCCTTGCCCCTAGTAGACACAGGTTCAGGATTATTTCTTTCCTGTGACTGGTTTATGTCATCAACTTGACTGAACAAAGTTTTAATATCATCCCCAATCAAAAGATCCTTAGGCAATAACTTCCTTACACCAGCTATAACTTCATGTTTAACACCATTCCAGTCAAAATGGATTCTGGCTAAAGGCACACACACAGTAAACTCCTAGAGGATTACAATAGTCACACTCTTATTTGGCAAATAATCTTCCTCTTTGACAAGATCTGCTTTAACAAGAGTGATGTTAGAAGCTGTAATTTGCCCTAAACAGCTTTTACCATTGACTTTTACATTCTCGGCACAAGTTATGGGCTTATCTTCACCCGAGCTCACAGTAAAAGCATTTACATCAGTGGGTCTCAAACTTTTTTACTGGCGACTCCTTTCACATTGCAGGCCTCTGAGTGTGACCCCCACAATAAATTAAACAAACTTTTTAATATATTTAACACCATTATAAATGCTGGAGGCAAGCAGAGTTTGGTGTGGAGGCAGACAGCTCACAACCCCCCATGTAATGACCTTGCGACCCCCTGAGGGGTCCCAACCCCCAGTTTGAGAACCCCTGATTTACATAAAAGGTGGCAGTGTTGGGGTAAACGTGGTTACACACAGACAACTGCTTAGAGTCAAACAACATACCGACATTGTTACAAACTGGATAGATTCTATCCCCATCTTTGTTATTGAAAGGAACTGGTTTTTCAGGATGATTCAGTTCCTGTTGTTCCTTTATTCTCTTGAGTTGGAGCTTAAGTCTGTCCACTTTTGTCTTAGCTTCTAGTTCCTGCAATCGAATATAAGCCATTTTTTGTTCACGTTCAAAACACAGGCATTCTCTTTCAGCAACTTCTCCTTCCGTATCAGCTATTTTTTGCTTTTGTTCAAGTTCTAGCTGCTGGTTTCTCACTGCAAGCATTTTCGCTGGGTCTGCTTCCTTATCACTGGCAATTAACAGATTTTTCAGTTCCTGCTCTGGGGCCTTTTGCTTAAAATACAACCTTCTCTAAGCACAATTCTTCCAGGCTTTTTCTGTCAGGATCTTGATCATGGGTCACTCACTGTAACTGATTTTTAACCCTTAAACTCTCCAATATCAAAAAAAATTTTGACAAGCTTGTGATTCTGATCCAAAAACCCAATTAACCTGTGGTAATGTGTATCCAAGCACGACTAGGCCATTGTGACCAGGGTCCTGGTGGGGAGCCAGCTGTGGTCACTCAATTAGGGTGAACTGCAAAGAATGGGGCAGACAATCCCCAAAAAGGTGGTGGATATTCCAATACTTAGATTCACCAACCAGCATCAAACAGCTTCTTTATTACCTTACTGGTTACTCAGAAGTCCAAACAACACAGTTCCTTTAAAGTGATCCAGCCTCAGGCCTCCGTCCAGGTACCCACGTCAAATCTGATGAACATTTCTGTAAATCTTATTTCATCATATAAAAGAAAAGGTTCTACCAATCCCAAAGGATTGGACACATCACCTCCCAGGTTAACAAATGTTTCAGATCTTACCCAGATACATGCTACCGTCTATTCTTATTAACTAAACTAAAATGTATTAAAAACAAAAGAGAGAGAGTCTGGTTAAAAGATCAATATACAGACAGACATGAGTTCAATCCATTGAGGTGCAGATTCATAGCAGAGATGGTGAGCTTTGTAGTTGCAAAGAGTTCCTTTAGAATTCAGTTCATAGATCATAGTCCAATGTCCAAATCTCACATTCAGGGTGGACCAGCATAACTGGGACCTCAATCTTGCGACTCAAACTTCCCCTGATGAAGTCTAAGCAGATCTGAGGTGACAGAATCAGGACTCAAGGATTTTTATACGAATTAACATAAAGGCCATTTGCTTGTTCCTTCACCATTCACGGGACATTTCAAAGAGAGATAACTACTGAGATATCCCCTGTTTACAATTCATTTACATGATAGGATGTTCTTTTGACCTCTGAATTATCAGAATACAGCATAGGCAGGGACTGTTGATTACATTGTCCACCCTACTCATACATATGTAAATACACAAAAACACAAACATTATCTCCCCACATGTCTTATGAGGGTTATTTATTTTGCAGAATGTTTAACCCTTTCTAGCCATGTGTCACAGCTGTATCTACACAAGCGAGATACTAACTGTGGCAGCTTTATGCCGACGTAACTTGCATTGGCAAGTTTGCAGTGTAGACATGACCTAAGTCTCTCACTATAAGGCAGGTCATCCAAGCTTCCAATCATTCCTGTAGCTCTTTTTTGAACTCTTTCCAATTTGTCAACTTCCTTTTTGAAGTGTGGACACCAGACCTGTGCACAGCATTCCAGTAACGATCTCACTAATGCCATATACAGAGGTAATACCACCTCCCTCCTCCTACTTGAGGTTGCCCTGAAAATGTATCCAAGCTCCATGTTAGCCCCTATAACTACAGCATTGCACTGGAATCTCATGTTGAGTTGCTTGACCACCGTTACCCTTAACTCTTTTCAAGATTATTGCATTCCAGAATGCAACATGGGGGACAGTAAGCGTGACCTGTATTCTTTGTTCCCAGATAACCTTGCATCTGGCTGTGTTAAAACAGATGTTGTTCAAATGAGACCAGTCTTACCAAGCAAGCTGGGTCAGCCACAGCCAGTATAACTGACTTGTCCCCATCATTATTTACCTACCACCCCAATTTTTGGGTCATCTGCAAATTTTACCAGCAACGATTTTATATTTTCTTCCAGATCATTGCAAGAGATATTGAATAGCATTGGGCCCACCTAGAACAGGTCTCTGTAGGACTCCACTAGAAACACTGTCACTAGATGAGGATTCCCCATTTACAATTACTTTTTGAGATCTATCAGCTAAGCAGTGTTTAATCTATTTAATAGGAACTAGATTGATTATGTATAGTGCTAACGTTTTTAATACATGCTTATTTTTTAAATAAGTCTCCTGCATTAGAACCTCACCCAGACAATGCCCCGATGGAACCATTTTTCTAGACTATGTCTCACCATGTATTATTATGGGACTGATTTAAGCATCAACTGTAAACTCGGGCTGAAGGTCTGTGAAGAGAGCGAGAGGACAGGAGTGAATGGAATGGTGTTAAAGAGGCCTCATGTCGATAAATAATTCTTTCCAAAGCAGGAAAGAGCACTAGGATGGATGAGTGTTTAGGTTTCCCCATATCACATAATACAAATGATTGCACTTATTTAACACCTTCCAGCCAAGGTTTTCAAAGCCCTTTACGAACTGTTTCAATTCAAGCGGAGCCATAGATTAGTTATGTTGGTTGGCTTCCACCAGAGCATACACTTCCGTATGTTTTTAAAAGTATAAACCAGGGGTTACAATGCAGATAACCACAGTGCCCTTCCTACAAACGTCAGCAGCAGAATTCCAACCCCAGGGTTGCCCAGGAAGGGGGACACCAGTCTATTGTCTCACCTAGTTTTGGGAAACGACAAGTCCCCACGAGGTAGGGATTGTTATATCTGTTTTACAGAAGAGGAAACTGAGGCACGGAGTGGTTATGTGACTCAACCAAGGCGTTGCACGGTGCGTCAGTATCAGAGTTGGGAACAGAACCCAATCCCCTGCGCTAATCATGAGGCAGCCTCCCCATTTCCTTTCTGGTCCAAAACTACACTAGCAGGTATATCCTTCTCCCTCCTCGACCATCCACAGCCACAACAGAGCTGCTGCCGTTACGCTGCACTGGAGAGGCAGGATTGGTGGAGCCTACGCAGTGCATGTTCTTCATCCCCACTTCTCTCTACACCTCCTCCCTGGGCAACCGCATCTGCCCATGTGGTTTCTGCTGTCACTCCTGTGCCCATGACTCTTCAGCTCACCTATCTGCCTTTGACCTTTCCCCTCCTGTCTGTATGTTGGGCCTCTCCCCCTGGGAGCCCTGCCACCATCTCAAGCTCAACACGGCAAAAGCCCAACAACACCTTTTCCCCACAAGTTTTCTCCTCTTCCGCCGGTCCTGACAGCCAGCTGACAACCTAAGTCTCGTTTTTGATTTCCCGCTCTCCTCCTCTGCGCTGCACACATCCATGCTGTTCCCAAACACTGCCTGCTCCTTCTCCGCACCATCTAAACAAATCTGGCCCGTAGGGTAGACACTTATTTGTGCTTCAGGTAACCCCGGCCTGACCTACTGCACCCTCTGACTCTAGCCAACATGAATCTCATATTATTCCCCTCCCGCGTATCTTTCACGGAGGGAGGGGTGACTGGCGACATGTACCCAAAACCACCCACGACAATGTTTTTGCCCCATCAGGCATTGGGAGCTTAACCCAGAATTCCAATGGGTGACAGAGACTGGTGGAACTCTGGGATAGCTTCCCACAGTGCACCGCTCCGTAAGTCGATGCTAGCCACGGTAGTGAGGACGCACTCCACCGACTTAGTGCGCTTAGTGGGGACATACGCAATCAACTGTATAAAATCGATTTCTAAAAATCGACTTCTATAAAATCGACCTAATTTCATAGTGTAGACATATCCTAGGACTTGAATCTGTCCCATCTCTAATCTCTTCCCAAGGTCTGCTTTACCCACATTTGATCTGGCAGGCAGATCCACTTCAGTACTATGAATAGGAACCCTCCTGTCTTGATATTTACAACCCAACTTGACCTTATGGCTTCTGAAGTGAAAATTAAGATGCATTTGCTTACACAAGCCTTCCTGCAATAGCATCCTCAGAAATATAGCCAGGTCGCGCTTCCCTGGAGATAATCAGGAGGAAAATAGGTTTAAAAACAAACCTTTCTGTGCACACTCAAGCAGTATATTATGCATGGGAGTGGAGAATACAGCCCTTCGGGTGGCTTTGCTCCCCTTTATTTCGGTTCGAGCCCAGATGTCACAGTGATGGGCATGCTATAAATAGACTGAAAGCAGGAAGTACCAGAGATCCCACCAGAAAGCTTGATCTCCTGAGATTTCACTCCGATTTGTCTTACATATAAGCTTCAGACTTCAGCTGTCTCTCTAAGCTTCTCTTGCTTGGGAGTGGTAGCACCAGCATCCTCGCAAGCTCCCCTGCTGACCTCTGGGCATAGACCAAAAGGCTTGGGTGTGCGTGCAGATCTGCTGAATCCTTTCCCGTTTGTCCCCCCATCCCCCCGCCATCCGGCTCCTGATCCAGGTGCTGCTCTGACTGAAGGATGAGCAGACACGCTTTCAAGGCTGAGCCTCCATTGTAGTTTTCAGTTCAAGTACCCCAATCCCCCTCAAGCTGTGGGAGCTCTCGGCTGCAGTGCTTTAACAGCGCGGCTTTTCTCCTTGAACGAGCAATTTTAATTGAAAAGCGTTAGTCAGCACTGCCTTTCGGGCCCAGGTTCTCCTCCATTATGAGCTGTGACTACTCAGCCACCCAGGCTGTCATTTAATGAGGCGAAGGAGTCTGAATTATTAATCCTCTCCTGCTGGAGGATCTCGCATCTGCCTGTGCCACACAAAAGGAGATTGCGGTAGCTTTTCCCTACTCAACAAGTTTCTTTAAAACCCCAACAAATGGGCTCTTTGGTGGGGGAACGAGGGTTTCGGACCTGTGCGGGGGAGATGCCAAGCACCCTTAAACCACAGGGGCTATCTTTTCAAAAGGGGTTTTCAGTGATTCCATTTTGGGGTGCCCAACTTTGGACACGTAGGCAGCCTCTGCCCTGTTCTAAGTTATGCCAGTTGGGGCAGCCCCCTAGGAATCATTCCACTTGTTGGGATGTTAACCCCCTCTCATCCTCAGCCCACCTCAAGAGGCCCCTACACATGCAGGAGGGGAGTGGGTGGCATACAGCTGGCTCCACCTGGGAATTCCCCCTACATAGGAGGACTTTACAGCTGCACTATCAGGGCAGTTTCCTCAGTTCTTTGCATTGCTTGAGCAGCACAGGGGGAAAGGAACCAGGGGCCAGGATCTGCAATGGATTTTAATGGGAGTAGAGGGAGCTCTGCAACTCACAGGACTGGCCCCTGTGAATGTGGCCCAAGCTGGATGTGAAGCCGTGGGGGTAACATTCATTGCTCTAAGATCAGAAAGAGGAGCTACAGAAGAGCGTTTTGGAGTCTGTTGAAGTTTTACCTGAAATTCTCTCAGCAGGTGATGCAGGACAGCAGCCAGCAGCTAGTCACACTGAGACAAATGCTGCTTTATTAGCATAACGGAGTGTACCTCCAGGAAATGTTTTGTATTGCTGAGATGCATTGATCTGGCAGGCTGCTATAGAACTCCAAACTCAACGGGCAGCACCATTCACAGACCCACCTCTAGTCTGCTCCGGAGGATAAAAATAATCCTTTTGCGTCAGTTCCATCACTGCGATCAGCAAGACATTTTATTCATCTGTGATTCCTTCTCTCGTCTCATTTAAACAATTCCCCATTGAGCCTATCAAATTAATTTGAGCAAAAGACATTTATGTGGACAGCCTGCCAGCACAGGTGTCTTTAACAGTTTTTTCTTTGAGAGGAGACTGGTGTCTCTCTCTCTCTCTCTCTCTCACACGCACACACAGTGTGTGTAAAATTACAGTATGAAATGACGCTTTGGGACAGACACCTGTCAGGGATGGTCTAGGTTCACAAGAGATGACTTTCAGCTCTCTCCGGGGGTGCTCCACCCGCAACCTGTCCCAAGGCCCCACCCTCGTCCTGCCTCTTCCTGCCCCTGCTCCACCCCCTCCCACAAGGCTCCACCCCTGCCCCTTCCTGCCCCCACCCTAACCTCTCCCCGGAGCATGCCCTGCCCTCGCTCCGCCTCTTCTCACCCTCCCTGCTTCCCCTCTCCCCCAGTGCCTCCTGCCCGCTGCCGAACAGCTGATTGGCGGTGGACATAAGGCACTGGGAGGGAGGGGGAGGTGCTGATCAGCAGGGCCCACCGAACAGCTGTTTGGTGGGTGGCTGATGGGTACTGAGCACCCACTATTTTTTTCCGGCCCTGGAGCACCCACCAAGCCAGTGCCTATGTCTAGGTTTACTTGGTCCTGCCTCAGCACAGGGGATGGATCAGATGACCTCACGAGGTCCCTCTCAGGCCTACATTTCTGATTCTAAGCTGTTCAGGGTCAGGGATGTCTGCAAATTTAGATGACTACAGGACACAGAAAACATACAAGGGGAGTCTGGAATAACTGTCCTCTGTGGATACATACGGGAGATGTGCAGACAGACACACCACCACTGGGAAAGGGAGTTACAAATTGTATCTCCTTAAGCCAGCCTGGTCCCTTGTACTCCAGAGAAGACCCAGCAGGGAAGGCTGCTGTAATCTCTTGCAGGAGCTAAATAGGAGTCAAAGAGGCGTGCCAATTCCAAGCATCCCTCTCTGGCTTCCATTGCCAGGGGCCCTCCACCAAGGTCTGCACCAACCGGGGCGAAGGCAGACTCTGGAGTGAATCTACCCCAGAGAAAGCAAGATGTGCACAGGGATTCGTTTTGCAAAAGTTCCAGGCAAGGAAAAGCAGAGAGGACTGAAGCGGTGCCGGCTGGCCTGCAGAAATAACTTCGCTGACTCTGCCCTCGCTCCGGGAATCGCTGCAGCTTGCTAACCGCTTAGTGAGGAACAGCAAAAATGTGACATTGAAGGTCCTTGCAAATTAAAAGACCAACCAATCGTTTATCTTCCCGGCCTGAGTAATTTCTCTAGAGAAAGTGCCTCCAGCATACAGAATAATCACAGCCTGACCAGAATGAGTTACATTTTTCTAGCGGAGGCATGTAAGCAACGGAAAATGAGGCCAAATCCTGCCCGCATATGGAAATAGCCTGCAGGACATGCCACAAGGCAGACTCCCAGGTTTATGGCGCATGCTGCCCGCTGGAGCAGTGAGGCCCCATGCAGGATACAGGGAGAGAGATCTCTAAAATCCATGGGTCCAGCTGGCCGTGGGGCAAATCCCATGGATTTCTGAGCCTCTGTGCACGGGGCCAGCCCCCATCAGGGTGTTCCCCTGACTCCCTCTCCACCCGGCACTCGGCAGGGGTTAACAGCACTCAGCCCCGCATGACTAACCACTGGGTCTCCACCAGGCAGGGGCGCGTGCCTGGGAGAGTGACTCCTCCACTGGCCCCACCCCTGTCAACAGACAGCCATTCGTCCAGCTTTCAGCCGGACAGTCCTGCTGTTCTAAAGTTTGTCTCCTGTCCGGTAGTGAGAGAAAACCGGATGTGGTTCTGTCCAGTATCGAACGGGGGGATGCCATTTTGAAGAGCGCCCTGCTCTGCCCCTGCCATGCATGGTGCGATGTCATTCCAGTGGGGGCTGGGTGGTGCGCTCTTCAAAATGGCATCCTTTGTGTGGCGTGACCTCACCTGCATGGTGCCTGCAAGGTCATGTAGGCGGGGGGGGAGGGTCACACAGGTAGGGGCAGTCCCACGCCATTCCCAGAAGTACCCGAATGGCCGGTGTTCTGGGAATGCACGAGTGGCCACCTGACCTATCAGCGCAGCACATCCACTTCTGACCCAAGCTGTGGGGCCCCTGTGGGCTCAGGGGTGGGGGAACCCCCTTCACCCCATTACCTCAGCCTGTGCTCTCCTTCACCCGCAGGACAGAAGGGGAAGTGTCAGGCCCTGAGTGCTTTGGTTCCATAGGATTCCCTTCGTCACATCCTCCCTATTTAGGGCCTGATCCTGCAGGAGCTGAGCACCCTCAAGTCATAGAGAAGTCACACAGAGTTGCGGGAGCTCAGGACCTCGCACAATTACTGACTTCATTGGGAACGGTGAGTACACTGCCTTTGGAAAAGTCAGGCTATGTATTTGGGAGCCTAAAAGTGGCCTTCAAAAGGTATTGTGTTACAAACAGACATATAGGGAAGTGCCATTGACTGAGTGGTCAATCAGCCCAAACCACATCTCAGCACCATCCTTATTCAGCCAGAGTCCATCATTAAAACACACTTCCACCAAGCAGCGACAACTCCAAGGTGCCGTAATTTCCATTTTGTTAGAAGCCTACACCTGTGTTCAGTGCGTGTTGATCTGAACTCTGCTACTGTATTTCCAGTCAGAGACCACTGCCGTTCTGCTCACTACTCTCAATGATCCAGTGTCACTTCATGCTGACTTTCCAGGGTGGAATCTAAGCGTTCAGCAGAGTGGAACAATTTAAAGCTGGTCATGGCTGTTAACTGTTTGATAAGTCTATTACTCTGAGAAATTAATGATAAAATGGGATTAAAATCGTCTCAATGACAATTAGCTCAACAGTCACATGATAGGTAATTAGCAATGACAGAGAAACATCAAAAGCAGAGGGGTGGGAAATAGCCACGACAGAACTGAAAAGGTTCAGAATTAGAGGGGCATGGTTCTTTGTGAGGGAGGGGCTCCAGGTTGTTGCAGATGGGGAAACTGAGGCACAGAGAGGTGGAATGACTTGCCTAAAGTCACCTAACAAGGCAGCAGTGTGAATACAAACCAGGTCTCCTGAGTCCCAATCTAGTTCTCTATGCACTGGGCCACACTGTCTCCCCATGACCATACTCACAGTTTTTGGAATTAAAAATAATCTCACCCCTCAACTAAATGAAATGTACGGATTGAGGCAAATGGGGTCTGGGCTGCGATGCTTTTCTCCCCCAGGTCAGTAAAGGCCAAGCGTCCCTGGCCCCTGACAGCTGTTCAGTGGCCTATGCAGAAAGAATGGGTAGTCCCAGTGCAGTTCTCCGTGGACAGGTCTCCGCATTACCACTGTCACTAACAGGTGCTTGCCAATTTCAGCCCAGAGGCTCAGGACTGAATAGCCCCTCCAGAACAGGTTTGACACACACTGGCAGGGCTGGGGTTTTTTTTGATTGCAGTGTAAATATAACCATAAAATATCTGGAGAGTGGCAGTCTCCCAGAAAGAAGCTGTCAGCTGAAAAACATGTTTTTATAGAGACAGGAAATCTACCCCATCAATCAAACCCTTTTTGAGCCACTGTGCAGCCTCTCTCAAATCCATACTCTACCCAAGGGATGCGCAACTCATGCATCTTGAATTTCAATACTTCCCATCCTGGTTAGTGCAAGAGCGGCGTGTCTATGCACATGCATAAGGGTACAAACACCCTGTCCTGAAACCCTCCATATGCCACGTATGGAATGGATAAGCCAATCTAGACTTTAATAGATCATTTTTCCTGCAGAAGAATGATGCAGAAATCCTCACGAGTTAAAGTCCCCAGTCCATCCCCCATCTATTCCAGGTTCTTGCAGCCTTTACTCACAGGTACAATGATTTTAAAGTTAGACCACTCATACAGATTTTAGTTTGATGTACATTTTGCAGGCTTTTTTCCCCCCTGCTGTTCGTTGCTCAAAGAGCGGAGATTTGTAAGGTTCTTAAATTTTTCTGGGAAGAGTTTCAGTCATGTGGATATGAATGAATCCACAGAGGGCAGTGATTATAAACAGGAAAATCAAAGGATGGGAAGACACAGTGCCTATCCTGTACTATTCCTCTCTTTCAAAATGCTAGTCATTCTCTAGCAGTACCCATTTCTCAACTGCTGACTAGCTTCCTACTGAGTGTCTGCAGAAAGGAAAGAGACTGGCTTTTGTAAGCCAGATAGATCTGAGATCTGGCTCAGATCTATTTGAAAAAAAATGTAGTTTGAAGAAATCCAGCAGGACCTCTTACTGTCTCATATTTCGCTTGTATAAGAACAGGCTTTGAGGACACAGATGGGGTTGGTGGAGGGGAGGGGGCAGATTGTGAAAAGAGGCTGTATGTACAGTTCTGCTGTCTGCAGACAAACAAACAGAGAAGGACCATTCCAGAGGCAAAACTACAAGTGGTTTGTGGGTATTTCCCTGGATCAGTTCACCCAGGGCTCCTAAAAAGGGTCAAGGATGCCAAATATCGGTCAAAAGGTGTGTACACAGGCTACCCACAAGGAACTGCCCTGAATGCCTCCGCACAAAGCGCCTCTTATAGCACCAGCCGAAATGCCCATGATGCTGCAGGGCTGGTTACACGTGCCAATTGCTTTCCCAGCTCAAGCTGTTAGTCCAGGAGAAAGAAGTGAAAATGAATCAGATGATACAAGGCCAAATCCTGGCCCCACTAAAGTCAATGGGAGTTTGGCCACTTACTCTAGTGGGATCAAGTTTTCACCCATATCTTCTAATCAACACATTCCAATGGCCATGTTCTGCCCCAAGTTACACCACTGTAAAACCAGATCACCACCAAGGTCAACGGAATTGCTGTGGATTTGTAGAAGTATACATGACAGCAGAGTTCAGTTACTGATTTTTTGTTCATATAAATAAACTCAGGAATCTTTTTCTCCCCAACTTTCTTCTCCAAATTCCCTAAACTCCTGGCACGTACTGATTGCATTTTAAGGTGAAATGGTGCTTTATTTCATAAATCTCTAATTCAGCAACAAGGACGAAATTAACAAGTCAAATTCAGCCCTAACGTAACTCTATTGACTCCAATGGGCATTAAAGGAACTCAGTGTCTCCCAAACAGCAGCACGTCACAAGATCGGGCTCATGCTTTGGAAATAATTTATAAGAACTACTGAATTCTCTTAAAATCCAGGGGAAATGGAACCTTTCCCTGCTCAAACCACCAGTGTTTCTATTTCACACACTAATGCACTTTGTCCAGACCATTGGGAATCTACTTCAGCTTAAAATAACCCACAAATACAGCTGATGCTGTGTCTCTCTGCTGATTGACCAAAAAAAAAAAAAAAGTCAACCAAACTGACATTAGACAACAAAAATAAGGTTTGCGGTGATGTAAGGCCAAGGGAGAAGAAAAATTAAAGAAAAAAAAAGTTTTCTACCTCCCTAAGAGCATAGATATTGCCCACTGCACCAACATAGAGGCCTGCTTCTCCTTTAACTTCTATTGGTGCAAATCAGGGGTAACTTCACTCCGATTATGGCAAAACTGGTGTAAATGAGAGAAGAATCCGACCTTTTATATCTATTTTTGGCATGCTGTTAGAGGTTTTGCCTTTCTACTGCATGAAACGTTAGCTCTCGGCTGGCATCTGTCACACAGCAACATTCGATCTGACGTCTCCTCTAGACACCTTCTAGGACTGTTAGCCCTTCACCTTCAATGTTTTTTCAGAATATTCATGGTGGGGGAAGGATTCAGTGGGAGCTCGGGCAGGGAGGGGGGAAGTTAACTGTGAGGGTTTGCATGTGAGTGCCTGGTGGGGCGGCAGGGGAGGGGTCATTTCCAGAGTAGCAGGTGGGAGGGGAGGAGTAGGGAGCACTGGGGGGGAGGCAGGGGAATCATTTTTGCCAGGGTCAGTATTTACCTTTTGCTTCAATACATCTTGATCCTCCTTCCAACCAAAGTCACTGTCTACTTATGATTCAACAACTCTTCCTACCAAAAAGGTTGACGGAGATGTGTGATGTTCCTTAGACACTGACGAGTTGTACCCAGCCGGACCTGCATGCCACGCTGCTAATGCCTTCATACATACTAGAATTAGCAGAGGCAGAAAACGGAGACTGGTGGCATTCCTCTCCTTCTGACAGGAGCTTAAGTCGTGCTGCATCAGTAGAGAATGAAAACCACAGGAGCAGGACCCAGAACCTAACAGCCAGCCAGGGATACCAGATTGGCCGTATGCTACTTTCACATGGAGAATGGTTATCGACAGAGAGGCGTATGTGTCACCAACCATAGGAAGCACAATCGTGAGAGAATGACAACGAAGTGGAATCACTCAGCAGCCTTGTGACAGCTTTTATAAAGATGTCCAGGCTCCTCACAGATGAGCAATCTGTACCGAGTATGGCCAGCTTTGGGAGGAGAAGATAGGAGTCATGATTTGGGCACTTCCTTCATCCTCAAAGAAGGCACCAGCAACATTGTTGGAACTAGCATTTGTACATCCTTCTCTGCAGGGCCTCCTATGGGTCTCCAAGCCGCAAGCTTCCAGCATAGCCTAGTCCTTAAACTGCAGATTGCTGGCTTCCGGAACACGGTGGTTGACATCTGTGACTTGTAAATTACAGCTCTGTCCTGCGACATACAAACCTCACCAGGATGGGGATTCAGTTCAGATAAATACCTAAAAGCCCAGAGGACGATCCAGACTACCAAAACCTCTTGGAATCTGATCTCTTGGGAAATTTCTGGCATTTCTTCATTCCAGGCCAGCTGGAACTCCAAATCTCTCTGTCTTTGGTACTTACAAGTCCCCACATTACCACTGTATCTGAGCGCCTCACAACTTGTAACGTATTTATCCTCACAACAGCCCTGTGAGGTAAGGCTGTGCTATTATCCCCATTTCATGGACAGGGAATGGAGGTATAGAGAGATTAAGTGACTTGCCCAAGGTCACACAGGAAGTCTATAGCAGAGCAGGGAATGGAACTTGGATCTCCTGAGTCTCAGTCTAGCCCCTTAAATATTAGGCCATCCTTCTTCTCTAATAGGAGAGAGACAACAAAAATAAAAACCTCATGGGGGAGGGACTGGGGGATAGACGTGGAAGTCAGCCAAACATTTTCAAATCTCAAAGTGCTGAGTTCACGTTTTAGGTCAGTTTCTATTTGATCCAAATCAATTTGTGTCACCACTTATTACAGGCCTGAGCATCTTCTGGGAAAGACAATGCATGATTGAAAGAATACATGACATTTGAAAGGAACATGATGTACCACTGGCCTCTACTGCTGGAATTCCTCCAGTCAGCTGCTATAGAGTTCTGTGCATTTGGGTCACCAAGCAATCAGTCAGTGCTGAGGAGACATAAATCTCAGCTCGGCCATGGTCATGCTCGAGAGAAATTATTGTATGGAACCCTTGAGACAAATAAGAGTCCTGGGTAAAACTAGCAAATACAGGACTCTTGAGCAATCCAGAACAAAACAACTTGAGTGAAACATACTGGAGGAAAACAATGAGAGCAACATATCTTGATTGAAGTTTAAAAGTCAATGTACACAAAATGCATTTTCACCCAGTTCTACACGGATTGCCAAACAGAGATCCTATGATGCTGGAGCATCTATCTAATCTATTCCACTGCCTTTTGTGCGTGCAGTCAGCCCCAGACAATAACGGATTGTATCTCAAGAAACAGAGCAGTTTTTCTTGCTGCTCCTCTGTGCAGCCTTAGCAGCTTCCCAAATACCTCATGTGACTGAAGAAAGGGGAAAAAAATAGAAACAATCTATTGGTTCATAACTCTGGCAGGTATATGTTCATCTCAGATGACCCTAGATCACTGCAAAATTTATGTGCATCTAAGGTCAGTGGCATGAAAAACAGTTACCTTTGGGACCACATTTGCAAATTGGATAATTGAATCTGCAAATGAGCATAGGTACTCAACTACCCAAGCTGCAGGTGCAACTTTTTCCTATTGGTCTGTATTATCTGCGTTGTGGTACCTCTAAGGGCCTTGCTCCAGGCTCAGAACATCACTGCGCTATGTGCAAACACACATCAAATTCTTAGCGTAGCATCAAGGAGCCAGTCATGGACCAGGCCCCCATTGTGCTACGTACTGGACACACACAGAACAAAGAGACGGTCCCTGCTCCAAACAGCTGACAATCGAAGTATGAGGCTCTGTCCACACTACAGCCCTCCCCTTGCCGGCAGCAGTGAGCTCCTGGGGAGGGGCCCCCCTCTCCCCCCGACAGCACACTCAACTCGCACCGCTGTCACTGCACGTGCTCCTAGAGCCCCTCTCAGGTCCAGGAAGTCCCCTCACCTCCCCTGCAGTGGGTGCGGGGGTTGGGGGGGGGAAGCTGCCATCACATGTGCGCCTTCTCCCCTGCTGCTGCCCCTCACTGTAGCCTCACTGTGGGTGGGGGATGGGGCTGCCCCTGCCCAGCATGGGGCAGGAGCGGTGACTATGGGTGGGGGGGGGGCCTGTGCTGGTGGAGGGTCCCACCGGAAAAGGGAAGGGTCCGTCCGTCCAAGGTGGAAAGGCAGGGACAGGGTCAGCCTGCCCTGGCACAGGTGGAAGGGGGACGCTAGGACCCTGCAGCAACAGTTGATAGGGAGCCAGCAGGGCAGAGCTGCAGGGGGCAGCCGCCCGCTGCCCACGGCAGGCAGGGATGCTCAGGGGAGGCGCGCGGGGGCGGCAGGCAGGGCCGGGGGAGAGACCCGGCCCCGAACATTGGTGGAACCGGGCCCCCCGAGCCCTGAATATTGCTGGAGCCCGGGCACCACAGGCCCATATAACTTGCCGCCCCTGTGAGGGGATGGTTTTGCCTCTTTGGCACCCTCACCTGTTCCTACACCAAACACACTCAGCCAGCCAGGCTAGCCTGGCCCAATAATGTTGCTGTTAACACAAGCATTCATTAGCCAGTTGATTAGCTTGTTTCAGTCTCTTCCTTGGGAGGGAAGAATGACTTTTTGAATGTTACAGTATAAAGAACTCCAACGCCGGGAACGGGTGTCCTCCATGAGACCTCAATGCTAGACATATTAGCAGTATGGCTGCTCTTTCCCCTCTGTCATCCCTCACGGCCTGGCCCAGAGAATGCAATTTCTCTAGAGGTCAGCAAACACGCTTCGCTGATTATGACTTTCCTTTCTTACTTTCCACTTGCTTTCATCTTAAAATTTTCTTTCCGATTCTTTTATTTTCTCCAATTTGTCTGTGATGTCAGACAAAGGGCCGTTTTAGGAGCTTTATGTATTTTTTAAACACCTACATTCTTGTGTTTATGGTGACAAAATTCTTTAATTTCTTCATCCACTAGATTAGGAAAAGAAGCCAGAAATGTTCACCCAACTGAAACCAGATTCCCTTCAGCATTTCCCCCAAGCAAAACCAACCTCTCTGAGTTTAGTTCAGATTCAGACCCCTATATTCCTGGTGAAGTGACTCCTTTCGAAGTACCAGTAAATATGCAAGTGTAGCTCAGAGCCCCAGAGCCCATGACAACAAAAGCTCTTGACACTTCCTCGATACTTCACTGAGCTCCATGCCGGTGGCCTCCTGAGTCCATGAAGATTCAATGGGAGTCTTCCACAGAGCTCTTTGCAGGATCGGGGCATTGGGTTGTATGATCTGTAAGGGGCTGTGCCCACCCATGTATTTGTACAGCACCGAGCGCATTTTAGGAGCTATTCTAATAGAAATAACATATAGCACTTGGTGCACACAATGAAGAACAATTTGTCTAGTTTGCACTGGGGCAGCTTGTCTAATGGAAGATCCTCGAAAAGGCTGAACTTTCATTTTTCACAGCAATTCTCTTTAACATTGTTATGCTAATATTAGGTACAGTCCTGCTTCCACTGGTGTCAATGGCAAAGTTGCCCTTGTCTTCAATGGGAGAAGATGCAAAGCATTTAGCCAGAAGATCTGTTGTGCTAAAAATCTGCTAACTATTGGCCTGATCCAAATCCCACTGAAGTGAAAGACTCCTGATCATGTCAATGGGCTCCAGATCAGGGCTTATAAGAATGAATCTGAGCTCAAGTGGGAAGGTCTCAACATACTTAAACTTGGTCATCCAGGAAGATGCAAATATATAAGTGATGTGAGTGAATCTAAACCGAAATCATTCCTGATAGCGCAGAGACATGTACATTAAACCTGTCCCTGTCAGCATGGCTCACTGCTCTCCAGGGGGAATTAAACGGAGGAATGGCCAGTGGTGGTACCCCAGGGGTTCCAGTACATCCCACAGCCTCTGTAAGCATGCTCGCTCCTTGGCCAGCACTACCCATTTTGTGGCTGCACGGGTGGCCTACTGGCTGGTGATGCTTTTCCAAAGGCCAGGAGCAAACAGCTCCTTTCACAGTCTGACGTACCCACAATTTAGGTTAAGAAAATAAATGCAGAGAACAATAGCAGAATCATAAAAGTGTAAGACTTGAAGGGACCTCGACAGGTCATCTAGTCTAGTCCCCTGCCCTCAAGACAGGACTAAACCATTCCTGACAGGTGTTTGTCCAACCTGCTTTTAAAAATCTCCAGTGATGGAGATTCCACAACCTCCCTAAGCAATTTATTCCAGTGCTTAGCCACCCTGACAGTTAGGAAGTTTTTCCTAATGTCCAACCTAAACCTCCCTTGCTGCAATTTAAGCCCATTGCTTCTTGTCCTATCCTCAGAGGTTAGACAGAACAATTTTTCTCCCTCCTCCTTCTAACAACCTTTTATGTACTTGAAAACTGTTATTGAGCCCTCTCAGTCTTCTCTTTTGAACACTAAACAAACCCAATTTTTTCAATCTTCCCTCATAGGTCATGTTTTCTAGACCTTTCATCATTTTTCTTGTTCTTCTCTGGACTTTCTCCAAATTGTCCACATCTTTCCTGAAATGTGGAACCCAGAACCGGACACAATACTCTAGCTCTAAGACTAACAGATGTATTGGAGCATAAGCTTTTGTGGGTGAATACCCACTTCATCAGACACATGCGTCTGACGAAGTGGGTATTCACCCACGAAAGCTTATGCTCCAATATGTCTGTTAGTCTTAAAGGTGCCACAGGACTCTCTGTTGCTTTTTACAGATCCAGACTAACACGGCTACCCCTCTGTTACAATACTCTAGCTGAGGTCTAATCAGCACGGAGTAGAGTGGAAGAATTACGTCTGTGTCTTGCTTACAACACTCCAGCTAATACATCTCAGAGTTACACTGCTGACTCATATTTAGCTTGTGATCCACTATGACCCCTAGATCCCCTTCCGCAGTACTCCTTCCTAGGCAGTCATTTCCCAGTTTGTATGTGTGCAATTGATAGTTCCTTCCTAAGTGGAGTATTTTGCATTTGTCCTTATTGAATTTCATCCTATTTATTTCAGACCATTTCTCCAGTTGGTCAAAATTCATTCTGAATTTTAATCCTATCCTCCAAAGCACTTGCAACCCCCCATCCCCAAGCTAGGTATCATCTACCAACTTTATAAGTGTACTCTCTATGCCATTATCTAAATCATTTATAAAGATATTGAACAGAACCAGACACAGGGCCAGTCCCTGCACGACTCCACTCAATAGGTTCCAGCTTGACTGTGAACCACGGATAACTACCGTCTGGGAACTGTTTTCCAGCCAGTTATGCACCCACCTTATCGTAGCTCCATCTAGGTTGTATTTCCCTAGTTTGTTTATGAGATAGTCATGCAAAACAGTATCAAAAGCCTTACTAAAGTCAAGATACACCACATATATGCGTCCCCCCTATCCACAAGGCTTGTTACTCTGTCAAAGAAAAGCTAGTAGGTTCATCTGACATGATTTGTTCTTCACAAATCCATGTTGACTGTTAATTATCACCTTATCTTCAAGATGTTTGCCAACTGATTGTGTGATTATTTGCTGCATTATCTTTCTGGGTACTGAAGTTAAAGCAACTGGTCTGTAATTCCCCGGTTGTCTTTATTCCTCTTTTATAGATGGGCACTACATTTGCCCGCTTCCATTCCTGTGGAATCTCTCCTGTCTTCCATGAGTTTTCTAAGATAATCGCTAATAGCTCAGATATCTCCTCAGTCAGCTCCTTGAATATTCTAGGATGTATTTCATCAGGCCCCGCCGACTTGAAGACCTCTAACTTTTATCTAAGTAATTTTAACTTGTTCTTTCCCCTTTTTAGCCTCAGATCCTACCTCATTTTCACTGACATTCACTATGTTAGACATCCAATCACTACCAATCTTTTTGGTGAAAACTGAAACAAAAAAGGTATTTTGCACTTCCGCCATTTCCACATTTTCTGTTACTGTCTTTCCCCTCTCATTGAGTAATAGGCCTACCCTGTCCTTGGTCTTCCTCTAGCTTCTAATGTATTTGTAGACTGTTTTCTTGTTACCCAACAAAAACAAACAAACAAAAGGAAGTATTTTTTCACACAATGCACAGTCAACCTGTGGAACTCCTTGCCAGAGGATGTCGTGAAGGCCAAGACTATAACAGGGTTCAAAAAAGAACTAGATAAATTCATGGAGGATAGGTCCATCAATGGCTATTAGCCAGGATGGGCAGGGATGGTGTCTTTAGCCTCTGTTTGCCAGAAGCTGGAAATGGGCGACAGGGGATGGATCACTTGATGATTACCTGTTCTGATCATTCCCTCTGGGGCACCTGGTATTGGCCAATGTCGGAAGACAGGATACTGGGCTAGATGGACCTTTGTTTTGATGCAGTTTGGCTGTTCTTATGTACCCTTTATCTCTCTAGCTAATTTAATCTCATTTTTTGCCTTTGCCTTTCTTATTTTATCTCTACATGCTTGTGCTTTTATATTCATCGTTTGTAATTTGACTTAGTTTCCTTTTTCGGTAGGATTCTTTTTTGATTTTCAGATAATCAAAGATGATCATCTAGTTAAGCCAGAGTGGTCTCCCCGGGAGAGTATGCGGCATGCGCATCCCCTGGAACAGTCTGCACTGAATGCAAAATGACCTCCTGCCCCTGCAGACAGTACAATCCTGAGCAAATTATGGTGCAGTACACAGAAAATAAATGGATAAGATGAACAGAGCTAAGCCATATGGACAAGTCCTACAGATTTTAACAGAAAATGGTAAACCTTATCATTTAGCCATCCTGCGGAATGGACTAGACAATTATATCCTGCTATATACAGCTCAAAAATCCTGTAGGAAGAATATAATTTTTATTAAATTCCATCAGTTTTGAAAGTATCTCCTATAGGACTCCACTATATTTCTATCAAACTCTCTTGGTTTCATCCCTATTCAGTTCTAGAGGGCGTTTCCACGCATGAAATACATTCCAGTGCCTCTTACTACAGACACTGGGTGAATTGGCTAAGTGATTTTTCTAGCACACTGGACACCAGGGGCCATGCAGGCCTTTCCATACCATGGCATCCTTCATTTACACCAGATGGTAAATTAAACGCTTCATGTTATAGAAGCCTGGGTAAAATGTTCAAATACACCCAAGTGATTTAGGAGCCTAGGTTTAATTGAAAATCAATGAGACTTGGGCACCTAAGTCACTTGGATATTTCTTCAAATTGTACCCCAAGTCTCACGAAAGTCACTTTTGAAAATGGGATTTAGGAGCTTTTGAAAATTTCACCCCATTGCTTATTTGTTCTGCAAAGTGCTAATAAATGGAGCTGCACTAATGTTACTGAGAGCAAAATATGGAGCAATACATAATATTTCTCCCTGGAGGATCTCAAAGTGTTTTTCAAACATGAATTAAGCTGCACCCTGCTCCTGTATGTTAGTTTAAAGATAGGGAAGCTGGCAACATGAGCTTGAGTGACTCAAAGACACACAGGGAGTCAATTGCAGAGCTGGGAAAAGAACCCAGGAGTCCTGACTCCCTGTCCCCTGCTCTAGGTTTTAATTATTAGACAAACTGGATTAAATTCAGCACTGATGTACCACCATGGACTTCAATGGAGCTGGGCTGAATTTTGCTCAGTGTCTCCCCGCTGTCTCCATCCTGTAAATCCAACTATACTACACAGCTAAAAAATCTCCCAAAACATACAAGCCCTGCCTGGGGAACAGACAGCAATGAGCTTATTTTTAGAGAAAAACAGAGATTTTGGAATTACTTGTGGCTATTGAGAGTTATCTGTAAAAAGATATGGTTAGGCTGTCAATCATATCTATCAGGAGCACATGTCCCAGCTGTGTGGGAATCAGAGAATCACAGGACTGGAAGGGACCTCGAGAGGTCATCTAGTCCAGTCCCCTGCACTCATGGCAGGACTAAGTATTATCTAGACCATCCCTGACAGGTGTTTGTCTAACCTGCTCTTAAAAATCGACAATAATGGAGATTCCACAACCTCCCTGGGCAATTGATTCCAGTGCTTAACCACCCTGACAGCTAGGAAGTTTTTCCTAATGTCCAACCTAAACCACGACTTGCTGCAATTTAAGCCCATTGCTTCTTGATCTATCCTCGGAGGTTAAGGAGAACAATTTTTCTCCTTCCTCCCTGTAACAACCTTTTATGTAGTTGAAAACTGTTCTCATGTCCCCTCTCAGTCTTCTCTTCTCCAGACTAAACAAATCCAAATTTTTCAGACTTCCCTCAGAGGTCATGTTTTCTAGACCTTTAATCATTTTTGTTGCTCTTCTAAATAGAAACATCAGAGCAAACCCCCTTTTGCCACCTTGCATGTGCACACAAAGACCAGCGAGAGGGAGAGGGACACCAGCATATACACAAGGGAGCCAAAGACAGTTGTTTCTGACAGAACAGAACAGAACAGGAAGCCAAGAAACAACATCAAAATGCATGCTCTGATTTCTAGGTGAACAGATGGAAGGCCAATGAGGCAGACATGCCAATGCAGAAACTACAGGATGCTTTCAGAATGCAGCTACTACACGAGATGCTGGCGTTATTTGTAATGTCCTTTTCAAAATAAGTTTAAAGTAGTTTGTTCAGTAGGGTTTTGAGGTAGTCATGTGCAGGGAGTGTCTGAATTAGGAGAATAAACTGATTGAATTCAACAGAAGGACCAGAAACCAGGCACAGAGCGAGGCACTGGACTGGCAAGACGATGGACTAGAGGCTACAGCAGATGTTTGAGGGTCAGGATTCCTCGGTTCATTTTATGGTTCTTAGCACTCTTAAAAGACCTACTGTGATAGCAGAGATCTACCTCAGTTGTAAGCGCAATTGCTGAAATGTGTGTAAAGGTTCATAAAATGTCACAATAATCTGTAACCATGAATGTTAATAGCAAAAAGTACAAATGGGAGACAGAAGGACTGAATGGACAAAAAGACAAGCTCCCGGAGCTAGCACCCTGCACCCCCCCCGCACCCCGACCCCCTTCCCTAGCCCTGAGTCCCTTCCTGCACCCAAACTCCCTCCCAGAGCTGGCACCCTACATCCCCATACACACCCCAACCCTCTGCCCCAGCCCTGAGCCCCCTCCTGCACCCAAACTCCCTCCCCGAGCCCGCACCCCGACCCCCCGCCCCAGCCCTGAGCCCCATCCTGCACCCAAACTCCCTCCCAGAGCTGGTACCCTGCACCCCACCGCACCTCGACCCCCTTCCCCAGCCCTGAGCTCCCTCCCGCACCCAAACTCCCTCCCGGAGCTCGCACCCTGCATCCCCCCACACATCCCGACGCCCTGCTCCAGCCCTGAGCCCCCTCCTGCACCCAAACTCCCTCCTGGAGCTAGCACCCTGCACCCCCCCGCACCCCGACCCCCTTCCCCAGCCCTGAGCCCCCTCCCGCACCTGAACTCCTCATTTGTGGCCCCACCCTGGAGCCTGCACCCCCAGCCCAGAGCCCATATCCCCTCCCACACCCCAACCTCCTGCCTCAGTCCAGAGCCCCTCACACACTCCGAACCCCTCGGTTTCACCCCGCAGCCTAGAGCCCCCTCCTGCACACCAAACCCCACATCCCAGGCCCCACCCCAGAGCCCACACCCCAATCTCCTGCCCCAGCTTGGAGCCCCCTCCCACACTCTGAACCCCTCATTTCTGGACTAACCCAGAGCCCGCAGCCCCCAGCCAGAGCCCTCACCTCCTCCTGCACCCCAAACCCCTGCCCCAGCCCAGTGAAAATGAGCAAGGGAATGAGGGTGGGGGAGGGTGGATGGAGTGAGTGGGGGTGGGGCCTCAGAGAAGGGGCAGGGCCTCAGGGAAGGGGCAGGACAAGGGTGTTGGGATTTGTGCAGTTAGAAAGTTGGCAACCCTAATCTGCAGTAGCCACTGAGTGTCATTAGTTATTAGGGATTTCATCCTTTTAAATTAAGAACTGGCTTTAGACAGAGGACGTGAATAAATCAGCTATTGTACTTGCCTGTAATTCATGCCTGATAAACCTCTTTCCTCTTTATATTTGGAGAAACGTTTCATTCAGTGTTAAATGTCCCTTCAAATATAACAGGGCCAGTAAAGTGGCAGACGGATAGCTTAATAACATCACAGCTTATAAAACGGAGTCCATTGCTTATGTCCTATCTCAGACTGCCTGAAAAATGGTGCTTGTCATTCCTCAGTCAGCAGTAACTGGCCACGAAATGCCGCACAATCAGATTCTGCAAATGACATACAATCAGATTTTGCGAAAGCTGATTTGGAACAAGAGAAGCAAGAAAGAAGGAGGATTTCAAAAGGCCATTTTAGATATTAATACCTGCACACAAGGATGCTATTAGTTGCTAGCACAATCAGGCATTCAATTCCATTCCAAATTGTGCCATAGTGTTGCTGTGCGCTGTTAAATGGCTGCCACATTTAACCCCAGAGTTGGCTGCATTTCACTGGTATGCAAAGCAATTAAATGATTAATTTGTGCATGCGCGCGCACATGCAGTTTGCCACGTGGCCTCTGCTTGAGGTATTTCCACTAGCCCACACTGCTGATGGTCTGGTGGAATTTTACAGCAATCTTGGAGACACCGTCAGCAACGGAAACAACGGTTTACAAATGAAGAACTAACAAATCAGCCAAGGAGGAGCCGCAGGTAAAAAACTTGCTGTGAACGAGGGCCCAGAGTCTCAAAGATATTTAGATGCCTAACTCCTGGAGAAAGCAATGGGAGATAGGGGTCTAACTACCTTTGAGGATCTGGGCCCAGATGAATTGCAGCTCACAGACAGGGTCGGCTTTAGCATGTGCGGGGCCCCATGCCGGGACGCGAATGATCTCGCGCCCCGACTCCACCCCCTCCCTGCCCCATTGGATCCCTCCCCAAATCCCCGCCCTGGCCCCGCCCCCTCACTGCCCCATTGGATCCCTCCCCAAATCCCCGCCCTGGCCCCACCTCTTCCCCAGCACGTCGCATTCCTCCTCCTCACCCCTCCCTCCCAGGCTTGCGCTGATCAGCTGTCTGGCGGCGCAAGCGCAGGAGGGAGGGGGGAGAAGCAGGACCCGGCTTTTTTTTGTTTGTGGCTTGTCTCTCTCCGTGGTAGCATCACATATATTAGACACGCAGACACCTGATAATGTTTGCTACCAGCAGGACGGCTGCTCTGCTATTTTTCTTAATGTCATGTTAGTATAGGAAGAGATTCTGATCGAATTTACACCAGTGTCCAGTGAAGTCAATCAAATGACTCTGCATTTATGCTCGTGAGATCAGGATGTGCCACAGACGGTCATTAGTACAATCCGTTAGTAAAATATGTAAAGCCCTTTGGGACCCATATGGAAGAAAGGTGCTTTATAAATGTAAAACCATCATCATTAAACAAGATTGCTTTCTGGAGTCTGTTTTGCAAAACCTGAGACTATGGGAAAAAACCTTCATTAAAAGAGAGACAATAGGGTTCTAGTATTGTAGGGGGTTGACAGAGAAGGACTCTGCTGTATAAGGCAGCCCAGGACCTGATTGGATGGATTACACACCTGAAGCCTAGGGATTTATGTTAATAAGAGTTGGCAGTGTTTGCCTGCTGAACCCTGCACTATTAGCTGGTATTGATCCTGCTGAGAAAGGGTTATGTGGGTTTTACTGACTCATGGAGGCAGGTACTTTGTTGCCTCATCTGGATATATAAGTGAGGTGGAATGGCTCTCCAGAGAGAGAGGACATAGGGTTTGGGCTGTGCAATCCTCTGGGAGGATCCCTGGGAGCAGGATTTTATTTTGTCTCAGTTTGAGTTTTTGTGAATAAAACCAAAACCTCGGGAAGAGGGTTGGTTTTGACGTGCTACCCGTGTATGTGGCCTGTGTTTGGAGCACAGCGAGGAAATTGCTGTGCTCCAAATCTCACATGAGATTATTTCTTTGTAAAATGAAGCATCCTTCCAACTGTCATAAAGGGATTTGAACTCTCTTCCTCCTACAGTAACAGAGAGTAGGGACTCGACTCCCCAACCGTCATTCGTTAGTACTTAGCACATATATAGCATTTCCCATCTGTAGATCTCAAAGTGTTCTGCAAGAGAGGTTCAGTAACATTATCCCCATTTTACAGATGGGGAAGTTGAGGTGCAGAGAGAGGAAGTGACCTGCATAAGGACAGCGGTGTAGTGGGAAAAAAATAAGTGGGTAAACTAACCTAACCTAAACGCCATAGTCCACAACGAGAAATCTCCGTTTATCAGAGATTTACCATACTGCATATGGCCACACAGCAAGGCAGCGTCAGATCTAGGACTAGACCCTATGTCTCCTGTGTCCTATGCACTGCGACACGGTGCTTTAAATGTACAGGAATTAACCGCTTGCTTACCTTAGGCATCTTGCGCAGGTTGGGGGAGAGTTTCAGGCAGGTGACGTGGCCTCGGTCATCTCCGATAATGATAATGGGGTAGATGGGGTTAAACTGGACATGGGTGATTTTGTTTTTCTTCTTGGCCACAACAGGCTGGCTGCAGATAGCTTCATATTTATTAATGCTCAGATCAAACACATGGGCCTGGGGAACAAAGGCAGCAAACACAAAAGGGATTAATCAAGCGAGAACATCCATTCTGCAAAAAACACCACGCACAGAATCACAGAAAGACAAAGGATCCATTAGGTCCCACCTAAATCCGTCTGCTGGGGCCGAGGGTAGGATTGCTTCCTACAGTCCATTTAAAACAGGGCAAGGCCTTGGAGAATAACTTGTGTGTAGGGGCTCTGATCACTTTCTTTGGCAGACAGACCACAGATGGGGTCCTTCCCTGAAGTCCATGGCAAAGCTCCAATTGATTTGAATGCGAGTAGGCCTGGACCTTTCGCTACCAGCCTCACAGCCCTTTAATCCCCAGCTCAAATATTTGAAGTAACAAGGCAATCAGATTCTAACACAAGATCAGTACGCAGAGTGATGCACAAGCCCCGGAATGTTTTCCAATATGCTGATTATCTTTTACTGCAGTGCTTTCCAATATTTAGGGCCTTAATAACACAATAAAAAGAGATGAAACACTAATTAATAGGAAAATTATGTGAACAAGCACTGTATACTAATGAATATTTCATTGGAACTAAAACTGAAATACACAATATAAAACTGTTCAAGCCCGAACCCCTAGCAGGAACTCTGTTGCTTTAGACATCACCGAACCTGCACCATTCTTCGGTATTCTTTGGATCGCGGTAGGGCCTAGCTGCCCCACTCATGGACCAGGCCCCATTGTGCTTGGCACTGAACCAACACAAAACAAAAAAATGAGTGGGTACTTAGCACCCACCGGCAGCCAGCTGCCCCCCTCCCCCCCAGCGCCTCCCGCCTGCCTGCGGCCCTGCTGATCAACTCCTCCCCCTCCCTCCCAGCGCCTCCCACCCACCTTGATCAGCTGTTCCGTGGCATGCAGGAGGCTCTAGTGGGGAGGAGGAGGAGCGGGAATGGGGTGCGCTCAGGAGAGGGGTCAGAACTGGGCAGGAAGAGGTGGGACAGGGGTGGGGGCTTGGGGAAAGGGGTGGAGGGGGGGCAGAGCCTGGTGTCGAGCAGGGGTGGGAAGAGGTGGGGGTTTGGGGGCTGGTAGGGGCGGAACCTGGGGCAGGGCAGGGGGGTTGAGCACTCCCGGGGCCTGGAGGAAACTGGCGCATGTGATTAAATCTCACCCAATCATGATGCTGATTGCTTGGGGTAGTGTGACGAAGTGGGAATGTTCTTAATGTTTTCTCTGAATACTGTGTGGGTGCCTCAGTTTCCCCTATGCCTTTCTTAAGTCTCTAGATGGTGGGATAAGGGTGTGTGATTGCTGCAGAGCCTTAGAGGGCCAGTGTGATGCTGTCTGCACAGAGAATGGCCGACACTCTGTCTCCTGGCAATTGATGGCCTGGGACCCTCCCCTGCAAAGGTGCCAACTGAAGGTGTTGGAGAACAAAGATCAGGTGACCTCCTGGCCCTGGAAAGAGACAAAGGCCAAAAGAGGGGCTGGAGAGTTTCAGTTTGGAGCTGGCTGGGGAAATGGAGGGGGGCCAGTTGGGGCTCTGGCCCCCCTGGCCCCAAGATGGACCTGACTGAGGGGTCCTGTTCTCTGTACCTACAAGCTCTGTTTTGGACTGTGTTCCTGTCTTCTAATAAACCTTCTGTTTTACTGGCTGGCTGAGAGTCATGTCTGACTGCGGAATTGAGGTGCAGGACCCTCTGGCTCCCCCAGGATCCCCCCCGGGCGGACTCGCTGTGGGAAGCGCATAGGGGGAAGGGGATGCTGAACGCTCCGAGGTCAGACCCAGGAAAGTCAAAGCTCTGTAAGCTTCTTGCCCTGGAGACTGTCTGCTCAGAGAGAGGAGGCTCCCCCAGAGTCCTGACTGGCTTCGTAGGGAGTAGTCCAGAGCATCACCCCGGTGACTCCATGACAGGTAGCAGCTGGAGGCCTCACCCACAATGATAGTGCCATTGTGCTAATCACGGGACATGCACTTAGTGGGGTTGTCAAAGTTAACTTGAGCTAGAACTCATGTTGCCCCTAACCCAACTCTCGTCCACACACACAAATCTGCAGCTCAAGCATGGTGCTGCTTTAAACTGGAGCTAGCTGGCCTGTCAGGAAATATAAGTCGAAGCTCAAGTGCTGCTGATGCTCAAGCTACAGCGTGCTGTGTGGATGCAGTTAGGGTCCATTTGACTGTGGATAGTCCCCCAAAGCCTTCCCCAAACTCCCCCTGGAGCCCTTGTTGTGACGACCAACCTACTCCAGGCACTACAAATAGCCCGTTCCGGCGTCCGCACCCTGCCTTAGCACATGGTTCCCTGTATCTAAAACCCTCGTATAATGCTCCTATTGCACTCGTTCAGCTCAGATGGCATACAAGAGAGCGTCCTCCCAGCGTGCCGCTCGCTGGCCTCAGGCTGACACCAAAGTTCTTGGGGACCTCTGGTGTGAGGCCAGCAGGACCTATGATTTGGGGTCCTGGATCCGAACTCCAAAGTCTTATGATGTTATTTCCGTGAAGCTAACTGAGGAAGGGATCCACTGCACTGCACCTCAGTGATGGGAGATGAGATCCCTGAACAGCCTGTGCTACCATGCAAAGGACAAGAACTCCCCGTCAGGTAACTCCCCTAGAAAGTTCCCCTTCCATGAAGAGCTGAACCAGGTGCCCAGCAGTGCCCCAAGCATGGAGCTGGGTGATGTGTGTGGGTGACTGAGCACTGAGGACCTGGAAGAGGAGCTGAAGCCAGGACTGGCCCTGGCTATAGTGATCTCAGCTGAAGGAGGAACAGAAGCTACTTCGCCCAGGACTCCCAGGGCCCCTTTGGAGAGGAGCTGGAGAAACAGACCCAGGGGGATGTGGCAGAGGAACCAGCATTGCCTGAGCTGATCAAGTAACATCCTGCTATTATTGTTATAATTAGTGAGGATCTGACAACACTAGGGGCCATTGTTGCCTTTTAGGACCAACTTCTATTACTGTAGTGCAGGCTTTTTATGCAGTGGCTCTGGGTCCCTCTGCCCAAGGTAGATGTCAGACATTGAGTCTGCAACTGGAAGTATGCCTGAGAGACCCAGAGAGAGGAACAGTGATCAGTCACTAGGGTGCAGTGTACCCCCCTGGCTCCAATCACAACAGATTGGGGCCCATCCAGAGTGGGGCACCGGGCCAGGGTGTGAAAACACGTGCGCTCCAAGATGGATACCAAGCGGTAAAAAATGCTAGCAGTGATTCATTGTGTCGTACACTGATGCATGTGTGCTGAGCCAGGATTATTAATATAAGATGAGCTGTGGCAGCAAACAGAGGGAGGGGCAGGACAAGCATAGCTGCTGAGTGTATGTACAGCAGTGTTCTTCTTCTCAAACCACCCTTAGTATTAGAGGATTTTCAGAAGCAGCCAAAACTTCACAAAACAACACTGGCCTAGGAAACCAGTCCAACAACCAGCTCCTGGCAGTATTAAGTCTCTTGGAAATACAGGTCTACTGGGCAGCTGCCACACGTGGGAGAGAGGTTGCAAAGATATGTTTGGGGTTGTTCTATGCTGCTGTATCCTAGCTCTGCAGCCTGTTTATATTGACCTCACTTTTAGTCCATTCCTGGGTAATGGTGCAGGAGAACTTCTCATGCAGCAGGAACTTCAAATTGATCTGCCAGGTTTCTCAGCAGAGCAAAACCGTCTATCCCACCCTTCCCTCTAGTCTCCTCTAGTCATTATCCGCCCATCACTCACCAGACAACAAGACAGCTCCTTGGTATACATGGAGGGTTTTCCTTCAGAGGCCTCCTCTGCTCAAGGATCTCATGAGCCAGGGAAGTAGAAGAGAGGCTGGGTCTCCCAAAATATTAGTGGGCACAGATATCCTGTTGATAGCTATATCATTGGGTGGGAATAAACTCCTAGCTTGTCCAAATTCAAAAAGGATGGATCTTTGGAACACGCTGGCATCATGTATCCTGCTCATGCATCCTGCAATGGTCTTCATGAAAGCTCCCTCTGTGGCCATCATAATCATGTGCGCATTGGGGGAGGGGCCATGTGTGACAACTGGGCTGGTGTCAGCCCAGTTCGGGAAACCCATTCACTCAAAGATACGATTGTTTCAGCGCAGCCCTTTAGGATCCCTTGACAAGGGGGTGGAACTAAGTCAGGGAGAACTGGGGTTTAAAAAGCCAGATGCTAAGTGACCAGAGGAGCTAGCAAACAGTGGAGTTTTGCAAGGGAGTTTAGAGAGGAAGCAAGAGAGCCAGACACACCTAACAAATATTCTCTAACCTTAGGCCAATAAACCTGCCCCCCCACCCCAAAAAGCCCTGCAAGAGTAAAGATAATGCAGGCAGATGTCCAGCAGCAGAGTGGGGGGCTATCCAGTTTATTGCACTGAATGCAGCAGGTAGGATTACCTGCCTTTTGGGCAGGTGACATAGTATGCATTTGGTTCAAGTAACTCTCGGCCCTCAAAGACCGACTATGGGCTTTTGAGACCAGAGTGATTGAACTGGAGGAGCTGAGGGAGACAGAGAAATACATAGAGGAGACTTTCTGGGACACAGTAGAGCAGTCCCACTCCCAGTCTGACAGCCTCTGTGCTGTCTGAGGAAGATGAAAGTCTCAGGGAAGGAAAACAAAAAGCTGGAGCGGAGTGAATTGATCCCATAGTTGGGACCCTCCTTCCAGATGGTGTCATGATATCCTCTTGCATTGAGGATACTCCTCTGGGGAAATGGACCCCGGTTACTAGGAAGAGACAGGAAATAGTAATGGGGCATTCGATTATTAGAAATATCTATAGTTGGGTTTGTGATGACCGAGAGAACTGCCTGGTTAATTGCCTGTTGGGTACGAAGGTTGCGGACCTCTCAAGATATCCAGATAGACTTATGTGCAGTGCTGTGGAGAAGCCCGTGGTCGTAGTACATGCAGGTACCAATGAGATAGGGAAAGGTAGGATAGAAGTTCTGGAGGCCACATTTAGGCTGCTAGGTAAGAGATTAAAGTCCATAACCTCCATGTTAGCATTCTCTGAAATGCTTCCAGTTCCACGTGCAGGGCCAGTTAGACAGGCAGAACTGCAGGGTCTCAATGTGTGGATGAGAAGATGGTGGGATTTAGGAACTGGGGAACTTTTTGGGAAAGGAAGAGCCTATAAAGGAAGGATGGTTCCACCTAAACCAAAACAGAACCAGATTGCTGGCATGTCAAATTAAAAAGATCATAGAGGAGTTTTTAAACTAAGGACTGGGGTGAAGCCAACAAGTGCAGAGCATCCCCTTGGAGGAGGATCTATTAAAGGGGATTCTCTATATCCTAGTAAAGAGGAGAGAATAGAAGTTGATAAGATAGAGGTAGAAACTGAAGAGAAACAATCAGATGAAAAAGTCCCATTCAAATACATCATATGAAGACAGACAACTAAATACTGACGAATTTTATAAATGCTTGTATACAAATGCTAGATGTCTAAATACTAAGATGAATGAACTTGAGTACCTGGTATTAAATGAAGATATTGATATAATAGGCATCACAGAAACTTGGGGGAACAATGATAATCAATGGGACACAGTAATACCAGGGTACAAAATATACAGGAATGACAGAGTAGGTTGTGCTGGTGGGGGAGTGGAAAGAAAGCACAGTCAAACATAGTAAAAAATCTTAAAATGATTCACCCTGTACCATAGAATGGTCATGGCTAGAAATTCCATGCTTGATAAATAAGAGTATAGCAGTAGGAATATGATATTGACCATCTGACCAAGATGGTGATGGTGAGTGTGAAATGCACAGGGAGATTAGAAAGGCTACAAAAACAGAAAACTCAACAATAATGGGGGATTTAACTATCCTCATATTGACTGGGTACATGACGCCTCAGGACGGGATGCAGAGATAAAATTTCTAGATACAGTTCATGACGGCTTCTTGGAGCAGCTAGTCCTGGAATCCACAATGGGAGAGGCAATTCTTGAGTTAGTCCTAAGTGGAGCACAGGAACTGGTTCAATAGATGAATATAACTGAACCGCTCGGTAATACCGACCATAATATAATTAAATTCAGTATCCTTGTACAGGGGAAAATACCAAAGAAATCCACCACAGTAGCATTTAACTTCAAAGAGGGGAACTACACAAAAATGAGGAAGCTAGTTAAAAGGAAATTAAAAGGAACAGTTACAAGAGTGAAATGCCTGCAAGCTGCATGAAAACTTTTTAAAAAACACCATGATACAGGCTCAAACTAAATGTGTACCCCAAATAAAAACAACAGTAAGAGGACCCAAAAAAAGCCATCATGGCTTAAACAGCTGAATAAAAGAGGCAGTTGGAGACAAGGAATCCTTTAAAAACTGGAAGTCAAATCCTACTGAGGAAAGTTGAAAGGAGCATAAACTCTGGCAAGTCAAGTGTAAAAGTATAATTAGGCAGGCCAAAAAAAGCATTTGAAGAGCAAAAGACATGCATCTGAAGAAGTGAGGTTTTTTACCCATGAAAGCTTATGCCCAAATAAATCTGTTAGTCTTTAAGGTGCCACCGGACTCCTTGTTGTTTTTTTAGCAAAAGACAAAACCAGCAATTTTTGAGGAAGCAGAAGCAGGAAGCCTGCCAAAGAAGCAGTGGGGCCACTGGACAATCAAGGCGCTAAAGAAGCACTCAAGGAAGACAAGACTATAGTGGAGAAGCCAAATGAATTCTTTGCATCGATCTTCACAGCTGAGGATGTGAGGGAGATTCCCACACCTGAGCCATTCCTTTAGCTCACACATGTGATGAACTGTTCCAGAGCTGTCAATAGAGGAGGTTTTGGAACAATTCGATAAATTAAATAGGAATAAGTCACCAGGACCAAATGGGATTCACCCAAGCAGGGCCAGCTCTGGCTTTTTTGCTGCCCTAGGCAAAAAAGTCACCGGCCGCCCCCCTCCCCCCCATTGCGGCAGGGGAGGGCGCCGAGCCCGGCCGCGGGCCCGCAGTCCCCGACTGGCCAAAGCGCCGGGGGGAGGGCGGAGAGCCCCCCGGCGGCCAGAGCGCTGGGAGGAGGGCGGAGAACCCGGCTGGGGCTCTCTGCTCTCCCCGACCGGCCGGAGCGCCGCGGGGAGGTGGTGAGCCCAGTCGCGGCCCCACTCTCGGGCTGGAGCGCCCCGCCGCGCCGCCCCCCTCCAGGCGCCGCCCCAAGCACATGCTTGGTGGGCTGGTGCCTGGAGCCGGCCCTGCACCCAAGAGTTCTGAAGGAAATCAAATGTGAAATGGCAGAACTACTAACTATGGTATATAGCCCATCGCTGAAATCAGTCTCTGTACCATATGACTGGCAGATAGCTAATACAATGCTAATTTTTACAAAAGGCTCCAGAGGTGATCCTAACTACAGACTGGTAAACTTACCTTCAGTACAGGGCAAACTAGCTGAAACTACAGGGGGGGGAGGGATAGCTCAGTGGTTTGAGCATTGGCCTGCTAAACCCAGAATTGTGAGTTCAATCCTTGAGGGGGCCACTTAGGGATCTGGGGTAAAATCAGTACTTAGTTCTGCTAGTGAAGGCAGGGGGCTGGACTTGATGACTTTTCAAGGTCCCTTCCAGTTCTAGGAGATAGGATATCTCCATTAATTTAATTGTCAGACACAGAGATGAACACAATGTGTTGGGGAAGAGTCAGCACAGCTTTTGTAAAGGGAAATCATGCCTCACCAATCTATTAGAATTATTTGAGGGGTTAACAAACATGCAGATAAGGGTGACCCAGTGGATATAGTGCATTTGGACTTTCAGAAGGACTTTGACCAGGTTCCTCACCAAAGGCTCTTAAGCAAAATAAGGAGTTTTGGGATAAGGTCCTCTTATGGATCAATAATTGGTTAAAAGATAGTAAAAGGGTAGGAATATATGGTCAGTTTTCACAAAATTGAGAGGTAAATAGCTGGGTCCCACAAAGGATCTGTACTGGGACCAGTGCTGTTTAACATATTCATAAATGATCTGGCAAAAAGGGGATAAACAGAGAAGTGGCAAAGTTTGCAGATGATACAAAATTACTCAAAATAGTTTAGTCCAAAGCAGACTGCGAAGAGCTACAAAGGAATCTCACAAAACTGAGTGATTGGGCAACAAAATGGCAGATGAAATTCAATGTTGATAAATGCAAAGTAACATACATATATATACACAACTACACATACAAAATGAAGGGGTTTAAATTAGCCGTTACCACTCAAGAAAGATCTTGGCGTCACTGTGGATATGTCTCTGAAAACATCTGCTCAGTGTGCAGTGGCAGTGAAAAAAGATAACAGAATGTTAGGAACCATTAGGAAAGGCATAGATAATAAGAAAATATCATAATGCCGCTATATAAATCCAGGGTATGCCCACCAGATAGGGCAACTGCCTCTGAAGCATCTGGCAACGACCACTGTTTGAAGACAGGCTACCGGGCTAGAGGAACCATTGGTCTGACCCAGTCTGGGCGTTCTTATAGACATTTCCAATCTTAACCATCTGTGTGTGAAGCAAAACTTTAATTGCTTCAGACACCTCCATCACCACAGCACCGACAGTTGACTTCCTAATGCCAAACTGAATAGCCACCAACCTGTCGCAGCCTGGGGTGGCCAGCTTCCAGACAGCAAGGGCAACCTGCTTCTGGACTGATATGGCCTGTCTTAAATTCAGATCCTGGCATTGTAGGCTGGGGCTAGCTCCTCTGACAGTTCCAGGAAGTTGGCCTTACTCAGGCAAAAGTTCTGGACCCACTGCTTGTCTCTCCTCGTCTGTATGACAACGCAGTCCCACCCCTCAATGCTAATGGCCCTGCTCCAGAACTGCCAGCCAGGATAGGAGATTTCTCAGCTATGAAAATCTGCATGAGCTGTCTCCACTCCTCCATCCCGATGCAGCCTCTGTGATCTCCTTAGCAAAGCAAATTGCTGCCCAAAAGGCCCTCCACCACATCTCGGACCCTATCTCTCCCTCCTGTTCCCAAAATGAGAACTCCACTAATATCAACGTTTGGTACAGGTCATTATTGTCAGTGAGCTCCATGCCTTTATGCCAGAACACAGACATAAAACTGTGGTGCCGGGTAAGGAGTCGACAGGCTAATGCCACTTCTGCCCTCGTGCCCAGAAAGGACAGATTACTTCCCCGGCAATAACCTGTGATGGATTTCACAGAGCAGCTCCCACTAGTGCAGCGCTCAGAACCAAGGGATGTGCCCACAGAAGCCTAGAGCCCCTGTGCATGCAGTAACTCAAGTCTGGTTTGCTGTATGGAGACTCTCACTTGAGCTAGCCTTGGCTCCAGGGGAGACACTCATGTGTAGTAACTCAATTCCACAGTAAAGGCATACCCAGTGAGAGACAGCCACTGCCCCAAAGAGCTTACAATCGAAATAGACCGGAGAGACAAAGGGTGGGAGGAAGAAAGTACTATTTGCCCACTTTACAGATCCACAGATTCCAAGGCAAGGAGGGACCACTGTGATCATCTAGTCCAGGGGTGGCCAAACTGCAGCTTGCGAGCCACAAGCGGCTCTTTTACAGTTAAAGTGCGGCTCGCAGAGTCCCCCCAGTCCTCCCCCCCATTCTCCGCCTACCAGACTGGTGGGGGGTGGGAAGCTCAGGGCTTCCGCCCTGCAGTGGGGTGGTTGGGCTAGGGGCTTCTGCCCAGCGGGGAGGGGGGGTCTCAAGGCTTCAACCTTGCAGGGAGTGCCTCTGGGGTTCGGGGCTTCAGCAGTAGTGGGGCAGGTGCCTCCCATGTGGGGCAGAAGCCCCGAGCCCTAGCTGGCACACCTGGCTCTCGAACTTCTGAAGATTATTCTATGCAGCTTGGAGGGTCAGTACGTTTGGCCACCCCGATCTAGTCTGACCTCCTGTAGAACACAGGTCATAGAACTGCCCTACAATAATTCCTAGAGCAGAAGAAACATCCCATCTTGATTTAAAAATGGTCAGTGATGGCGAATCCACCACGACCCTTGGTAAATTGTTCCAGTGGTTAATTCCCCTCACTGTTAAATGTACACCTTATTTCCAGGCTGAATTTATCCAGCTGCAACTTCTAGACCTTTCTCTGCTAGATTGAAGAGCCCATTATTAAATATTTGTTCCTCATGTAAGTATCACAGACTGTCATCAAATCACTCCTTAACCTTCTCTTTGTTAAGCTAAACAGATTGAGCTCCCCGAGTCTATCACTATAAGGCTTGTTTTCAAATCCTTTAACCATGCCCGTGACTATTCTTTGAACCTTCTCGTTTATGCACCAGAAGTGGACCCAGGATTCCAGCAGTGGTCACACCAATGCCAAATAGAGAGGCAAAATAACCTCTCTGCTCCTACTCGAGATTCCCCTGTTGACGCATCCCAGGATCACATTAGCCCTTCGGGCCAGGGCGTGGGATGTTAAGATAGAGAGATAAAGTGATTTGCCAATGTCACACAGAACCAATCCCAGACACCCCAATGTAAACCGCAACCAGCTAACTCACGGTAAAAGGTGTTAACCTGCATCTGGAATAAAGATCATGGTTAGGTCAGGATTAGTGCTCAGTGTATGAGAATTAGCTCTCAGGTGGTAGCTAACTCCATCCTCTCTTCCTTATCTAGAAGAACCCTTGGCTATTTTATTTTGGCAAGTCGTTAGCTTCATTTCTCCACCACCTCTGCCATAACCGTCTGAAGGAGAAGCTGGATATCATAGAGGGCAAAGCCAAACCAACCTGGGGAATGGGTGATTATTAAGAAAAGTTGGACAGAGCAGCAATTGGGAGGAAGCTATTTGCTGAGCAAAGGACAGGAGTGGGTGACCCCTGGAAAACACAAGACAGTCTGTTCTACCAGAGGGATGGATTGTACCACGAAGGCATAGGCTGTGGGGGTTGAGCAGAGCCACACTGTTGCAGGGATAGTACCACTGTGTGTGAATGAACCCACTGCCACTCTCCTGGCAGGGAACAGTGGGTGCTCTCCTCTGCAGTTGGCCAGCTGTTGGATGGTGTGGGGGAGGAGGCCGTAGCCCCTCTTCCTTCTCTCCCTGCTAGGAGGGAGCAGTCCATATTCAGGTGAGCGCAGGGACTATAAAGGTGTCTGACTCCTACATATGGGGAGCAAGGGATGGAGAAGGCTGCTTGGACTCTCCCCTCAGTGGTGTACCTGTACAAAGACTAAGTGAACTCTGCCAGCAAGGGAGGAAGAGAATACAGGAAAGGCCAGATCCTATAGACGTTACTCACGCAAAGACTCCCATTGGCTGCAGTAGGAATGCTGTCTGAGCAAGGACTAAAAGCCTAGGGATTGGACCAGAAATGTATGATGTTAATAAAGTTGTGACACATGTTCACTGCATAGTTAATTGCAAGATAATGTATATTTCACAGTAACTCCAGTGGGAACAATGGCCGTTACTCAAGACCTGGTGTTAACTTGACATTATCTCCCAATAACTGCAATTAACTCTCATCGTCACTGTTTGTGGAGGCTAATAAAACGTGACATTCCTGCCTTATCTGTTGCGGAAATGAGTGGTCTCACCATAGGCAGGATTCGAGACTCAGACTGTGCTTTTTATTTTTTTGCCTTAAGCAAAATAAAAAAACGAACATTTGGAGCTAATGAACACAGAGGGAATATAGGGGGAAACTGTGATCAAACTATAGAAGCTGTGTGTGTCCTGCCAGCCATATCTTGTCTACCAGCATTTAGGAGCCAGATGATCCATACATTATTTCAGCATTGTGTCATGTTCTTGGGCAGAATCTGAATCTAAGAATTAAAATGCCTAAAGTCAGACTGCAGTAGAATATAAATAATTATTCCAAATGGTCTGGAAAGCTTTGTATTAACTTGTAGTATGTGCTCATCACATACATACACAAAAGACGGGCTGTGTTTGATCTATGCCTGTGATAGGTAGCTTCCCTACATTTTATATCTGAGATGGTCTAATGTTCTGCCCAGCCGCACATCGTCACTCATAGACTCATAGAAATGTAGGGCTGGAAGGGACCTTGAGAAGTCATCACATCCAGCAGCCCACTGCTCTGTGGCAGGACCAAATAAACCTAGACCATCTGTGACAGGTGTTTGTCCAATGTGTTATTAAAAACCTCCAATAGCAGGGATTCCACTACCTCCCTTGGAAGCCTATTCCAGAGTTTAACTCCGCTTATAGTTAGAAAGCTTTTCCTAATATCTAACCTAAATCTCCCTTGCTGCAGATTAAGCCCATTACTTCTTGTCCTATCTTCAGTGGACATGGAGAACAGTTGATCACTGTCCTCTTTATAACAGCCCTTAACTTATTGGAAGACTGTTACTAGATCCCCGCAATCTGTCTGCTCTTCTCAAGACTAAACATGCCCACTTTTTTTTTTAACCTTTTCTCATAGGTCAGGTTTTCTAAACCTTTGATCATTTCTGTTGCTCTCCTCTGGACTCTCCAAATTGTCCACAACTTTCCTAAAGTGCGGCACCCAGAATTGGTCATAGTACCCCAGCTGGGGCCTCACCAGTGCTGAGTAGAGTGGGACAATTACCTCCCGTGTCTTACATACAACACACTTGTTAATACACCCAGAATATTCGCCTTTTTCGCAGCTGCATCATATTGTTGATCCATTCAGTTTCTGATCCACTATAACCCCCAGATCCTTTTCAGCAGTACTACCACCTAGCCAGTTAATCCCCATTTTGTAGTTGTGCATTGTTTCTTCCTTCCCATGTGAAATACTTTGCATTTGTCTTTATTGAATTTCATCTTGCCGAATTCAAACAAATTCTCTAATTTGTCAAAATTGTTCTGGATTCTAATCCTGTCCTCCAAAGTGCTTGCAACCCCTCCCAATTTGGTGTCATCTGCAAATTTTATAAGCACTCCCTCTATTCCATTATCCAAGTCATTCAGGAAAATATTAACTAGTACCAGACCCAGGACTGACCCCTGCTAGACCCAACTAGGTACACCATCCCAGTTTCATAGCAAACCATTGACAACTACTCTCGGAGTATGATTTTTCAAACAGTTGTGCACCCACTTTATAGTAATTTAATCTAGAACACATTTTTCTGGTTTGCTTATCAGAATGTCATGTGGGACTGTCAAAAGCCTTACAAAAACCAAGATATATCAAATGTACTGCTTCCCCCCCATCTACTAGGCCAGTAATCCTGTCAATGAAGGAAGTTAGGTTGGTTTGGCATGAATTGTTCTTGACAAATACATTCTGACTATTCTTTATAACCCTATTTTTCTCCAGGTGCTTACAAACTTTTTAATAAATTGTTCCAGTATCTTTCCAGTTATCAAAGATAGACTGGTCTATATTTTCCCAGGTCCTCTTTGTTCCCTTTTTAAAAAATAAGTACTATGTTTGCCCTTCTCCAGTCTTCTGGGACCTCACACATCCTCCATGAATTCTCAAAGACAATTGCTAATGGTTCCAAGATGGTTTCAACTAGCTCCTTAAATACCCTAGAATGAATTTCATCAGGCCCTGCCAACTTGAACACATGTTTCAAAGGGACCTAATCCCTTGTGATTCATCTGTGAAGAGGTGGGTCGGGGGTGGTCAGGAAGTCACACAAAGATTTTGAAGCAGCGGACTGTGATAATGTCAAATGCTAATGGGAACCACCGGCAAATGTAAATGTACCCCTCCTGGCTGGGAAGTAATAGGTCTTTTCCAGCCAGGGAACAGATAGTCTAGGATGGGGTAGGGGCTGTTGGGGGAAGTTTCCTCATCCATAAAAGAAACTGAATTTCTGTCTCTAAGTAGAGATGATCCAAGCCACAATATTCAGATGTAGATCTGGATCCACATTTTGACCAGCTCTGCCCTCCAAACTTCTAGGGATGGAGTCTGCATCTAAGGGTTTGATTCAGCCCCTTGCAAATGTGAGATTCTATCAGCAAAGTCTGGATCTGGACCCTGAGCCCCCTCTGGGTTACGAAGTCTGAGGGTGTTCAGATCTGGGATTTAGCCCATTACAGTGATAGGAGATAGTTTCAAATTTGGGTACAGATTTTGAACCCCAACAGAATTCAGAAGTTGCTTGGATCTAGGATTTTGTTTCAGGCTCATCTCTATTTCTCAGTAATATCAATGAAGGACTGAAAACCCCTCCCCACTACTCACGTTTCTGAGCTGTTTGAGATTGTAGAAGAATGTGCATAGACTCTCCTTGTGTATAGACTATCAAGGACAAATCAGACCTTGAGTGCTAGATACGTCAGTGCTAAATATCCCCCATCCCACATCTCAGCATAAATAAGAGCTGCTGCCCTATGTTTGCACTTTATTCCTGGAAAGGAACAGGCTCCAGAGCATATTTACCAGACACCCCATGAAAGATACATATTGAGGGTCTAATTGTTTGGCTTCTTGGCATAAATTTTTATTAACTTAGCTACGACTCTTAGCCTCCAGCTTGTGTCATCGGGGTAAGTGACCCAAGGATCAGGAACCATGGAAAATGCTTCCTGTATAAGAAGTAGTCAATTACTCTAGATCCATGGGGGGCAAGAAGGAACTAACAATAACCTTTATTTCCAATTGCAATATTTTGCATCAGCTATTTTTATGGTGCTGATAATGCCTGACATTTACATAGCACTCAAGGCTGCAGTCATAACTAAGACAGAGCCATCTGTAGGATGCTGTTTTGGAGCACAGAGCAATCTATAAACACAAATTATCATAGACGATGTAGTCCGGTGGTTTTCAACCTTTTCTTCATTTGCAGACCTCTAAACAAATTTGAATGGATGTGTGGCCCCCTTTGGAAATCTTAGGCATAGTCTGCAGACCTCCAGGGGCCCCCGGCCCCCGGACCACAGGCTGAAAACCACTAATGTAGTCATTTCAAAATGCCACCAACTGCCATGCGGTGACCCTGGGATCCCATCAGTGCCAAGTGGCAGAGGGCCCATCATACTGTAACAAACATCAGGCCTGACACACTCATTGTCCCAACACACCGTTTCATAATACGTATCTTAAAGGTGCCATGTAAGGTATCATATGTAATGTGGTGACACGCTGGTCCTAAAAATCACTGTGTACAAAGAGTTATAAATGTGCACTGGAAATATGCTTGGGAGGCAGAGCATGAACCCAGTCTGCCCTAGACAAAGGAATGTGTATTTACCTGTCTGACCAGCTTAGTTGCAGGCAGAGGACAATAGAAGTACATTTACATATAAGGTAAACACAGCCATCAAGCTAAATGAGAGGGAGAGAAGACTGTTTAACAATCATGCCGGGGGACAGACTCTTCACCCCAGAAAGCCTTCATGGCTCTTGAGGCAGAGACAATGGACTTTGAGTAATATAAGGAGAGAAAAAAGACCTTTTAATAAGGGCACAGCACACACTGAGCCTATGAAAGCTGGATCTTCTTGGCCTGAAATTCAAGAGTTTGTGGAGACTTAATGTAAGTGAGAAACCTGTTTAGACAAAGATTGTAACTTGCTGAAATTAAGGTTTAGTCACTAGAAAGAGTGTTTGGTTTGTAACCATACCTGTCTTCTATTCGCACTTACTATCACTTACATCTCATTCTTGTTTTATTACAAAACCATCTCAGTGCTGTGTATTAAACTGGGGGGTGGGGGGGGGTGTCAGTCCTCCGCTACCCATACACTGTGGCACATGTTCTCTCTTTCTGGAGCAGTGAACTTAATAACTTCTGTGAGTGCCCAGTGAGAGGGATTGGACACTGCAGGGAGACATCGCTGGGGAACTCAGGAATTGGGGTTTGGGGTAACAGAGTCCTGAAGAGTTTGCTGGCAAGGCAGACAGGCTACGTGTCAGGAGCTGACACATAGCACAACAACAGCAGCAAAACTCTCACTTGCTGAGGCTGAGAGGGATAACACAGGAACTCACAATTCTGGGTACCTGTCATAACTATAAAGGGAAGGGTAACAGCCCTACTGTGTACAATACTATAAAATCCCTCCTGGCCAGAGACTCCAAAATCCTTTTACCTGTAAAGGGTTAAGAAGCTCAGGTAACCTGGCTGACACCTGACCCAAAGGACCAATAAGGGGACAAGATACTTTCAAATCTTAGTGGGGGGAAGGCTTTTGTTTGTGCTCTTTGTTTTGGGGGTTGTTCGCTCTTGGGACTAAGAGGGACCAGACATCAATCCATGTTCTCCAAATCTTCTGAACAAGTCTCTCATATTTCAAACTTGTAAGTAACAGCCAGGCAAAGCGTGTTAGTTTTATCTTTGTTTTCTCAACTTGTAAATGTACCTTTTGCTAGAGTGTTTATCTCTGTTTGCTGTAACTTTGAACCTAAGGCTAGAAGGGGTTCCTCTGGGCTCTTGGAATTTGATTACCCTGTAAAGTTATTTTCCATCCTGATTTTACAGAGATGATTTTTACCTTTCTTTCTTTAATTAAAAGCCTTCTTTTTAAGAACCTGATTGATTGTCCCTTGTTTTAAGATCCAAGGGGTTTTGGATCAGTGTCCACCAGGGAATTGGTGGAGGAGTCTCTCAAGGCTACCCAGGAAAGGGAGTTAGCACATTGGGAGTGGTGGCAGCGAAAGCAGATCTAAGCTGGTAGAGAAGCTTAGAGGTTTTCATGCAGGTCCCTACATCTGTACCCTAAAGTTCAGAGTGGGGAAGGAACCTTGACAGTACCCCAAGCAGGATGTCACAAATGCACAAGCAAAATGCTTGGGACAAGCACTGAAGAATGTTGGAAATGTGATCAAGGCTATGAACTTTCCAACTATAAAGACCAACTTCTGTGAGCTCCCAAACACAGGGCTATTTTCATTTGTCAATGCGGCTGTGGAAAAGAAAGAGCTATTTCAGTTCTTCTGCTATAAATGTCAATCGCACATGCAGCTGGCAGTCATTCCGCAGTGTGTGGTCTGAGTGGGCAGAAAGCATTTTTATTAAAACGAGATTATTTTTAACAGTATCAGCACAGAAGTCCCCAAGCATTCCCAGGGCAACCACAAAGAGTACTGTCACGGATACTTCTACAGCGTCTTAAAGCTACACAGTGCTTTACAAAACACATGAGATCAGATCCTCAGCTGGTACAAATCAGTATAGCTCCACAAGTTAATGGAGTTAAAAAATTTACACCAGCTGAACACTTGGCCCCATGGTTTAGGCAGGTCCCTTTACCCAAGGAATTTAAGAGTCTGACCCTACAACTATGCAACTAGTTCTATTTATTGTATCAATAGTTCTGTTTGCATATTGATGAGGGTTACAGGAGCAGGCTACAAATTTATTTCATGAACGTAGAGAAACTCTGCATTAGCACGTAGCTATTCTCTCTAACACAAAGACAGCTGTTCCTAATCATACCAGCCAGCAGTTGGTTGCTCAAATACTGGATGTAGCACATCATTCTCTAATAGGCCTGAAACCAGAAAGTCTAGGCCTCCTTCTGCTCTCACACTGATGTAAATCAGGAGTAACTCCGCTGACTTCACTGGAGTCACACAGATGTGTGTGATCAGACTCTGGCCTTCTATCTCCATAAACCCACAATGGCTGAAATAGTTTGTTCTGTTGTTAGAATCTTTGGTTCAGTCCAAAAGTGTATCCCGGGACAGCCAGGGCATACCCCAAAGCAGTCAATAGCCATGCTCCTCTTTAAAGCAGACCAGCAGGCTGCAGCAACTATCTCAACCAACACTTTGCTGAATGGATGCTCAACAGCCTGCTCCTCTCTGGTGAGGGGGAAGGTGATTGCAATTGACTATTTTATGCAAATTAGGTATGATGTTTGAACTCATGACAAGTTGCCAACATGGCCCTTAACCAGGCAAAGTTTGGCTGCTACAGTGTAACCCATTACAAAAATATGTGCTACTTTCTCTTTGCCAGCAATGATAAAACTCTGCATCCAGTGGCTTCTATAAATTGCTCAAGTACCCACTGTGGTATCCTTAACCAGTACGAACGCACTGAGTCTAAACGTGGCTGTCCGGACGACTGACAGAGGAATTTCATTGTCATTTAATATTAAAAATGATGCCCACTTACTGCATAGCGAGGGCTGTCAAAGCTACAATCCATCAATGAGGTGATAAAAGCTACCCCGACATTTTGTCAGACAGCTGTTGCTGAATCGTTTTGCAGCCGAGAACTGATGTTTGGTGTAACATTTCATTCTGTGTGGCAGCATTGCTCTTCATTAATGCACCTGCCATCACAGAATGAGTTACACCTTCCTGTGTTCCCACTAGTCAAAATCCAGGCCTGCTTCTATCTATGTAGGCATTAATTCCTCACTCATTACCATGGAGTGTGATCTCCAGTAACAGTTCAATATAATTATACTTGTTATACTCACACAGCACCTAACAGTTACGTTAACCCTCATAACTCTCCTGGAAAACAGACAACTCGCACTATTCCAATCTTACTAATAGGAAAATTGCCATACAGGGAGTTTAAGTGACTTGCCCAAGGTTACAAAGTAAATCGGAGGCACAGCCATAATTAGCACTCAGGACGTCCTTAGATCCCTGTGCTCAGTCCAATATCTCACGCTACCACTTGGGCACTGGAACCATATAATACCCAATTAATGAATTAAGGCCTGAAGTTGAAAAAGCCAGCATTGACTAATGGGGGTCTAATAAAAAATATAGCAATATTCTCAAGGGAGATGTATTTGCAGTCTAAGGACCATATTAATCCTTGATGAAACTCCAATGACTTCTATGGAGTGACACCAGATTAATTTGGCTCAAGATAACAAGCAAGTACCATTCTTCGCCTGATCACACCAATGCAAATCTGGAAGAACCTTAATAATGGAGTTACTCTGGATTTACACAGGTGTGACAGAGCAGAATTCAACCCTTCATGTTAACAATCACGGCACGGAAAATAGCTATTCTCCAAGCCCAGTTACTGAATGCGCTGCTAAACATGGCAGATGAAAGCAGGAGGGTTTGAAGTAGAAACAAAAGGGTTCTCCCCTGCCCACACCTCCTTTTGGCTGTTTTAATAGGGTTGGAAATGAAAACAGTCAAAGTTACAGGCCCCCACGTGAGGGGACATAGGCATGATATAGAAATAGGCATAGGCAGGAGGAGGGGGAGAGATAAATCACTCAGTGCAGGTGGAATGGAGTGGAGGGGGTGAGGCAGAAGTGAGAAGGCCAGCAGAGAGGCCGGCAGGGACTAGGTTTGAAGGTGAGAACAAGGCACTTGGATTTGATACAGGAGGGGAAAGGCAGAAAGTGGAGGGGTCTGAAGAGCAGATGAAGTGGCAGGTGAGACCAGATATTAGCAAGAGTATTTTGGATAGACAGATTTGGGGGTGGGGGGTTAAGGAGGCAGGACTCCACAGAGGAGGTAAGGCAAGAGATAATCAGGGACAGGAGCAGGATCTTAATGGTGGGAACAGCCAGAAAGGACACACTCTCTGATCACTAAGGTGGCGGGTCTGTCATGGAGGTCACGAAAGTCACGGATTCTGTGACTGTCTGTGACCTCCGTGACTTCTGGAGTGGCTGGTGCTGGCTCAGGGGCTGCCCAAGGTGGACAGTCGCTGGGCCAGCAGCAGCAGCAGTTTGGGTGTGTGGGAGGGGGCTCAGGGCTAGGGGCAGCGGGGTGGGGAGTGCAGGGGGTGCTTACCTGGGGCGAGGGGGGCTCCCTGGCTCCCACTGGCATGGCCCCCCTGCAGCTCCTAGGAGGTGGAGAGGCGGGGGGGAGGTGTCTCCGCACCGTGCATTGCCCGCACCCACAGGCCCCGCCCCTGCAGCTCCCATTGGCTGTGATTCCTGGCCAATGGGAACTACGGCAGCCAGTGCTTGTGGCAGGAGCAGCGGAGCCCCTGCGTCCGCCGCCTAGGAGCTGCAGGGACATGGAGCTGGGTAGGAAGCCCCTCCCCACCCCAGCACCAGTTGGGGTCCCGGGCTGCACCATCAGCGGGGGTCCTGGGCCACCTCCCCCAGCACCCAAGGCGCCCCCGCCCAAGTTTTAGTCACAGCGGGTATTTTTAGTAAAAGTCATGGATAGGTCACGGGTCATGAATTTTTGTTTACGGCCCGTGACCTGTCCATGACTTTTACTAAAAATACCTGTGACTAAAAAGTAGCCTTACCAATCACTATAACAGGGTGAACCATGAGCCCCAGCAGGAGTGCTCAGCACATGGGGGAAACAGAGAGCTCAGGCCCATCTCGAATTAACACTATGGGACAACTGACAATTGTGACACTACGCCCCATATTCTTCATAGAAATACTGTTATAATATGATTTTGGCATAACTAAGATGTGGTTTATGCAAGATGGGTCATGTGAGATATCATTGGAAAGGTTATGATTTACTGAATATGATTATCCTATTTGTATGCATGTATCATTGCTGTCTCTGAAGTTAGGCATATTAACATTGTATCAATTACAAAAGTATTTGCACCTAGGGAACGCCCATCAGACAAAATGCAATCAGTCTGGCTGGTTAGTCAATAAACCATTAGGGAGAACAACAGGACTTTGAAGATGCTAATCTCCCTGAGAAGCTTCCTGGGATGCTTCTTTGACACTGCCGGGTCATGTGATCATGTCACCTGGTACTGGACTCCATTTTGGACTGCTTTCGTATTTTTCCACTACTAGGGGGTGGGGATCAAACTGGGAAACAAAGGATTCCTGCCATATGTCAATCCTATTTAAGGCTGCGGAGTGAGTTAATCAGGGTTAGTTCTTCACTGAATCCTTGCCCAAGATGACTGCTGAAAACACCTAAGACTGATCTGGGGAAGAAAGAACTGGACCAAGGCTGGAAAAGGTGTCTGGTCTGTGAAAGGTTTCAGAGTAGCAGCCGTGTTAGTCTGTATCCGCAAAAAGAACGGGAGTACTTGTGGCACCTTAGAGACTAACAAATTTATTAGAGCATAAGCTTTCGTGGGCTACAGCCCACTTCTTATATGCATCTGAAGAAGTGGGCTGTAGCCCACAAAAGCTTATGCTGTAATAAATTTGTTAGTCTCTAAGGTGCCACAAGTACTCCTGTTCTTTTTGTGGTCTGTGAAAGGAATACTTGAAGTTCTAAGCTGCATGGAGGCTTGAGGGCTTGGCAGAGCAGGACAGGGTGAGGGAGCCCAGGCTGGTGGAACGGGCACACTCAGTGGGACCCTAGTATATCAGGTGGCACCCCCGAGTGGTGGGGAGGAGGGGGTAACCCATCACAACAATAATTTACTAATTGTCACAAAAGGACAGATCCTGAGCTGGTGTAAATCACAACACATTGCTAGGGGATATTGTGAAAGCCAAAAGTATAACTGGGTTCAAAAAGGAATTAGATAAATTCATGGGGTCCATCAATGGCTATTAGCCAATGGTAAGGGATGCAGCACCATGCTCTGGGTGTCCCTAAGCATCTGATTGCCAGAAATGGGACTGGATGACAGGGGATGGATCACTCGATGATTGCCTGTTCTCTTCATTCCCTCGGAAGCACCTGGCATTGGCCTCTGTTAGAAGACAGGATACTGGGCTAGATGGACCATTGGTCTGAACCAGTCTGGCTGTTCTTATGTTCTTATTGTAGATCTGCTGATTTCAGTGAAGCCGGAGGAAATATGATGATTTACATCAGCTGGGGATCTGGCCCACTGACTTCAGTAAGAACCACGGGGTGCTCAGCACCTGAAAAATCAGGCCACTTATTTGGACACCTAAATATGGATTTAGGAGTCTAACTTTAGGCACCCAAGATACTGGCCAATAATGATAATCATGAAGGGTAGTGCTATTACAGAAAATCAAATAAAATCTGTTGTGCAGACTGTATCCCAGGGGGAGCCTGAGGAGTCTGATGAACCCCCAAATTAAATCCCAGTTGTTTGGTCAAGCAGTTCAGCATGGCATTTTGGTTTATGATCTGGAGTCTGACATCAATAACTACCACTGGGGAATCAATACATGTGGCACCAAGGTGCTGAATTGTCAGGCTGGCTGATGCTTCAGACAGAGATTAGAAGTCCGTCTTCAGACAGACATTAGAAGAACCAGTCTCCTGAATTGTATTGATGATTCACATCAACAAACTAGATATCTTGATGATTCACAAGATGATGTGTCCCTAGCCTCTGTTTGCCAGAGGCTGGGAATGGGCAACAGGGGATGGATCACTTGATGTTTACCTGTTCTGTTCATTCCCTCTGGGGCACCTGGCATTGGCCACTGTTGAAAGACAGGAGACTGGGCTAGATGGACCTTTGGTCTGACCCAGTATGGCCATTCTTATGAACTTATGATAGAAGTAAGGTGTTAACCAGAAGGCTAATTACGTCTGACTGATAGCCCTTATAGACTGTGTAAATTGCTTTTATACAACATGCACTTATTTAATTACCTCCAGATTAACTATAAAGCCTTCATGCTTGGAGGGTGCAGTAACCTCATTGCTTCATAATGTATCATTAATAAAGGATACAATTGTGCTGCACTGTAGATGCAGAAAAACATCTCACATAAAAACAAGGTGCTTAATGCCAGAATAGAGAAGGGCTGATCTGAACTCCAACTCCTCCTTGTCCACAGGCACCAACATCTGCTCCGCTTAGGAGTTATGCAAACTCATTTCACCCTCCAAAGCCAGCTTGGACTTCAGAGTGCATCTCTGCTCTATCAAGCCACTCTAAAAAGGGCGCTGTGCGATTCCAAGGTTGTGGTGTCAATGATTGCTGGGTCACACATGCTCAGAGCTTAATATATTTTGTTCTCACTGCCAGCCAGCTCTGCAGAATTACCCTGGCATTTGGGAGTCAAGAGTGGCTCTTGCCTTCTCAACTATCATCATCGGCAATAAAGATTCTGTAGACCCTATTAGCACCCACTGTCTTCCAAATCTGTCATCAGTGACTTCTGCGTAATCCCACTGCTTTTACCAGAGTTGCACAAGTCTAACCACTCGGACCTTGGTAAACAATTCTGTTAGTGATGTACAAGAAATAATAAGACACCAGCTCACTCTCCCAGAGCTATGTTGGCTCTGCAGGGCTCTGAGGAAGAAAGAGTAGTCATTTTTGTCGCTCAAGTCAGCAGATCTGACTCTGATATGCACAGGAAGGTGCCGATTTTGCCTAGTCACTACCTAGAACTGAGCTGTGGAGAACATGGAAACTGAAATACATTCTATTCTCAAGCTGGCATCAGAATAAACTAACAAATTCATCTAGCCCCGTGAGAGACTGGGATCCAGTAAATAGCTTTAAAGGGAAATTATTTCAGACGTGATTTCGTGTCCAGAAACACAAACAGCTGGAGCAGGTCATAAGAACATCAGAACGGCCAGACTGGATCAGACCAATGGTCCATCTAGCCCAGTATCCTGTCTTCCAATATTGTACAGTGCCATTTGCTTCAGAGGGAATGAACAAAACAGGCAATCCTTGAGTAATCCATCCCCTGCTGTCAACTCCCAGATTCTGACAGACAGAGGCTAGGGACACCCAGAGCATAGGGTTGCATCCTTGACCATCCTGTCTAATAGCCATTGATGGACCTGTCCTCCATGAACTTATCAAATTCCTTTTTGAACCCTGTTATAGTTTTCATCCTCACATCAGAGGGATAAATACCAGGGAGGGAGAGGAGTTATTCAAGTTAAATGTCAATATGGACACAAGAACAAATGGATTTAAACTGGCCCTCGACAAGTTTAGGCTTGAAATTAGACAAAGGTTTCTAACTATCCGAAGACTGAAGTTCTGGAACAGCCTCCCAAGGGGAACAGTGGGAGGAAAACCTAACTTGTTCCAAGACTGAGCTTGATAAGTTTATGGAGGGGATGGTATGGTATGACAAGGTTGCCTACAATGGCATGTAGCCGATCTGAGACTGCTAGAAGCAAATATTTCCAACGGCTGGTGATGGAACACTAGATGGGGAGGGCTCTGAGTTACTACAGAAAATTATTTCCCAGATGTCTGACTGTTGGGTCTTGCCCACATGCTCAGGGTCTAATTGATCACCATATTTGGGGTCAGGAAGGAATTTCCCCCGGGTCAGATAGGCCGAGACCTGCGGGGGGGGGAGGGGGTTTGCCTTCTGCAGCATGAGGTACAGGTCACTTGCAGGTTTAAACTAGTGTAAATGGTGGATTCTCTGGCAAGGAGTTCCACAGGTTGACTGTGCATTGTGTGAAGAAATACTTCCTTTTGTTTGTGTTAAACCTGATGCCTATTAATTTCATCAGGTGATTGCTAGTTCTTGTGTTGTGTGAAGGAGTAAATAACACTTCTTTATTCACTTTCTCCACACAAGTCATGATTTTATAGACCTCTTAGTCATCTCTTTTCCAAGCTGAAAATTCCATTCTTTTTAATTCTCCTCACATGGAAGCTGTTCCATACCCTTAATCATTTTGTTGCCCTTCTCTGCAACTTTTCCAATTCCAATATATCTTCAGAAATCATACGCTTACTCTCTGTTATACCAAACATCTTCTGTTCTATTTTCAACCTTCTCACCCTCCTTTGAAGTGGCTGGCATTTTCTACTGCATCATAAGGCCCTGGAACTGAAAAGTGAACTCATCTTCTTTAAGAGGTGGAAGGTCATGCTTTAAAAAGATGACAGGCTTTCTCCAGTCCCTCCACTGCAGAGCAATGGGGCCAAGGTTTGCTCTCACTTATACCTGTGCTTCCCTATGGACACCAATGAGGCGGCAAGATGTAACTGAGAAAAGGGCTTGGCCCATGATCTGCAACGCACACAGCCTCTGCTGTCCTGAAGCGCAGCTCTGAGAAAAGCTGGTTTTCTTGAGGACTTGAGAACCTAAGATCTCTAACCGTGGTTTAGGCAATACTTGTGCCGTCGGCTCTTCTGTCAGCTCAATAAGAGTCAAAGATAAGCAGGAGGATAAGCTATAGGAACAAAGCAGCTATCTGGTAACTTGGCAACAAAGAATGAAATTGATATAGAAATGAAAAGTGAAGACTGATTTAATACCGAACTGCCCTTTATGTCTTGACATATCTCTTACTGCCCAGCTTCCACCACCCTTGTGATGGATTTTTTTGTTTTAAATCTCCTACACGGAATCAGAACTCTGACAAATCCAAGAAGGATTTCAAATCAGCACAGACGACAGATCAGAGATGCAATAAATTTAGCAACTGACTGTGCATGTAACCGCTAGACACTGTCTGGTATCAGCGAGCATGCAACAGGGTCCAGAAGGCTTCAGACAAAAGCAGTGCCACCTTTGGATAGAGAAAGTTGCTATTGCAACTCGAGGCCTTGTTATAAGCAGTTTTGTTTTTACTGGGACCCTGTGGTCAGGATAGGCTGAGCAGCTTTCTATATGCTACACTAGTCAAACTTGAATATTCACTCAAAAAAACACTGTTGGGTTAAAAATAAATGGGCCGATCCTCAGACCCCAGGTCAGCCCCGTTCTGGAGCGCGAAGGGGCCAGAAAAGGATTGCTAGGGATTCTCCTTATGTAGGGAAAACCTCACCCAGTTAGAGCCAGCAGAGCTGGCTCTACACCCTCTGTTCCTGACCCTACAGTAGTTGTGGGGGATGGAAGAGGGAGTCTCAAAGGAGGGAGATGATGTGATCAGAGATCCAATGATCCTGGCCTGGGGAAACACCCTCTAGGAGGCTGTTGTGGGTGGGGTTGTACTGGGGCTGCTCTAATTTACACCAGGCGCTAACGAAACCCCAGGTTGCCCACACAGGGCTGCCCGGGGGGGGGCAAGTGGGGCAATTTGCCCCGGGCTCCAGAGGGGCCCCCACGAGAATATAGTATTCTATAGTATTGCAACTTTTTTTTATGGAAGGGGCCCCCGAAATTGCTTTGCCCCAGGCCCCCTGAATCCTCTGGGCAGCCCTGTGCCCACAGGATCAGGGGAGCAGGCAGGAGGCCCTGAGCCATCTTGGCCCATCATCCCTCCCAGGTTCTGCACCAAGCACAGGTCAGACAGACTGAGGATCTGGGCGGCATGAGCAGCCAAGGTGGCTCAGGGCTGCCTGCATGCTCCCCTCTTACTGACCATGTCACAAATGAAGACATTTTAAAACTCAAGTGGGCTTTTCAGCCAGTTTCTCTTAAGAATGTCACTCACCTTGGCCAGTGAACAAAGGCTAGTGAGTTTCACTTGTTTCTAGCTACTTGGACAGTAGCATGGATCTTGGCAAGGCCGCTATGAAAGCAGCAGAGCCTAGAACAACGGTAGAGAAAGGAATGCTGACCCGCAGGCACCCCCAAACACCAGCTGGGCCCCTCCGAACATACAGGTTTTCTCTTTGTGTCTTAACGCTATTGCAAAAAAAGGAAATAAACCAACAAAATCCATCCTGCAGGCACATCCAGAGATGGGTTTCAACCCAGAAAAACCAGGAGAAGTTAGTGATGCCTGAGGGTATGTCTATATTGTGATCACAAGGTGTGACTGCAGCTCATGTAGACATCCCCCAGCTAGCTTTCATCTAGCTAGCTTGGCTACGGGAGCAAGGTGGCAGGCCGCACATGCTTCAGCATGGGCTGTACGAGCCTGCCTGGAACCCTGGGTGATTACTCGCAGGGCTACCTGTGCTGTAGGATGTGCTGCTGCGGCGTCACGGCCCCAGGACCTGAGCTAGCGAGATGAAAGCTAGCTCGGGTATGTCTCCATGAGCTGGAATCACACCCTGTGAGTGCAGTATAGACATACCCTGAAACTCTGTCCTGCTCTGCTCTGCTGCACTTTGGGGGTCTTCCGAAGCATGACTGGGCTTTGTACCCACTGGGTCTGGTCCTCACTGCGTCCTCGACCTGTAACCGCCTGTGCGAAACAAGGTAAAGCACCAGCATTCTGACCTGGGAGTATTTTATACCCACTTTGCACAAATGAAAGTGATGATACAAGGTAAGAGATAGGGGAGGATCAGGCTCATGGTTCTAAGACGTAATGTGAATTTACAGGGGGGTTGAGCTGGTTAAAAGCAGAGGGCCTGATTCCGGGCTCACGTACACCAGCTTTAACCTGTGTAGCACCCTGGTGGATTCACTCCTCATCTACCCTGATGCCAATGGAGAATCGAGCCAGTTTGTCCCTTCAAACCTGGGGCTAGTCACTTAGGCTGTGTTAACCAGGAGTAACTCTGCTGACATCAGCGCAGTTTCAGCTGTGTAAAAAGAGACTCTTTTGTCAGCTCTTTTAGCCCCACCACGTGGTGCTGAGATTCTGCCAGCTCTCACACTAAGCTCAGGCCAGTGCTTTGATGTGAGGTCCTCAGGGAACAGCTGAGTGCTGCCAGGGGCAGAAGGTTTGTATAATTTTTGGTGGTGCCCAGAACGGGTCCAAGTCCCCCCGCTCTCCCCACCTGCCTAAGGCTCTGGGAGGGAGTTTGGGTGCAGGAGGGGTGCAGGCTCTGGGA
>NW_020665349.1:2813373-2921359 GCF_002925995.2 Terrapene triunguis
GGGGTGCAGACTCTGGGAAGGAGTTTGGGTGCAGGAGGGGTGCAGGCACTGGGAGGGAGTTTGGGTGCTGGGTGCAGGCTCTGGGCTGGGGCAGCGGGTTTGGGTGCAGGAGGGGGTGTGGGCTCTGGGCTGGGGCAGAGGATTGGGGTGCAGGAAGGTTGCAGGGTGCAGGCTCTGGGAGGGAGTTTGGGTGCGGGGTGCAGGCTCTGGGCTGGGATAGGGGGTTGGGGTGTGGGAGAGGGTGAGGGGTGCAGTACTTACCTTGGGCGGCTCCCAAAAGCGGCCCGCACGCCCCTCTGGCAGCGGCTCATAGGCGGGGGGGCCATGGGGTCTCCGTGCGCCGCTGCCTGCAGACACCGCCCCCGCAGCTCCCATTGGCCATTGTTCCCGGCCAATGGGAGCTGCAGAGTCTGCGCTCGGGAGGTTTGGGGGGGCAGCGCGCAGGGGCAGCGCTCGGAGACACCGCCCCTCCTGGGGGCTGCAGGGACATGCCGGCTGCTTCCGGGAGCGGCGCAGAGCGAGGTCAGGCAGGAAGCCGCCTTAATCCTGCTGCACTGCTGGTGGTGGCGGTGGCAGCAGCTGGGGGCCCCCAGCCCCTTTTAATTCACCCAGGGGCGGCAGGTGGGGCTGGGAATCGCTCCGGGAGAGGCGCACGGGGGTGACAGGCGGGGCTGGGGGAGAGACCCGGGTCTGAACATTGGTGGAGCCAGGCCCCCAGGCTGTGAATATTCCTGGAGCACGGGCACCACGGGCCCATATAACTTGCTGCCCGAGTGCTACAGCAAGTGATGATGGTGGCTCAGTAAATCACGCTTCTCTCTAGGCTGGATTCTGCTCTCACACTGCACCCCAGTGAAACTCCATTGAATTCCCCTGCTTTACCCCTATGCAAGTGAGATTAGAATCAGACCCAGAGAGTCAGTACCAAGCCAATACCCCAGTGGAGGTGCTGTCTAGACAGTCTCATTCAGACAGGATGAGGAACTGAGATCCCAATTGCTTGTATTCTTTAAAGATCCCAGGTACTCCCCTCCCCCCCTCAAGAATATGGTTGTTTATCTTGGCCAAATTTCAACTTGAGTAACTAATTTCTGCCGATCTGATTTCTCCCTGACATTTCAAATCAATATGTGATTCCCCTTCACTTCACAGTCCTAACCTGTTGTGTTTTTGTGTGCTGTTAAATAGCTGCTGTTTTCCACCCCAGAGATGGCTAGAGTCCAGTTTGGCTAAATTGATTCTTACAGGTTATCTGTAAAACAGTTTGTTACGTTTGCAACATGCTTCGGAATAAGATGTGTTACCATTAATGGTAAGTTCATATTTTTCACACATCTCTTCACTAACAGATTCCCGCTTGCCTTACAGTTCAGTACTAAATTGAGTTCGTCGCCTGTCAGCCCCCAGAGGATGTGGAAGACAAACTGATTTTTCATATATAAATATATATATGTATTTAAAAGTAGTCTCAGAAATATACATGGTGTCCCTACATTTTTATTAGGGACATAATTTTCTTCCATTAGACTGTCAGATGGGATATGTGATGAAGCAAGGATTCAGGGAAGGAAAATGGAAGAACTGGTAGGAATGACAGGAAATCTAAGTACCTTGTTGAACCACCACTTCAAAACCTACATCAGTGCAAAATCATTTTGACCTGACTTGTGCCATTCATCATTAAAAACAGCTCATGGGGAAGGCTCCTTCATGAAAAATGAGGCTTCCAAGCAGCTCCTGCTAGTATCTAAACAGAGCTCTGACTGGGGATGTCTACACTGCCCACTAAGCCTGGATTCTGACTCAGGTTTGAGCCCAAGTCCCCCTTCTGTCCACACACAAATCAGTCTGACTTGGGTCAAGTCCTTGGACTCTGCTAGGGGGGAGGGTGGGACAGAGCCCAAGTCTAACTGTGACTTGGGTCCAAGCCCCGTCACTTTGCAGTGTAGACACAGTTCAAGGCACAGACCAGAATCAGAAAGTGGGTGTCGTGCAGTATGGATCTGCTAGTGTGGCTGTGAGACTTGGGTCCAGCAACTGTAAACCCAGGTTTAAACTGCAGTGTGGACACTCAAACACAGGCTCGGAAACACTGAATCCATAAGCCCAGGTCTCCAGATCCGGAGTACAATGCAGTGTAGACATACCATTAGTATAAAGCAAAGGGTGGCTCTTTTCAGCCCCGGTGCAGCATTGTAGACTTCTGGAGGCAGGTTCTGAGCTGTGGTAAACCCTTGTAACGCCACGGAAGTCAGAGCTCAATGACTCAGCTGAGGATCTAGCATATAATATTTCCCTGCTGCTCGCTAACTCCCTAACTTTTCATTGCATTTACAGCATTCTGACATATCTTAAAGTAGTATCACCTGTTCCACAGCCCCTTTCTGTGGCAGGGATGGGGCATTGCTTTGATGATGTCTGGAGCAAGATTCATCAGAGCACGTCAGGTGTAGACATGCAGAGCCACAGATGTTAGGCCTGGACTCTGCCTAAAGAACTAGAGTCTTCCCAGCCTCCTCCCCAAGGAGCCCGCTGCTGAGGGGGGGGAGAATTCTGACCACTGGGAGGGGGCCCAAAGCTTGTGGAGTCCAGAGCAGGTGCCATGATAAAAGAGAGCGCACTGGATGCAGAGAGCTGCGTGGGTATAACCCAGGGCAGCATTAACCCCAGGGATGGAGCCTTGACCTTAATTCTCCAGGTGCCACATCCTAATCCCGAACTCATAACACTCTGCCCTGCCTCTTCATTCTGTCCGGCAAGCCTGGCCTTGAGTTATCACGAGCTGCAGCCCCTAGTTTAAAAACAGGCTTGTGCTCCAAAAGCGTATTGGCCTAGGGAGTCCCGGGTGGTCTCAGAGGGTTTGTCTTCACCGCATTGTAAACCCAGGTCTGTGGGACCGTTTCCAAGCCCATGCATGGTAAACTGGGTTTAGAACTGGTGGACCCGGTCTCCCTGCCATGCTAACGTGTCCGTGCTGCACTAAGCAGGCCTTCTGACTCAGGCATAGACGACTTGTTCTTCCTGATACTGGGGGGAGGGGAGCACAATGTAAAGGGGGGGGGGACATGTGACTGTACAACATGTCGCCTCTGGGAGGAACTTCCAGCCCCACCTCTCTGGGCCAGGGCCACCAATCCCACCAGCTCCTGGGGGGGCTGTGGCCACAGGAGTGGACAGCATGTGCCTCTGGGCCTGCCTTGGGGCCCAGGGAGACTCCCCGGAGCTCGCGAACACCTCAGCAGGGAAGGCATCGGTGTGGGAAATGCCCCTACCTCCAGCTTAACAGAGGCCAGGGAACCTGCTCCTGGCACCTTCCCCAGCAACCCCCCAACCTGGGGCCGTCAAGCTCTCCCTGCCCCAGCCTGAAGGGGGGGGGCGCTCTGTCCTTCTCCCGCTATGTCTCCCCCCGGCACATTTCCAGCTCACTCTCCATGGCAGCCGAACCTGGGCAGGGAGTGGGATGGAGCTGCTTCTCATGCCGCTGAGGGTTGCCGCTCCAGGAAATGTGCCGGGGGCTCCAGCTTGCTCAGCCCCTGTTCCTGGGCAAGGGGCAGAGGGGGCGTGCCGCTGCCACCTCCCCCGCCAGGCTCTCACAGGCAGCCATCATGCACAGAGCAGCGACCCAGAGCGGCCATCCTCAGCTGGCTTCATCCCACCCCCCGCCCAGGCCCGGCTGCCAGGGACAGGGGCCGAACGTGCCGGGGGGCAGGTGCAGCAGGAGGACAGAGCCCTTTAGTTGTTACTATTTTCACACCCCAGAAATGTGCTGGGCCCTGCAACCCCGAGAGAGAAATAGACAGTTCCTGCCTGACGCGGTTCCAATCTACTTTACATGGCAGACAACAAGGTAGGAGGGGGACTGAGCAAGGAGGAGGGTCCCAGTGATGAGGCCAAGCACTGAGTCTGTTCTGCCACGTGCCTAATGCAAGGGTCTGCCATATCCCATGGATGTTTGTCACTGTTTTTAATTAGCTCTGTTCTGGTGAGAAGAGCCAAGTGAGTTTGGAGAACCACAGGACTGGAAGAGACCTCAAGAGGTCATCTAGTCCAGTCCCCTTCACTCAAGGCAGGACTAAGTATTATCTAGACCTGGGGTCAGCAACCTTTCAGACGTGGTGTGCCGAGTCTTCATTTATTCACTCTAATTTAAGGTTTCGCGTGCCAGTAATACATTTTAACATTTTTAGAAGGTCTCTTTCTATAAGTCTGTAATATATAACTAAACTATTGTTGTATGTAAAGTAAATAAGGTTTTTAAAACGTTTAAGAAGCTTTATTTAAAATTAAATTAAAATGCAGAGCCCCCCGAACCGGTGGCCAGGACCCGGGCAGTGTGAGTGCCACTGAAAATCAACTTACGTGTCGCCTTTGGCACGCATGCCATAGGTTGCCTACCCCTGATCTAGACCATCCCTGACAGGTGTTTGTCTAACCTGCTCTTAAAAATCTCCACAACCTCCCTACACAATTTATTCCAGTGCTTAATGGTCCCTGTTCAGCTAAATGGAACAGAGGCAAAGGGCCTGGTGAATTCTGCATTTAGGCAGACCCTGATCTGGGATGACATAGTCCCAAACCCTGAGGTTAGGAAGTTTTTCCTAATGTTCAACCTAAACTTCCCTTGCTGTAATTTAAGCCCATTGCTTCTTGTCCTGTCCTCAGAGGTTAATGAGAACAATTTTTCTCCCTCCTCCTTGTAACAATCTTTTATGTTCTTGAAAACTGTTCTCATGTCCCCTCTCCGTCTTCTCTTCTCCAGGCTAAACAAAACCAATTTTTTCATTCTTCCCTCATAGATCATGTTTTCTAGACCTTTAAACATTTTTGTTGCTCTTCTCTGGACTTTCTCCAATTTCTCCACATCTTTCCTGAAATGTGTCGCCCAGAACTGGACACAATACTCCAGCTGAGGCCTAATCAGCGCGGAGTAGAGCGGAAGAATTACTTCTCGTGCCTTGCTTATAACATTCCCGCTAATACATCCCAGAATGATGTTTGCTTTTTTTGCAACATATTTAGCTAGTGATCTACTATGGCCCCCAGATCCCTTTCCGCAGTACTCCTTCCTAGGCAGTCCTTTCCCATTTTGTGTGTGTGCGCCTGATTGTTCCTTCCTAGAGTGGAGTACTTTGCATTTGTCCTTATTGAATTTCATCCTATTTACTTCAGACCATTTCTCTAGTTTGTCCAGATCATTTTGAATTTTAATGCTATCCTGCAAAACACTTGCAACCCCTCCCAATTTGGTATCATCTGCAAGCTGTATAAGTGTACTCTGCATGCCATTATCCAAACCATTGATGAAGATATTGAACAGAACTGGACCCAGGACCAATCCCTGAGGGACCCCACTCGATATGCCCTTCCAGCTTGACTGTGAAACACTGATAGCTACTCTCTGGGAACGGTTTTCCAACCAGTTATGCACCCACCTTTTAGTAGCTCCATCTAGGTTGTATTTCCCTAGTTTGTTTATGAGAAGGTCATGCAAGACAGCATCAAAAGCCCTACTAAAGTCAAGATATACCACGTCTACCACTTCCCCCCCCATCCACAAAGCTTGTTACCCTGTCAAAAAAAAGCTATTAGATTGGTTTGGCATGATTTGTTCTGGACAAATCCATTCTGACTGTTACTTATCATCTTATCTCCTAGGTGTTTGCAAACTGATTGCTTAATTATTTGCTCCGTTATCATTCCAGGTACTGAAATTAAGCTTGATTGAATGATTTGACTGAAGAGAGTGTGGTGGTGGGCTGAGCAGAATGGGGAGGACATACCCACTGTCATGGGCAGCACAGAAAAAGCACTAAGGCAGAAGGCGAGATCAAAACCAATGGGGGCATGAAGACATTTCCAGAGCAGCAGGGTTCAAGATCAAAGCTATAGGCCAAAGAGGGAAGGTGCAGGGCTTTGAACTTGGCATGTAGGGTGATGGGAAGCCAATCAATGGATTCAGAATGCAGGATGTGTAAAGGGAAGGATAATTTTTGGCAGCAGCATTTTGGACTGACTTTGCTCTTTCCAGTGTGAGCATTCAGCACCATGCGGGAAGATGTGCACAAGACATATATACAGGTTCATAGATCCCAGGGCCAGAAGGGATCACTGTGATCATCTAGTCTGACCTGCTGTATAATACGGGCCAGAGAACTGCCCCAGAATAAGTCCTAGAACATAGAGCATCCCACCGTGCCACATTCTCCCACAAGCAGTGCTGAGCACCAACATCTCCCACTGAAGTGAATGAGAGTTGAGCTTGCTTGTTACCTTTCAGAATCAAGCCCAATGTGATACTTGCATGCGTAGCAGTTGCAGGATTGGGTCTAACACACCCAGGAAATGTTTGCTACGCTAGAAAGCCTCTGAAACCATTTACTGGATTGTAACCACGCAGGACTCACCCCTGCGGCGCCTCCTGCTGGTCTCTTCCGGGAATTAGCTCTGCCAGCCTTGGAGCACCCTCTGCAGGCCGGTGTCCCGCTGCCGCTTGGCCCCCATGTCCCTCCCTGGACTCCGGTGCCCCGTTATCTAGGGTGCTGCCCCCTGACAGTAACCCCTTTCACTCAGGGTCTCCCCTCCCCGGGGAACCCCCACCCACTAGCCCCACCTCGCCTCAGTATAAGGCTACTGCCAGTCATTGTCTAGCCCCCACGCCCTGGGGCAGACTGCAGTATAAGCCACTCATCACCACAAGGTTGGGTTTGGACCTGCTGCCTTTCCCTACCTCTGGGCTTCCCTCTGCAACCCCCAGTACCTGTTGGCCTTCTGCTAGGCCGCAGCCTGGGGCTTTCCAGGGTGGAGCTCCCCAGCTCCTCTACCTTTCCCTAGCCCGGGTCCACTCAGGTACTCTGCTCAGGTCCCTGCAGCCAGGTCCATCTCCCTCTACAGCTAGAGAGAGACTGTATGTCTGCCCCTCGCTTCCCTGTCTTTTATAGGGCCAGATGAGTCTGGGGCGTGGCCACAGCTGAGGCTGCCTCCCAATCAGCCCAGCCTAAGGCTTCCAGCCCCAGCCCTCTCCAAGGGCTGGCTTTTAATCCCTTTCAGGCCAGGAGCGGGTGACTACCTCGCGACACTGATAAACCCTTCATACTTTTAATCACAGACACCAGTGTTTGCCTCTGATTAATCTTAAGTGGGTAACAGCCGCCTTACAATGGTTTCCAAAATAAATACACATGCCAGCTAAAGCCAAGTATTCATCACCATGCCCAGGAAAGGACAGGCACCATAATGGATTATAAACCCCTCCTATCAGCAGCTCAGGGAATGCTTCGCTATAAGATACACAAGGAACCTGATCTTTGAGATTTGTTATACAAAATAATTGTTCAGTAAAATATGTTTACAAAGGCAGAAAAGGGCAAACTCGCTTGTAAAGTGTCGGGAAGTAGTCGTTGATTTTCAGAAGATTGTGTAGTTTAAAATAGTTCATATCTTGAAAGGTCAATACCTTTAGTGATGGGGGGAAATGCCCTGGAAGCATCAGTATAAGAAGTGTTCTTTGCAAAGCATATGCAGTAGGATGCCATTTATCTTGAGGCCATCAATATTTACAGGAGACAGATGTAATACCACTGTGCCTTCGCTGCATTAGCGTCAGGAAGTAGCTAAGCCACAAAAACATGAGAGCAAATATCCTTGCACTTAATGAACTACATTGCTTCACTTGTTCCAAGACCTGGGTTTTGGGTTGTTGGGGTTTGTTTGTTTATTTATTTATTTATTTTAATGAGATTTCTCCACTGCTTTTCAATGCGACCAGGGAATTGCTCAGTCTTTGCTTTCTTCTCTTGGAGATTATCTAGAGTGCATGGGCTGCTAACAGTCTAACCTCTTAAAGGTCACATCATTATTTGCCATTTAGTTTCCTTTCTAATGTTAAGTTGTGAGAGTGACACGTGCATCTTAATCTTCTTTTGCAATTAAACCTTCAGCAAGGTTGGAAGAGATCGCTAGATGATTTTTTGCAATATGTTTCCATCTGTTCTGCTGCTACTATTGGAATTCTCAAATACTGAAATCTGGAGTTCAGATTTAAAATAAAAATGTCAGTCCACATATCTGTCTAAAAGGAACCATTGTGGGCTCTTCACAGAAAATAAGCACAAACTGAAATGCAGTTACCTTGCAAAAAATGCAAAAAATGCAACACATCTAGTGTATGCAGTGTTGTTGTAGCTGTGGTGGTGCTAGGATATTAGAGAGACAAGGTGGGTGAGGTAATATCTTTTATTGGACCAACTTCTGTTGGTGAGAGAGACAAGCTTTCGAGCTACACAGAGCTCTTCTGCAGGTCAGTGTGACAGCTAAATACAGGACCAAAAGGGAGCTTAAGTGGATTACAGTGTGGTGTTCTGATGCTGCATGTGATTATTAGAACTGGGAGCACTGGCTGTTGGGAGTTTGAAAGGACAGGAAACAGGAAGGAGGGAGAGTTACAGAGTGTGCAGCTACAGCTTGGAGAAGAGACTTCCACTGTCAATAAAGTTCTGTTGAAGTTGTTAATACTTTGCTTGGTGGACACAACATTTTGGCGACGAGGATGGATCTTCTGCCTCTGAACCCACCTGCACCCTTTCTGCAAAGCCCAGGTGAGCCTCCAATTGCTTTTACTGCCTGGATCCGTATGTTTGAGACTTATCTGCTTGCAATCAGTGCGATAGAGATTTCTGAAGTAAGAAAGCATGCTCTGCTAATCCACTGCCTTGGAGCAGAAGGGTAGCGTATATTTTACACTTTTCCCCTTGCAGATGATAAATATGAGACTGCACTCACTGCATTAAAGAACTTTTTTGTGCCAAAAGTGAATGTAGTAACTAATCGATACAGATTTCGCCAGCGTGAGCAGAAACCAGGGGAGACTATAATGCAGTATATGGCTTCCCTGAGGAGTCTGATTGCAACTTGTGACTTTGGGAATATGGCAGATGAGATGATTAGAGACCAGCTCATTGAGAAAGACAGTTGAACAGAACCAAACAAAGTCTAAGGCTTTCACAGACAAACGGTGGGGTGCTAAGGAACCAAAGTTTGAGTGTGGTTCCTTTGTTAGAATACGAAAACCTGGAATCTTACACAAAGGGGACCATAAATTCACAGCTCCTCTTAAAATCATAGAGGAGAAGGGACCTTACACCTATCGACTTTCTGATGGGCGGGTATGGAATGCTTCTTATCTTGCACCTGCCTATGCACCAAGAGGAGATTATGCCAACACCCAGTCTGCATTGGATGACTTCACTGTAGAACCAACACAACAAGACATTACACTGGAACCGGGGCTTGAGAGACGGCCTGTCAGACTCAGACGACCACCTGCCTGGACTAAAGACTATGTTATGTAGTATCTACAGCGTTTTCAGTGTAATATTCCTGCCAACAGGATAGTGTCTTGTTTCATATTTGTTCCTGTGGTTAGAACAACAATGTTTATTTTAATTTGGAAAGTTTCTTAAGAGAGGAGGGAATGTGGTGTTTAGATGCTGCATGTGATTATTAGAACTGGGAGCACTGGCTGTTGGGAGTCTGAAAGGACAGGAAACAGGAAGGAGAGGGGAGGAGTTGAGGAGGCTGGGAGAGTTACAGAGTGTGCGGCTACAGCTTGGAAAAGAGACTTCCACTGTCAATAAAGTTCTGTTGAAGTTGTTAATACTTTGCTTGGTGGATACAACATACAGGTTGTTGTAATAAGCCATAAATCCAATGTTTTTATTAAGACCATGATTTTTAGTATCTAGCCAAGTTATGGATGTAAAGCTTCCAGGCTCATCTTTTGAAAGTGTTGTGCAGAATTCCTTTGAGGATGAGAGCTGAGAGGTCAGATGCAGAGGGATCGCTTTGTGAAAAGTGCTCACCCACACGCGATAAGTTGTTTTTGTCTTGTTTTCCTGTGTGAGTTCATTCAAGAGGGTAGCGACTGTCTGGTTTCACCCACAGCTGTTTTGGGGGCATTTAGTGCACTAGACGAGGTACACCATATGTCACGATGGGCATGCGTCGGACCCGTGGTTCTTGAAAGGCGTGTTGTGGGAGGTGTTTATCACTGTAGCAGGGGAGCTATGTCTGCATCTGTTGTTTTGGCAGGGTCTGGCACCGCTTTGAGTTGGTGCATCGTGGTCTGTAGGGAGCTTGCTTCTGGCGATAAGCTTGGAGAGGTTGGGGGGGGGGTTGGTTGCAGGCCAGAAGAGGGGGCTCTGGAGAGATTTTTCAGGATGGGGTCCCCATTGAATATCGGTTGTAGTTGTTTGTTGATACCTCATATGGGTACTAGTGTGGAGTGACAGGTGACAACTAAGGGTGTGCAGTCAGAGGGGGTTTTATTTCTGTAGTGAAGCACGTTCTGCCATCCAAATACCCAGAGAGAACCTGCTTTGATACAGAAATGGGGTGTTAACAGGCCACTTCACCTTGAATGGTCCCTTGAAATACATGCTAACTACTTATGCTAAACTATCTGTTTCACCTTGTACTTAGCTATGATACCGTGAGTACCTGAATTATAGAATCATAGAATATTAGGGTTGGAAGAAACCTCAGGAGGTCATCTAGTCCAAACCCCTGCTCAAAGCAGGACCAACCCCAACTAAATCATCCCAGCCAGGGCTTTGTCAAGCTGGGCCTTAAAAACCTCTAAGGAAGGAGATTCCACCACCTCCCTAAGTAACCCATTCCAGTGCTTCACCACCCTCCCAGTGAAATAGTGTTTCCTAATATCCAACCTAGACCTCCCCCACCGCAACTTGAGACCATTACTCCTTGTTCTGTCATCTGCCACCACTGATGACAGCCGAGCTCCATCCTCTTTGGAACCGCCCTTCAGGTAGTTGAAGGCTGCTATCAAATCCCCCAACTCTTCTCTTCTGCAGACTAAATAACCCCAGTTCCCTCAGCCTCTCCTCGTAAGTCACTTGCCCCAGCCCCCTAATCATTTTTGTTGCCCTCTGCTGGACTCTCTCCAATTTGTCTACATCCTTCTTGTAGTCGGGGGCCCAAAACTGGACACAATACTCCAGGTGTGGCCTCACCAGTGCCGAATAGAGGGGAATAATCACTTTCCTCAATCTGCTGGCAATGCTCCTCCTAATGCAGTACAATATGCCGTTGGCCTTCTTGGCAACAAGGGTACACTGTTGACTCATATCCAGCTTCTCATCCACTGTAATCCCCAGGTCCTTTTCTGCAGAACTGCCGCTTAGCCAGTCGGTCCCCAGACTGTAGCAGTGCATGGGATTCTTCCATCCTATGTGCAGGACTCTGCACTTGTTCTTGTTGAACCTCATCAGATTTCTTTTGGCCCAATCCTCCAATTTGTCAAGGTCACTCTGGACCCTATCCCTACCCTCCAGTCTATCTCCCTCTCCCCCCAGCTAAGTGTCATCTGCAAACTTGCTGAGGGTGCAATCCATCCCATTATCCAGATCATTAATGAAGATGTTGAACAAAACCGGCCCCAGGACCGACCCCTGGGGCACTCTGCTTGATACCAGCTGCCAACTAGACATTGAGCCGTTGATCACTACCGTTTTAGCCCACTGATCTAACCAGCTTTCTATCCACCTTATAGTCTGTTCATCCAATCCATGCTTTTTTAACTTACTGGCAAGAATACTGTGGGAGACTGCATCAAAAGCTTTGCTAAAGTCAAGGTATATCACATCCACTACTTTCCCCATATCCACAGAGCCAGTTATCTCATCGTAGAGGGCAATCAGGTTGGCCAGGCATGACTTGCCCTTGGTGAATCCATGTTGACTGCTCCTGATCACCTTCCTCTCCTCCAAGACCTTCAAAATGGATTCCTTGAGGACCTGATCCATGATTTTTCCGGAGACTGAGGTGAGACTGACCAGTCTGTAGTTCCCCAGGTTTTCCTTCTTTCCTTTTTTAAAGATGGGTATTATATTTGCCTTTTTCCAATCGTCCAGGACCTCCCCCAGTCGCCACAAGTTTTCAAAGATAATGGCCAATGCCTCTGCAATCACATCAGCCAACTCCCTCAGAACCCTTGGATGCAGTGCATCCGGCCCCATGGACTTCTGCATGTCCAGCTTTTCTAAATAGTCCTTAACCTGTTCTTTCACCGCTGAGGGCTGCTCACCTCCTCCCCATACTGTGTTGCCCAGTGCAACAGTCTGGGAGCTGACCTTGTCTGTGAAGGCCGAGGCAAAAAAAAAAATTGAGTATTTCAGCTTTTTCCACATCATGTCACTAGGTTGCCTCCCCCATTCAGTAAGGGTCCCACACTTTCCCTGACCTTCTTCTTGTTGCTAACACACCTGTAGAAACCCTTCTTGTTACCCTTTACATCCTTGCTAGCTGCAACTCCAATTGTGCTTTGGCCTTTCTGATCACAACCCTGCATGCTCGAGCAATATTTTTATACTCTTCCCTAATCATCTGTCCAAGTTTCCACTTCTTGTAAGCTTCCTTTTTGTGTTTAAGCTCACCGAAGATTTCTCTGTTAAGCCAAGCTGGTCGCCTGCCATATTTGCTATTTTTTCTGCACATCGGGACGGTTTGTTCCTGTGCCCTCAATAAGGATTCTTTAAAATACAGCCAGCTCTCCTGGACTCCTTTCCCCCTCATGTTATTCTCCCAGGAGATCCTGCCCATCAGTTCCCTGAGGGAGTCAAAATCTGCTTTTCTGAAGTCCAGGGTCCGTATTCTGCTGCTCTCTTTTCTTCCTTTGTCAGGATCCTGAACTTGACCATCTCATGATGAAGAAGAGCTCTCTGTAGTTGAACAGCTTGTCTCTTTCACTAACTGAAGTCAGTCCAATAAAAGATATCACCTCGCCCACCTACGTATTCAGTGTCTCGGCCCCAGTCGAGCTCCCCCACTGGACCCTCAGGCTGCTCTGTTTGGATCTCAACGCTGCATGCTTTTGGCTTGCTGATTCTTAGCAGAATCAAGGCACTCCCCCCGGCTTTGGGTGTCTAGGCATACTCTCGGAGTACAGAGCCTTTGTTTAGGCCCCCTTCCTCAGAGCTGGAACCCCACAGTCCAATTGCCTAAGCCCTCAAACTTGTGCTGGCTCCCCCCAGACTTCCTACGAGCTTAAGCCCCCCCTTCCTATTCTAGTTGATAGAGATTTTTATGTCGTGCTATTCACCATTCTATCTGAGCACCTTCCAGCAGTGGAGCCAGCAATGTGACTACACATCTAGCACGTGTTGTTTGCTCTTGCGTCCTCTCTCCAGAGGAAGAACAGTGTGCAGGGGAGCATTTTGTTTTAGAATTGTCTGTTTATAACATAGCAACATGTGTATGTGTTGGCAGAAAAGGCAGGTCAAAGAAATGCAGTTTGCAGATAGAGTGGAAGATGGAGAGGTTTGGGATGGTTCTTCATTCCTGAGAGAGTTCATTCCACAGTCTCGGATCATACCCAGAGAAGGTTCTGTTTCCTGCTCTGATGGTGCTACAACCTTGTGGGCACTACAATTTACAGTTTACCGTTTCAGAGACATGTGATAGTTATAGACACAGGCTTTATACAGGGTTTCTAACCTAATCACTCTATTTTAGACTGCCCAAGACATATGCAGATGTGGGCAAAATAAGAAACACCTGCACACAAATCCCTGACTCAGTTTCCTCACCACTCTTGAGCATTCTTTAGGATTTGGGTCTGCATCCTTTCAGGTCCCAGGACCCTCTCTGGGAGTCCACTCTTCTGAATCACAGCGTCACCCTCTGACCACTACAGTCATCTTCGTCTAGCTTTGGCTGGTCCCACAGTCAAGAGTTCCCTCACCCTCTAAAACCTGGCCTTTTGCTTCTCTCCCTCTGAGCTTCTCAGCCTCCGTGGTTTTAAAGGGCTGGAGCAACATCTGGTTTTGGGAAATTCTACTACTCCAACCCCCGACCCCTGCAGACACATGTGGTCAAACTGGCTTCCCTAGACTTCAGCTGAAGCCCATTGTCCTAAGGTACTTCCATGTCAATGGGAGCAGTTCATGTTAAAGACTCTCCATTGTCCCTGGTCTGGGAGGATCAGGACATCAGTCTAAGAGCAGACATCTGACTCCCCCTCCCGCTGAGGTATTCAAAGACAATAATTTATAGAGTCGACCAGAACTCACAAGTTGTACATAGACAGAGCCCCCCAAATCGTCACACCTAGAAAACTGATGAGGAAAACCAAAAGGAATTGAGTTCATTCAACTCCTGAGACAATTCGACAGAAACTAACTTCAGTAAGAGTGGCTGGCTGCTCAGCGCTTTTGAAAGTCGGGTCACTTATTTAGACACCGAAGTACTGATTTAGGAGGCCAACGCTACACAATGTTGGCCTGAATGTGTCTCTCTCTGGGATAATTTTTATTTTATTTGAATTCCACTGCAAACTATCTTATTTGTTTTTAAACACAAGCTTTCCCTTCTACCATTTTTGAAGATAGGTAATTTTCTGAGACTCATGACCTAGAAACTGACTACAAACAAAAGGGAAACACTTGAGTAGTCTATTTTCACAGTCCAAGCCACAGAAAATGCAACCTTGCTTTTTTTAAAGTTCTTTCAGTTTTAATTAACTAAGATGCTGTCTATGACACAGCTGGGTGCCAACTCTCCTGATTTATCACAAACCTCATGATATTTAGTGCTTTTCTTAAAGCTCCAGGAGTCACGTGATTAGAGCAAACTCTCAGCTTTTCTTTAAAAAATAGTTTCTGGTGCTCATGGTTGCAAAGTAAACCTTGAAAACATGACCTGTAAAAGCTCAAAACGCAGAAAGCAAGGAAAAAGAATCCAAAATGTGTTTTTTTTAAATGTCATGATTTCCACATCAATCTCACGATTTTTCGGGGTTGTGGTCAGCAAACACTATAAACATGAGGTTGTGTATCCTTTCAAACACGTCAGTATCCCTCTAAGAGAACAATTAGGGGCTGATTTTTTTTTTTTTTTAAAGAGCCTTCAGGAAGCCTTCAAGTTTGCAGGCACAATTATTTGGGGTGCAAAGTTGGAGGCTGTTTCTGAACATGGCGCCTTCAATGCCTCACTCTCTAGCTGCATGTCCTGTCATTTTGTGTATCTTGTTAATGTAGATTTCCTTCAAGTATTAATGAAGCCTCATTAGACAGCTAGCCATGATTTAGCAATGCCTAAAACACTGTGCTCTGTCAAGGCAGTGTGCTTCAAGCAGGGAATAGGGCCTTCTAATTGCACATATCCTGGAAAATCCATGGGGACATGGGGAAGGGGCCCCATAAATGTGTGGAGCCAGGAGTCATTCATATGGATGGCTACTCTTCAGTATTGGCAGCACTAGCAGCTTCAAATGAGATTCTGAGGGTGTTAACCAGGGAAATATAGGGCTGAAAGGGGCCTTGAGAAGTCATCCAGGCCAGCCTCTGAGCTGACCAGGTAAACCTAGATCATCCACGACACAGGCGTTTGTGTAATCTGTTCTTAAAAACCTCCAATTCCACAGCCTCCCTTGGAAGCCCATTCCAGAGCTTAACTACCCTTAGAGTTAGAAGGTTATTCATAATATCTAATCTTAGTCTCCCTTGCTGCAGATTAAGCCCATTACTTCTTGTCCTGCCTTCAGGGGACATGAAGAACAATTGATCACTGTCCTCTTTATAACTGCACTTAACGTGTTTGAAGACTGTTATCAGGACCCCACTCAGTCTTTTCTCAAGACTACACAACCAGTTTTTTTAACCTTTCCTCATAGGTCAGCTTCTCTAAATCTTTTGTCATTTTTGATGCTCTCCTGGGGACTCTCTCCAGTTTGTCCATCTCTTTCCTAAAGCGTACTCCAGCTGAGGGCTCACCAGAGCCAAATAGAGCGGGACAATTACTTCCCGATACTACACTCCTGTTAAAATGTCCCAGAATGATATTAGCCTTTTTTGAAACTGCATCACGTTATTGGCTCGTGCTTAATTTGTGATCCACTGTAACCCTCCAAGTCTTTTCAGCAGTACTGCCACCCAGCCAGTTATTCCCCATTGTGTAGCTATGTATTTGATTTTTCCTTCCTAAGTGTAGTACTTTGCACTTGTCTTTATTGAATTTCATCTTGTTGCTTTCAGAAAGATTCTCCAATTTGTCAAGGCTGTTTGGAATTCGAATCCTGTCCTCCAAAATGCTTGCAACCCTTGCCAGCATGGTGTCATCTGAAAATTTTACACACATACTCGCTCCTCCATTTTCCAAGTCTTTAATGAAAATAATGACTAGTACTGGAACCAGGATGGACCCTGAGGGGCCGACAAGATCTGGCCCCCTAGTTTGACAGTGAACCATTGATAATTACTCTGAGAATGGTCTTTCATGCAATTATGCACCTACCTTTTAGGTAATTTCAGCTAGACTACATTTCCCTAGTTTGCTTATGTCCTGTGGGACTGTGTCAAAAGCCTTACTAAAATGAAGATGCATCATTTCTACAGCTGCCCCATAATCTTCTAGGTTAGTAACCCTGTCAAAGAAGGAAATTATGTTGGTTCTGCATGGTTTGTTCTTGGCAAATCCATGCTGGCTATTCCTTATCACCCTATTATCCTCTAGGTGTTTACAAACTGATTGTTAATAGTTTTTCCAGTATGTCTCCAGGTATTGAAGTTAGGATGACTAGACTATAATTCTCCAGGTCCTCTTTGTTCCCTTTTTTAAAGATAGGTACTATGTTAGACCTTCTCCAGTCATCTGGGACCTCACCCGTCCTCCATGAATGTCAGGAACCCAACAAGAGCAGTCAGGGCCAATGGCCTGAGCAGGAACAAACCCAAGGGTAGGAGTAACAGAGGAGTTCGTAGTTGGGTTCCAGGCCAGGGTCTATACCGAAGGTCAGAGTCTGAGTCAGGTTTCAGGGTTCAAGTCAGGAGGCAAAGTCCAGATCAAGCCGAGGCCAAAGCTAGGAATTCAGGAGCAAGGGACAGTCATAGCAGCTACTAAAGATCCACACGGTTGCCTTGACACTTCCTGGAATGCCCCTTGGGTTTATATAGGGCAAGGAGCCAATCAGGGACCATGAAGCTGCTATCTGTCAAACCACTGAGGTGGAACTTCCCATGGTCTGGTGTCCACAGTGGATCATGGGAAGTGGAGCACAATCTGGCTACAGCTGTTGCTGGGTGGCAGCATGGAGATGTCAGCTGTCTAGTTGCTGTGCAGGCCTGGGCTCTAGACCCATGGGGCCTTATGTTTTCCCCTGCCAGCCTAGGTTTGCCAGGATGGGCTCTAAGGAAGGCTGCCACGAGGTCAGGAGCATGAACTTGGGATTCAAGCTCCCAGAATCGCTCTTCTAGGCCATAGCCCTCACAGCCTACAAGGTCCAGAGGGGAGCCCCATCTGACTGAGTCCAGTATCACATGGACCTCGCACTCATCATCTCCTTGCACCCACCCTGGCAGGGGTGGTGCTTGAGCCCAGTGAGCAGACGGATTGTTGATGTAGGGATGCATGAAAATACTGGGTGTATTCTGAGGGATCTGAGTAACTGGAGGTTCACAGTCACTGAATTGATTACCTGGCTGATGGAGGATGGCCTGAGGTATCAGTGGGCCAGTTTACAAGATATTTGGTTGGTGCAGATGTTTTGGACTGAGAGCCACACTTGTCACCTGATAGTGAATGCCGGGCCTTCCTGGCGCCGGCAGTCAGCGTACCACTTGTAGTCCTCCTTGGTCTTGTCCAAATGGACCTTGAGTTCTTCTTGAGCCTCATGGATCTGCCACACCAGTCAGCGGCCACAGGACTGGTAGAGTTGACAGGTGTGGCCGGGTGAAGACAGGAGTGGAAGACACAGTTTGCGCAGAATGGACTCTGCCTGGTGGAGACATGGTCTGCATTGTTGTAAGCAAATTCCGCTTGGGGCAGGAGGCTCAACCAGTTGTCCTGGTGGAAGTTTGTGAAGCAGCGCAAGTATTGTTCTAACTCCTGATTTGTCCATTCAGACTGACCATCAGTTTGTGGGTGATAGACAGTCGATGTGTAAGTGTGCACCCGAGCAATTGTAGGGTTTCGCGCCAACACTGTGACACAAACTGATCAGTTGTGACTTGCTCTGGGAATCCATAGAGATGGATGGCATGAGTCACCAGGAGCTGGGCTGTTTCTTCTGCAGAGGACAAGTGCACAATGGGGACAAAGTGGGCCATTTTGGTCAGTTTATTGACCATGGTGAGGACTCTGGGGTGGCCGTTAGATGCAGGGAGCTGGACTATGAAGTTTAGGGTAATGGCTGCCCAGGGTCTGAATGGGGTCTCGGAAAGCATTAGGGTTCCAAGGGGTTTCGAGCACAGCATCCTGGTGCCGGTGCACATCTCACAGGAATCAACATACGAGTGGACTGTAGTGTGTATTCAGGGCCACCGGAAGGAGTGGGCAGCCAACCAGAGTCTTGAGGCACCCCAGATGGCCTGCTAATGATGAGCCATGACAGAGCTGTAATACCTCTAACCGAGGGGGTCCCAGCAAAACATACAAACAGCCCTGGACACAGAACAAGCCATCCTGGACCTGGTGTTGCCCCAGGCTTGCTGTCTCAAGTTCCTTGGGAATGGGCTCCTTCCCTGTAGCTGAGCAGATCAGTGACATAAGTTCTTAGGGAACTGTGGCATCCAGGAATTTCCAGGGCTTAAGAATGCGTGGGGACTCAAAGTGGGGGTGCTCTCGACTGTCAAGATATTCCCCTTTTCAGGAAGCCATAGGCTGTCTTGTTCTGGACCCCTGGATGATACCCAATGATGAAATTGAAGCACGTGAAGAATAAAGCCCAGTGAAGCTGCCTCTGGTTCAACGCTCTGGCTCAGCAGAGGTACTCTAAGTTTTATGATCCGTGTATTCCTGTATTGGGTACTGTGCACCCTCCAGATAGTGGTGCCATTCTTTGAAAGCTCTTTCCCGCTAAATAAAGGGCCTACCTTTTCCTTCTTCTTTCTCTTGCTCCTAATGTATTTACAGAACCTCTTCTTATTGCCTTCTTTTGTCCTTTGCTTGGCGTAACTCATTTCTGATTTTATCCCTACGTTTGCGCTATTCTTTTGTATTCATCCTTTCCATGTTTCCATATTTCCACGTTTTGTAAGATTCCTTTTTGATTTTTCAGGTCATTAACACCACTTGAAACAGAATTAGCTCTTGCTAAGATGCCCTTTGGGATAGCCACAGACCGAGCAGGGAATGATGCTGTAGAGCATGGCCAGACTCCTACGCCAACCCCTGCCACCACTAAAGGAGCTCCTACAGCTACTTTTTAGGGGGCCTAGAAAGATAGACTGAATGGAATCAAGAGACACATGCAGACCAGAGGAGAGCCAGCTGTGATTGTGTCCACACAGGCTGCTAGAGAAAACCAGACTAAGATTGAGAATCCAGAGAATACTTCTTATTGAGCTCACTGAACAGAAGGCTAAAAGGTGGCTTGTTCATGTTCTACAAGTACTTACACGAGATCAAGCTATGTGACAGTAGATGGCTCTTTAATATAGCAGACAAAGAAAGGGTTACTCTCCTTGCGCAGTAACTGTGGTTCTTCGAGATGTGTGTCCCTGCGGGTGCTCCACTCTAGGTGTATTTGTGTCCCTGCACCTCAGACTGGAGATTTTAGGTAGCAGTATCCGTTCAGCCCACACATGTGCTCTCTTCATCTCGTGCCCTGTCTCAGGCTATATAGTGCTGTACGGGCGAACTGTCCTACTACAGAGCTCATTGTTAAGAACTCCAAAGGAGAGAGGAGGAGGGTGAGTAGTGGAGCACTCAGAGAGGGACACATATCTCAAAGAACCACTGTTACTGCACAAGGCTTTTTCTTGGAGTAGTGTCCCTATGAGTGCCTCACTCTAGGTGACTCTGCAACAGGAGGGGTGGGGTTTCAGAGTCAAGTCTAATATTGAGGATAAGACAATGGAGCTAAATCTGGCATGGAACGCTGAGTCGTGTGTGACTGCATAATGTTCAGCAAATGTATGAGCAGACATCCAAGTCGCTGCTCCACACATTTCTGTGTGTCAGGGTTCCTTCCCCATTCTGATCTCTAGTATACAGATGTGGGGACCCGCATGAAAGCCCCCTAAGCTTATTTCTAGCAGCTTAGATTAAAACCTGATACGCTGCCACCACCAAGTGATTTAACAAGAAACAGGGAAAGGACCACTTGGAGTTCCTCTTCCCCCAAAATATCCCCCCAAGGCCTTACACCCCTTTTCCTGGGGAGGCTTGAGAATAATATCCTAACCAATTGGTTACAAAGTGATCAAAGACCCAAACCGCTGGGTCTTTGGACAATGGAAAAAATCAGTCAGGTTCTTAAAAGAAGGATTTTATTAAAAAGAAAAGGTAAAAATCACCTCTGTAAAATCAGGATGGAAAATAACTTTACAGGGTAATCAGATTCAAAGAGCCCAGAGGAACTCCCTCTAGCCTTAGTTTCAAAGTTACAACAAAACAGGGATAAACATCCCTCTAGCAAAGGAACATTTACAAGTTGAGAAATCAAAGATAAACTAATACGCCTTGCCTGGCTGTTACTTACAAGTTTGAAATATGAGAGACTTGTTCAGAAAGATTTGGAGAACATGGATTGATGTCCGGTCCCTCTTAGTCCCAAGAGTGAACACCACCAAAACAAAAGAGCACAAACAAAAGCCTTCCCCTCTTCCCCCCCCCCCCCAGATTTGAAAGTATCTTGTCCCCTTACTGGTCCTTTGAGTCAGGTGTCAGCCAGGTTACCCGAGCTTCTTAACCCTTTACAGGTAAAAGGATTTTGGTGCCTCTGGCCAGGAGGGACTTTATAGTATTGTACACAGGAGGGTTGTTACCCTTCCCTTTATAGTTATGACACTGTGATTGGAATGTTCTTGAGGAAAACAATGGAAGTGGAAAGAGATATTGTGGAGCGAGTTTGAACTCTAGAAGGAGGTTGAAGGTTGTGAGCATGATAGTAATAGGAAATGAAGTCTGATATCCATCTAAAGAGTCTTTGTTTAGAGATTGGGGATCCCTTAGATCTGTCTGCAGTGGAGAAAAATAGTCTGGGAGAATTTCTGAAAGGCTGAGGAGTCCTATCCAAATAGAAGGCTAGTGCTCTCCTGACATCGTGAGTAATGTTGCCTGCCTTTTGTCCCAGTGCAGTTTGGGAAAGAAAGCAGGGAGGTGGATGAGCTAATTTATGTGGCAGTCTGAAGATATTCTCGGTAGGAATTTGGGGTGTGGTTGTAATGTAACCCTGTCTCTTAAAAATATGGTAAAGGGGGGGGTACACCATTAGAGACCTTCTCTCTCCCACTCTCCAAGCAGAGGTAATGGTCACTAGGAATGTAGTTTTCATAGAGAGGTGTAGAAAAGAGCAGGTGGCCAATGGGTTTGAAGGGAGGCCTTGTAAGGCACTTGAGGACAAGGTTGAGGTCCCATGCCAGTGTAGGGCATATGATTTGTGGGAAGAGGTTACCCATACCCTTGAGAACTTGTTGTAGGATAAGTGAAAACACAGTAACCATCTATCTTATGATGGAAGACAGTGATGGCTGCGGGATGCACCTTTACGGAGCTTAGAGATAATCCTGATGTTTTTAGTTCTAGGATGTAGTCTAGCACAAGCAGTAGTGGAGAGGATGTAGGTGTAATATGTCTTGAGTTACACTAGAGCTGGAATCTCTTCCACTTTTGAATATAGACATGACAAGTAGTTTGTTTCCTGCTATGTAACAGCACTGCCTTTACATCCTCAGAGCCGGTCATTTCTAAGCTTTGGAACCATCGAGGAGTCACGCCTTGAGTTGGAGAACCTGTAGATTGGGGTGACAGATCTGGCCAGCATCCTGAGAGAGATGATGAGGAGTGGGCTGGAGAGCGATTAGCAGGCAAATCGCTAGTTGAGTAAGTAATGGAAACCCCGTTGTCTTGGTCACATGGGAACTATAAGAATAACCCTGGCTTTTTCTTTTCTTATCTTGAGCAGGACCTTTGATATTAGAGGAGTTGGAGGAAAGGCATAGAGGTGACCTGTGTTCCAATATAGGAGAAAGGTGTCCCCTAAACAGTAATGACCCAGGCCCACTCAGGAGCAGAACTGGGAGCATTTCTTGTTTCTGGAAGTGGCAAATAAGTCTCTTTGGGACTCCCCAACATAGACCTCTCCATTCTCCATAGCATATTTCTATTTCCCATTTGTGATCCTGGGAAAAGTTTCTGCTGAGTGTCTGCTGTAGTGTTCTGTATGCCCAGGAGGTAGGCTGCTGAGACGCTGATGTGGTGGCGAATGCACCAATTCCAGAGTTTGCTGCCTCGGCACCAAGGGAAGGTGATCTTGCTCCTCCCTGAGATGTATGTCAAACATACATGAGATGTTGTCTATCATAATCTCTATATGCTTGCCTCTGATCGGTGGTAGGAAATGTGAACAGGTATTCCTGACTGCTCTGAGCGCTAGTAAGTTGATATGCAGTGTGGATTCAAAAGGGGACCATTTGCCTTGAATAGTGTGGGTGTCTAAGTGGGCTTCACATCCCAATAGGGATGTGTCTGTCATCAATATTAATGGTGGGGGTGGTTGAGTGAAGGGAACACCTGCCCAGACATTGTGAGGATCTTTCCACTAGTCAAGGGGGTTTTGACCGTCTAAGGCATGATTAGAAGTTTGTTTAAGCTGTGTTTGCTTGGTACATATACTGTTCTCAGCCACCCTTGATGGCAGCGCATGTGGAGTCTTGTGTGACTTATTACAAAGGTGCCTGCTGCCATGTGTCCTGGTAGTTGAAGACAGTTTCTGGCTGAGGTCTGGACTGTCGAGATTAAGTTGTCTAAGATGTTGAAGCTGTGTGGAGAGACGAAGACTGCATCTCGGTAGACCCCTACGAATTCCAATGTTGTCCTGGAGTTAAAGTGGACTTTTGGACATTTAGTTGTAGTCCCAGCTGTAAGAATAGGTTCATAGTCTTTTGTGTGGCTCTCAAGGCATTGAAGCAATGTGCTTTGAGCAGGCAATTGTCTAGATACAGGAATATCAGAATGTCTTGTTTGTGAAGGTGCGCCGCTACCACAGAAAGGACCTTCAAGAACACTGTAGGTGCCGACAATACTCCGAATGGGAGCACCTTGTATTGAAAGTGATCTTGATCCAGAGTGAACCTTAGAAATGTCCTTTGAGATGGGTAGATTGTGGTATGAAAGTAAGCTTCGAGGGCTGAGAACCAGTCCGCCGGGTTCAGAGACGGGATTATTGCTGCCAAAGTAACCATTTTGAAGTGTTGTAACTTTGAGAATCTATTGAATGGGTCTCTGACCATCATCCTTTTTCAATATCAGGAAGTATTTGGAATAGAAGCCCTTCCCTCTGTGTGGAGTGGGAACTAGGTTCAGAAGGTAGTTTGTTTTCTGATGTAAAAGGTGCTCGTGAGAAGGGTCCCTGAAAATGGTCCTAGGATGGGAGCCTGGCTGCCACATCCACCAGCTCTTCACTGCCGTGGGCACAGGGACAGCCACTCTGTGCTTTTGGAGCAATGTGCCTCACATGCTGGTACCCCCCCAGGAAAGGGGGGTGGGTAGGGGGAGGGAGATAAAAAGGACTGAATATCCTGTGGAGATGATCTCCAATACCCACTTGTCTGTGGTTATACGCTCCCAGTTTTGACAAAAAAGAGTAAGGTGGTTGCTGAATGAGTGGAGATGTTTGGATTGTTGCAGCAAACAAAAATGGGGGTGGTAACTCCGGGCCTCGACCAACACATCAGAATTGGTGTTTAGATGCAGATGGCTGAGATGTTGATGATTGTGGGGCAGCTGTTCTCCGCTTTTGTAGTCATTGTCTTTTCCGTTCTGGTTCATAATGCCAGTGGAGAGAAGGCCATTGAGCAGGCTGGGATCTCGGTGACATCTTGTTGCAGTAATCTCTTTGTCTAGTCTTGCTTCCTGTTCCCCAAGCCAAATAAATCCAGTCATTTCCAGTTCTTGTCATAGGGTGTCAATTTAGCGTGGTGCTGTCTGCCAGATTCATTTACAGTGTTGACGACAAGGGCATTAGAGGATGGGTGGGAAAATAAAAAAAGTCCAGGTCATTAGAGGGAACATAATATTTTTGTCCATTCTCTTGCATGTGGGAGGTATTGTGGCTGATGTCTGATAGGGAGCGCAAAGCGAGCTGATGATGAAGTATGTAGGATGTCAAGCAGTTTGTGTTCAGACTCCTTCACTTCTTCAAGCAGAATTTGTAGCGAATCCACTACTTTCTTAATGAGATCTTGAAACTGTTTGACATCTGCCAGGGTTGGTAGGGGAGGCATAACGGCTTCATCAGAAGAGGATGAAGAGATGTTAGCTGTTGGAGTAATCTCTTTGTCTAGTCTCGCTTCCTGTTCCCCAAACCATCTCCTCTTGTGGATCAGGAGGTCTGAATAGAGAAGCTGAAGTAGATTGCCTTCCCCTATCCCAATGAGCGACACTAGGGGGCCTCGAGAATTAATGCCTATACGCTGCTCATGGGTCCCAATATTGCCACTGTAGTGGTGAAAAGAGCATGGGTGGGGGCACCAAATGGTGTCCATACCAACTGGGTGGTCTGCGTCTCTCGTGGTGGTTAACTGGTTCTGTAGAGGTTTCGGGGTGACTTGCTCCTTGGTATTGGAATGGAAAACCTTCCACAGAGACTGAAGATAAATTGTCATCATCATCTTCTTCATCATCGCTTGACAGAGACGGAGCAGTCATGGATGCTGAGGGAGACTCCTTCGGTACTGCACATATGTCAGGGGACTGAGATGTGGCAGGTACCAAGATTGTGTCAGTGTCGAGTAGGGGCGAGTCAGACATCTCTGAGACCAGTAAGTCTTCAGAAAAATGAAATGCCTGCAATACCGGAATTAACTGAGGACAGGGAGCTGACTATTCTAATAACAAAATAATGGGGAAAAATTTGAGGGGGGGAAAAAGGAAAAGAAAGTGAGTATAAACACTAACTAACGGAAACTCTATGAACTAACACTATAAACTCAAAACAGAAAGTAAGATATAGATGAGGAATTCTCAAATTGGATACTGCTGAGACTCCATCTCAGGCCAAAGAAACTGAGGGCGGTTTGCCCACACAGCACTATATAGCCCTGAGGCAGGGCACGAGACGGGGAGAGTGCATGTGTGGACCAACTGGACACTGCTACCTAAAATCTCCAATGTGAGGCACAGGGACGCAAATACACCTAGAGTGGAACACCCATAGGGATGCTACTCAAAGAAGAAGAATGAGATCCAATGTGTGGAAGTAATTAAACACTGAATCTACCAAGGGATGTGGTAGATTCTCCATCATTTGGAGTCTTTACATCACGACCAGATGTCTCTCAATGTATTAATATTTATGATTTGTATTTCCATAGCACCTGGCGGCCCCAGTCATGTACCAGGTCCCAATTGTGCTAGGCGCTGTACAAACAGAGCAAAGAGAAAGTCCCTGCCCCATGGAGCTTACGACGTAAGGATAAAACAAAAGACTACAGATGGATACCGAAGCCCTAGTTTAGCGAGACCATTGGGCTTGATGCAACAATCATTGGTGGCATCCTCTGGCCTTTTGTACCGGAGGTCAGAGTAGATGATAATAAAAGTCCTTTCAGGCTTTAAAACCCAGGAGGGTGCTGGCTTCAGAAGTCACCTCAAAAGCAGCACCTCAGTGTGGTGCCAGAGGGCCAGGCTGTGTTCGCTCAGCGGTTCACTTAGGTTACGGAGTTCAAAATACTGCTTAATTTAACGAGGCCGAGGCTTGCAGCTCCCCGGCTTGCAGAGCTCCTTTTGACTTCAGGCTGTGGAACAGCGTCAGGGATCGCATCGTGTTAGAAATTCTGCTTTGTCCCTGCATCCAAGACAAATCTGAACGACAATATCCACAGACCACATTTTGTAAAATACATTTTGGCCATATGTACCAAACTGACCGACGTTAGGAGAGACTCCGATGCCACACCACGGTGATGAGCACGGCATGAACAGAGAAGGCCAGATCCACCTTTGTTGAGTCACCATTTACACCAGAGGGAGTACACAAGAACAGCCATACTGGGTCAGACCAATATCCTGTCTTCTGACAGTGGCCAATGCCAGGTGTTTCCGAGGGAATGAACAGAACAGGGCACTTTGAGTGATCCGTCTCCTGCCGTGCAGTCCCAGCTTCTGGAAAATGCTCCATTCTGATTGAGCAGCATTTTACATCCCCTTTGCATTGACGTAAATGGCCAGATCAGGCGCAGAGCAATGGTAAATCGGGCCCATCGGATCAAAGAGTGATTCATGGAATATATTTCAGAGCTGTCATTGCTTGTTTTGGTATGACTGAATACATCGTTTTCACAGTAGATACACACTAACTACACCAATCAGGAGTGATCATTTGAGGCACAGCCTGGTCTCTGTGTAGATCACTACATTGAATTGCAATAAAGCAATAAGCCCCTGGAAGTGAATTTTGCGACGGGCCCTGGACCATTTAGTAATTAATGAGCTACAGTGAAGCTAGCTTATATCAGCAATAGTCAAAGCTGGATTGCAACCTAAGCAGTAATGACATCCAGCCCCACACATGCGGCTGCACTTTTGGGGCTGTCACTCTGTCAGATCCCTTTCACTGCATGCACCCGTCACCTCCCCTACCCACTGCCATGGCCTAAATAAATTAATGGAGATATCCTATCTCCTAGAACTGGAAGGGACCTTGAAAGGTCATCAAGTCCAGCCCCCTGCCTTCACTAGCAGGACCAAGTACTGATTTTACCCCAGATCCCTAAGTGGCCCCCTCAAGGGCTGAACTCACAACTCTGGGTTGAGCAGGCCAATGCTCAAACCACTGACCTACATACCCCTTGTAAGATTAACTAGGTTCCAGCTGCCTTTATGCTGGGCCCTAAGTGCTGTACCTTCCCTGTACCCTATCCCCCACCTGCCAACAACCTCCTACGTCTCCTTTATCACTAGCTCCTCCAGCCAGACGTACCCCTGGCTCCCCAGCTGCCAACCCAATCCTCAGAGGTGCTACCGGGATTACAGAAATCTACTAGAGGCTCACAAAACCAAAACCAGCCCTGGCTAATAAGGGAGGCACATAATTGATTAGCTGGTCGAAGCTGAGAGCTTGAGATGCAGACGAGAACCACAAGCGGCAGTTGGACAAAGTGCAGCGTTAGGCTCAGAGCTGGCTATCATTTGGCTGGGGATGGAGTCTGTACACATGGCATGAACAGACCATCATTTTGAGTATTAAGGCTGCTGCATATTTCCTCAGAGCAAAATCCTGCTCTTAGCAGCTGGGAACCAAGTGAGGTATCGGGGGGTGGGGGAGGGAAGAGGATGGGGTATCAGGGAAGAGATGTGTGTGGACAGGCGGTTGATGTGCGTATGTTCCCAAAGTCATCCTAACACTGCGGGGCAAGATAGCTCACGGTGGACGGGGAAGTCCCAGCACGTGAGGCACATTGCCCCAAAGGCAGAGTGGCTGTGCCTGTGCCCCCGGCAGTGAAGAGCTGGTGGATGTGGCAGCCAGGCTCCCATCCTAGCACTCGCTTGATGATCATGAATATTAACACTAATAATCTGCAAATGTAACTATTTGCTTCCATACAGGATCATGGTACAGGGATCTGCTACCAATGTTATATGCTAATACAATACCTCAAAACTTACTAATATAACATAATCCCATTTCACATCGGGTACAGAAGGATCCCCCAAGTGTCTGCTGTAACTTTTGCCTACTGCATGTTTCAAAAGACGGTACTGTATAGGGGCAGACTGGCCCAGCGTGCTGGGGGGGAACAAGAGCATCCGGCTTTTCTAATAATGGTCTGTACAGACTAGGTATGAATGTAGGTTTAAGCTGGCTGGCTGCCGGAGCTCAATCCGACCCCAGCAGCAAGCAGGGAGGTCACTTCAGCAGGAGATTCTGTACAGACACAAACCACACAGGGTGTAACAAGCAAAAAGAGTAAGAAGCTATGGATCAACCCAGAGTCTCAATTGTCACAAACCAGGATGTGGATAGTCAGGCTTAGTGGTCAGAGTGGGAGCCAGAAAGCCAGTATCTATGCCCAAGGGATGACAGGCAGAATCAAGCAGGAGTCAGACCCAGGGTCAAGAGTCAGGAACCAAGCAGGGCTGGAGCAGGGCAAGAAGGAGGCTGGGAATGAAGCTGCAGGCATGTGCATTGAGCAGTGAGAGGTCAGTCACTGCTGACTTCCTTGGCCTATCAGGTGGAGTGGTCAATCAAGCAGCCCTGCTGTGGCTCAGCTGTGCTCAGAGTCCTAGGCTGCCTGGAGACTGGGCAGAGGACAAGTCCTCTCCCTGACACTGGTAGAGAGCCAGGTCCTAGGTATTCTCCCCCTTCCTGCTCATAGCCTATCCCCTGAACATCTGTGCCTGGGTGGGGAAAGGGAACTGGAGTTAACCCCTTGTATACTGGGGACTCTGCACCCTGGCACAAGGCTCTTAACCTGAAAGGCCTCTCCTTCCCCCTCACAGAGAAGGCTGCCGGGCTGGCTGGTTCCTCCTCCAACCACCACCAGCACCGTGTAGCACCAAGCATAAGGTCAGCATGTAAAGTAGGTGTCTGACTGAGTGGAGAGGCAGGTGGCTGGCTATCGGTGCCTGACTTCTGGGACAGGGATCCACACGGAGGAGGTAAGTGATAGGTGGGGGAGGGGTCTGGAATGGTGGCCTACACTGGGAAGGTAACTGGTTGAGGGAGGGCTCTGCAGAGGAGGCGGCATGCGTTAACATAGCATTACCTATGCTTGTACTACAGCATCTTGGCCTGGGACCCAGCCAACTCGACCCAGTCTGTGCTATTCCCCCACAGACAATTTCTAATTCTATCTGTGATCGAATCACTTGGCCGTTTATTCTGTTTCAGACAAGAACAATCTGCAGGCTGCAGCGCCAAGAAGTGCAGGCTCCAGAGATCAGGGTTTTTTCAAATTGCTTATTGCAGTGAAACAAAGCTGACAGTAGCTTGTGTCCTGCCTGCCTGGGAACCTGATGCCACAGCCCTCCATCACATGAGTAGTTGACTGACTGCAGTGGGACGGTCTGGGTGACTAAGTGCTGGCAGGAGTGAGCCCGTGGTCATGAAAGTGCAGCCACATAACTCAAATCGTCACATCTGCAGAGCTCTGGGAAATGAATCCATCAGGTTAGGGGAGGGCAGGGGGGGAGGAGCAGGCAGCAGGGGAAAGTTTGATGGAAAGATCTTGTGGCACCAACATTTAGCTAAATTTAAGGAACAACTGGCCAGCTGGTAGAGCTCTGACAGAGACTCTGACACAATCTGTGAGGATTAAACCCCTCTGGAGATAGCATGATCAAGAAGCTGAAGGGAGCCAGGATCTGGTTTTACACTTTCTTCCCATTAGAACACTGCCCTCGGCATATCGCTGTCACTCGGCTGCGTTCATCCGGAGACATCTACATCTCATCGCTAAAGGTTACGTGGCAAAACAGCGATGCTTTGTACTCACAGGCATCAGCTGTGTATTCAGTTTGTGCCACCATTCAGGCTGAATGAGGTACCCAGAGTGGAATGCAGCCAGGCCTTCGGGGCTCACACACCTCTCGGGGAAAATGCCAGGGGATCTTTAGAAACAGCACCATTTCCTGAAGGCTGCAGCATCTTGGGTTTTCCTTGGCGGCTGCTTCAGTATGGACTATATTTGACATTCCCAAGCTTGTGAGATGTGCTAAGTCCTCAGCCTCAGCTGGTACAGGGGCAGGGCTTCTAGGCTGCACCGATAGATCAGTGAAATTGATTTTTCTTCTATAATTTAAAGGTTAAATTGCAATGAAATCACTGCTAATGCTGACTTGATCATAGCAGCCGAGAAATCATAGAGCCAAGTTCTCTGCTGGTGCAATCTGATGGAGCCCAACTGACTTTCTACAGTACTCTGCCAACTGACACCAGCAGAGAATCTGGCCCTCAGCTTCAGAGCAACGGGGTCTTAAAGTAATATAGAAGCACTAATGAATGATGGCTAGCTAAGTATTGCAGGCAGTCTGCCAGGACTGAATTAACTGTACGAGATGCTAGATGGATGGTTGGGGGCAAAAATATATCTCCCATCAACTCAACATTAGGATTATTCTAAGTACTTTGTTATAAAGTCATTATTCTTGGAGACATCCACCCCTGAGCATGATGTGAAAAATACTAATTTCATACCATTTAATTATAGCACAGCTGTATTGGCCAGCTCTGGGCACATTACTATAATTGATTTTTTGGTTATTAACTTTACTGTTTTGCTTCCCTGTGTCCTGGAAGCTCGGATCAATAAAGATCGGATGCCAGCTGTGTGAGGTTTTCCCATCTGTAGAATGGGCATAATAGCATCTACCCGCAGGAGTGCTGTGAGGATTAGTTAATGAGCCAGTTTCAGATCTAGTGTAAGTAGGTGCAGCTCCCAGGGAGGCCACTGGCTCAATTCAGTGGGAACAGAACTGGGTGCGAGGTGGTTAGAAATTGGTCAGGAAGATGATGTAAGAGGCAATGTACTTGTATCAATGTGGCGTTCAGTAGGATTCAAAGGGAGTGAATTACATGCTCAGTAGCTGTAAGAGAAAGCAGGAAAAGTAACTGAGAGGAAGGTATACAAGAAAGCAGTCTGCTCACCCCTCTGGTTTACCTTGCCCTGCATGATCCCCGGTGCTCAAAGGGCTCCATTCATCCCTAGATTAAGAGGGTGTTGTGACGTTGCACTCCATATGATTTTATAAAAATATGCCAATGAGTGTGAATATAATGTAACTGGAATATGCTTCATGCAAAAGGTCACTTGTAAGGTATCATTACAAAGCTTATAATCTACTGAGTGTGGTCATCCTATTTGTATGAATGTGTCATTCTTGTATCTCAAACTAGAAATATGAAATATAACTCTGAGGTCCTATAGTAATTATGCAAAGTGTGGGCCATTAATGGTAGGTTGGAATCTTGATGGCTCCCATTAACGAGGACAATTGACTGTAGATGGCTCTGTTTACTTGCAAGCCTTCCTGTGAGTTAGGCCGGGAAGAATGAAGGCTTGGGGTCTCATAGGACATGTGACCATGCCACCTGGTACTGGAATCCATCTTAGACCTGGTGCTTTTCCATTTAGAAGGAGGAGTGGGGACCCAGAGAGACAAAAGATTCCCGCCTTGTGCCAAAGCTATAAATGGGGGTTGAACAGAACAAAGGGGGCTGCAGTCATGTGAAATCCCATGCTTTTCACCTAAGATGCCTGCTGAAACTAACAAGAACTATACCAGGGAAAAGGATTTGGCCTAGACTAGGAAGGAGTCCAGTCTGTGAAGGAAGCTTATTGGAACATTTCTGAGGGTGAGATTTTATTTGTATTCAGTTTCCTACTGTATTAGGCTTAGACTTGCATGTTTTTGTTTTATTTTGCTTGGTTACTTACTTTGTTCTGTCTGTTATTACTTGGAACCACTTAAATCCTACTTTTTATACTTAATAAAATCACTTTTGGCTTATTAATTAACCCAGAGTAAGTAATCAATACCTGGGGGAGCAAACAGCTGTGCATATCTCTCTATCAGTGTTATAGAGGACGGACAATTTGAGCTTACCCTGTATAAGCTTTATACAGAGTAAAATGGATTTATTTGGGGTTTGGACCCCATTGGGAACGGGGTGTCTGGGTGCTAGAGACAGGAGCACTTCTTAAGCTGTTTTCAGTTAAGTCTGCAGCTCTTGGGGGACATGATTCAGACCTGGGTCTGTGTTTGCAGCAGGCTAGCGTGTCTGGCTCAACAAGACAGGGTACTGAAGTCCCAAGCTAGCAGGGAAAACGGGCTCAGAGGTAGTCTCAGCACATCAGGTGGCAGTTCCAAGGGGGTTTCTGTGACCCAACCCGTCACAGGTGTAATGTTCTTGGCTTCAATGGGAGCTGCGATTGCTTATGCCAGGGGCTGGGTTTGGTCCCCAAAGAAGTATACCCCATGCTGATCTTGTACATCCACTGAATACCCAGCAGAGAGGGCTAGGAATGCCACACGATGGAGAGGGTACTCCCCTCCTGTCCGTGTCAGTCCGTATAGAGAGACACATACATGCCGGTTTTATCCCGATGAGATTGGCGTGGCCACATCGAGTTATGCACCTGATCCCTAATGTCCCCCAAAGGGCCCTTGGCGTCCGTTTAAGACCAGCTGAGGAGTTTGCACTGCTGTGCAGAAGAAACCTTGGATGTCTGCTAAAGATTTCTGGCCTGGGTGAGCTTGCTATGGAAACGGAGTTGAGGTGCCTGGGAAAGAATGGGAAGTGTTGCTGGTCCTGGCTTCTACAGCGCTGTTGCTTTAAGACGCCAGTGTGCTATGGAGTCGGGGGTGGGAAGGGAGAGATTAAGGCTGCACAGGGTCAATATCCACCAAAGTGTTCCTCCTCTCCCTGGACAGAGCCCCCTTCCATGCCAGGCCTCCCACCCCCAGACTAACTCGCATGGCAAATTCCGACTCCTCAGCCGTTGAGCTCCATCCCAAATGAAGCCGCCCAGCTCACCCCACCAGCAGCCGGCCAACTGCTGTCAGCTGTGCTGCCACTTCTGTCCAGGACATTAGAGTCCTTAATCCCCTCCCAGTTCAAATAAAGCCTCTTACCTTCCCATCCGTGGTGACCGCAGCAAAGATAGTGGAGGAGTAAGGGGCCCAGGCAACATCCCCCACAGCAGAATTCAGGTCAAAGATGAACATCGGGGTCCTGGAAAGAAAGGCCCGGGGTGAAGAAGATCTTGTCCGATTACATGTCACTCCTGGAGAAGACATTCAAGACGAAACCCTCTGATGCTGTACAGGCTGCCTGGGGTACTGACAGTGCTCTCCTCTCTCCCGTGCTGCCAAGAAGCAGGGTTAGGGGATTTTGTGTTTGAGAGAATGAGGGAGCTATTGTGGGAAAGTTTGAGTGAATGTTTGAATGGGGTGAGATTAGTGGTCGGTCATCTCTTCCTGCAGCGAGTTTGCTAGGCTCCGATTGGCTAACAGTATCATTGCTCCAGTGGGACACAGTGGGGATGAGAGGTCCTGGTTGCAGAGGGACAGTGGATCTCTCAGGTAGCCGGATCCAATGCCACGCAGGGCTTTGAAACACCAGGGCAGCCACCTTGAACTGCAGTGCCCTGTTTTGACCTGTGTGGCCTGGATCCAAGCCAGAGGGCTGGTACCTGGTGTAGGTCTGTTCACGTTTTTAAATCATGGACTACAGGGCATCTCACCCTAGTCCTAGATACACTTACGTAGGCAGCAATCCAGGGCTGTACCTGCTCTTATTACTGAAGGAACTGCTACGCTCAGGAAAAAGCAAACAAGGAGGATAAGAGAGAGTAATAAGCAATAAATCCACCTAATGGTGAAACTGTAACCATAGATTTTAGCAGACAAAGCTAGCTGCATGGTGTATGTTTATATTGTGAGGGCATCAATCACACTCTCCTGCTGCCAAGGCCAGGACACAGCAAGACTTACTTTATGGTGTGGTCCCAGATCTTGACAGTCCAGTCAGAGCTGCAGGAAATGAAGACTTTCATGTGGTAGGGATTCCAGCTCACTGCGTCAACAGCCATGTGGTGAGCATCAAAGGTGTCCAGAAACTGGCTTGAATAGGATTTTGAACACTGCAAAGGAACCAGGGATCGGCAATAAGAATCATCTGGCTGCTCTAGAAGGGTGGTTCTCCACCCTGGAGGCACCTCCCCGCCGCTTCTTTAGGGGGGCAGGAGTTGTGACCTTTTCTACAGGATCGAAGCTTCATTTAAAACGTTTCTCTCTCCTTTGGTATGGAAAACGGAGCCCTTCTGAGTGTAACAATTTCCCGCTCTCTACCATGATTCTAGCTGTCAGGGAAGTTAACCTGAATGGGAATGCGCTGGTATTTTTAAACTTGAAATGTCTGCTTTGCTGGATACACTGCGACAAATCCATCGAGGTCAGTGTTAATATCCGAGTGTGCGTGTGAGAGCAGGGTCATAACCATCCAATCCCGGCTCTTTTAGTGACAGAAGCTATAGTGCTGTGATGCACATGGAGGAAATGGGCTTGTCTGCCTTGGGAACAGGGTTTGTGAGTAGTTCTGGGTGGGAATAAAGCTTGTGGCTTGTCCTCTGATTTGTAAACATCTGGGTCTAACAAGCCTGCCACTGATCAGTACTCAGACTCTCCTGCTCTTTGGGGCATTCCTAGCTGGCAGCCAGACACTTTAGTATCCACTTTGCTTCTGCTAACTAGTAGAGAAACCCTTCCCTGCCCCATCAACGTGCATTTAAACAGAGCGTGGCAGCCCCCAAATTGTGTTATGGTCAGGAAGTGACAGGTTCATCATTTATTAAACCAGAGGATCAAGCCCTAGATTGGAAGTTTGAAGAGCCGGTCTTAGTCCCTGCTGTGCTATGTACACTGGGTGGTCGTGGGGGAAGTACTTAATAACGGATCACCTAGGCGTAAATATTCAAACATAGGTGCCTGCAGTTAGGTCAATGGCAGCTGTTGGCAGTCAGCACCTCTAAGATCAGTGAGGGTTATTTTGTTGCCAAAATGTGGGGTGAACTTTAAGGCCACAAGTTTGAAGATGTTGACCCTAAGCCAACAGGAACAATCACCCTGCCCCACCTTGCAAGGGATTGTGAGGATAGATTAGGTACGGTTTGTAAAGTGCTACAGAAATGTGATGTATTGCTCATTAGTCTCGTTATTCTTTTACTGCTAGGAATAGATCTGGACATCACGGGAGAAAGAAGCTGTTTTTCCAAACTTCCATGGATTCGAAAAGCTAAAACGGGGAGGAATCATTTGAACAAGAGCACTAGCTCCTTAACGCTACTGCTGGACGAGCGAGGACACATTTGCAAATTGCTCTTGCCGCTATGAGCTGACACATTCACATACTGCTGACTCAGGGACTAGATCTCAGGGGGCTGATGCCAAAGGCACAAAATGATGAATTATTACATAGAACTGCCAGCTGCTTTGTACATGAAGGGCTCACTCCGAGGTCTGCAGTGGCAGTGCAAGATTACCACCCCAGGGAAAGCAGAGCCACTGGCAGAGGTGGACTTTAGCTTTCAGTAACTGCTGCTGGGGGCACCGGTTCAAAGACACCAATATGTGAGGGTCATAAAGAAAAAGAATCACTTAAACCAAAAAGAAAGTTCTTCACACATAGCTCTTCCTCAGAGGTAGTCGATCTTTGGGCCTGTCTGCATGAAACAAAAAGCATTGCAAGAAACCACTGGTTGGATGGTCCCTCCCAACCACATTTCACATGGCAGAGCTTCACATCTGCACATTCCTCCCAAAGCCCTTGTTCCCAGCATGGGCATCAGCAGCCCGAGAGTCCACAGGTACATGCATGGTTGTAATGCAACGTGCAGACCTATTGTACAATGTTGGCATGTAGACAAGCTAGACACTGCAAGAACGAGGGAGACAGCCAGCCAGTTCCTGCTGGCAAGGTCCCTCATTGAGGACAGGCATGGTATGGCCTTTGAACGCAAGTTGAGTGATATCTGGCGAGAGCTCTGCGTGGGAGGAGCTGGCTGTTTACCCACAGGCATTCTCATCAGCTATTATATGTCATGGTTACACAGACCATAAATGCCAAACAACTCCAGGGGAGCAGTTATCTTGTGACTGACAGGCTGCAAAGTGCAGAAGTTCTATGCTGCAGGCTGTGCTACTTTCCTAGGCCTCGTCTACACTAGCAAATTGTCGGCTTCACTATGTTGCTCAGGGGTGTGAAAATCCACCCCCCCGGGCGGTGGAGTGAAGCCGACCTCACCCCCAGTGTAGGCAGCACTAGGTAGACAGAAGAGGTGGATTACCTACACCGATGGGAGAACCCCTCCCGTCAGTCTAGGTAATGGCTACACGGACGCACTACAGGGGAGCAGCTGTGTTGCTGTAGCATTTCAAGTGTAGACAAGCCCCTAAACAGGCAGGCTGAGCTTTGGTTTTCAACATAGGCACTGAGTTTTTCTTTTCCCCAGGGGTACTCCACTACTCTGCCCCGATGCCCCGCCTCCACTCCACCCCCTCCCCAAGGCCCTGCCTCATCCTGCCCCTGCTCCGCCCCCTCCCACAAATCACCGCCCTTGCTCCACCCTCTTCCCCCAAGGCCCCACCCTCATTCTGCCTCTTCCCACCCCCGCTCCACTCCTCACTCCCCCAGCCGTCCAACAACTGTTTGGTGGCACCTCCAATCAGCTAATGGGGGGCGTCACCAAACAGCTGTGGCTGGTGAGTGCTGAGCACCCACTATTCCCCCCCCTCCCCGTGAGTGCTCCAGCCCCGGAGCACCCACGGAGTCAGCGCCTATGGCTTTCAAAGTTAATGTTCCCACTGTCTGGTCATTTCCACGTACTCTGAGACAAAGTGCAGAAGGGGGCCACAAAGGGGGGAGGGATAGCTCAGTGGTTTGAGCATTGGCCTGATAAACCCAGGGTTGTGAGTTCAATCCTTGAGGGGGCCACTTAGGGATCTGGGGCAAAATCAGTGCTTGGTCCTGCTAGTGAAGGCAGGGGGCTGGACTCGATGACCTTTCAAGGTCCCTTCCAGTTCTAGGAGATAGGATATCTCCATTAATTTATTTATAAAGGGCCAAATTCTGCCAGCCCCTGCGCTGGGTGAACAAAAGGCTGCTGGGCGCCTCTTCCCTATTGCACCAGTGCGGGAGCTGGACACAGGACAAATCTAGTACTCTCCCGAGCACTAGCTGCATAGCTAACAGCATGACATGGCTGCAAGGAAGATGGCCAGCCCTCCTCCACCCTGCTAGCATCGCAAACCCAGTGCCGGTGAGCACATACGGCAACCTTTCCAAAGCAGCTGTGACACTGCTGCTGTGTACTCTCCCTCAGTGGGCCCTGAGCCGTTCAGCCCTAAGCTCTGCCCAGTACCCAGCGGGTGCCTGAAGTTACAACCCTGGCCAAAGATTATTTCATATTCCACCATCTTATCGGAACAACGAATGCCCACGGGAACGACACCAGCTAACATCTTGGTTTTTAAGCTGACATTCAAAAAGAGGGGCCAGGGGCCATTTCTGTTCTGCTGCTGCTGCTTTCATGAGGGAGTGTAACTGAACCCAGGCAATCTTTCACCTATTGACTATTGCTGAATTTATATAGAACCTTCAGTTATGATAACAGCCACTGTAACCCCAATTTGCAAGTGTGGGTGCCATTGTGCAAGCAAAATTTGCACAAGTGTTGCACACACTAAGCCTCCAACTGCATGTGGTAAAGCGCAGCATCGCTTAGCACACTGGACTAGGTTCCATTCCCAGCACTGCCTCCGTCTCTGTGAGGTCCTTGGAATAATCACTCAATGGACTTCTGAGCACCAGTTTCCTCATCTGAAAAATTGGGATAATAATATACACACACGGACACACACACACACGCACGGACACTGGGAGACTTATTTCATTAACACCTGAGATCTTTCTAAGGAAACTAAACTCATCATCATTGTCTGCATGTGCCAAACACTTAACTGTATTTGCAACAAGGGTGCACATTGTGTAGGTTCAATTTAGGATCCCACGTTTGCAAATACGGCCCAGTATGCCACCTATAAGGTTCATAATGCACATCACTGCCATAACAAATGCTGAATGCGTTCAGATTAGAACCGGAGGCTTGCTAAAGTGTTATGGGAATTTAATTCTTGCACTCCAAAGACTCCAATTAATCAAAATTACAAGGCTTAACTCAGTTTCTTACAAAGTCACATTCACCGTTTGGGCACTCAAACTTTTCTGCACTTTCAGCACCTTCACATAGCAGAAAAAGGGACATGATTAATTAGTATTAAATATTCGTATTGCACTTGCTCCTAAGGCTCCAACCCGGACGGACGTCGTTAGACCCTAGCCACACAAAAACACGGCACCTGCCCCAGAGAGAGATTCCTGAATTCAGGAGAATGATCATTATTGGGTTACCTCGGTTTATCAGTCAGTGTCATCTGAAGTTTGCTAATATGATGGTGTACAAATGCTCTCTCACTGAGCTGCTAGTTCTGCATATTGTTATATTGCTGGAATTTGCTTTAATGGTCCATGCTGTAGCAATGCTTCATGCTTTTTAACATTCAATCATAACGGGGATTTGTATTTGGTTTGTTTTTGAAAGCGACTCTGTTGTGAAGAGACAAATAGGACCTGGGTAATTTGAGAGGTGAGGGAAGCTACTTTATTCAACTCTCATTGCAAGTTATTGACTTGAAAGACCCTTTATGTCTCAGAATTTTAATCAACAAGAGTCTTGACCCAGGGCTGTCTGGATCCCATGGAAAATTAATATTCAGGGAAATATTTTTGGAGATTCTGTCTAGACAGAAGTTGATACAGTTTTGATCAAAGGAACAACATAGTCATCGCTTTGGGAGGCGGTTTTGTGGGTCGGTGGTGTCTTGGCCTACAGGGTTGTTTGATGGGGTATGCGAGACTGGTCTAGGCCTGTAGCATCAGGCTCATATGAGACAGCTTTTTCTTTGGGCATTTTTCCTGTCTCATTAAGGCTTCAGCCTCTAATTATAAACCTGCCTCTTTAAGAAACTCCCGTTTCCCTCAGATTTGGGTTGTTGGAAGGCCGTGACCACGCCCCTGGGAGGCTCCTTCCAGTCCTTGTAAACAAGAAACCAAGCAGTCTTGTAGCCCTGGCCCTGGCCATCACAGAGTGCAGAGCTCAGGCAGAGACAGAGAAGTTCATCCCCCAGGTTCTCCTGGCCTCTCAGCCAGGCTGGCTCTAGCAGGCTCTGCCTCCACTGCTCCTTGGGCCAAGAGTAGAGGGAGGAAAAGTCCATTCTCCTTCCCAATCAGAGACCCTCCAACTGGGAGGACTCTCCCCAACTGGCAGGCAAAACAGGCCGCAGGGAAGAACCCTGCCAGACTTCTGCAGAAAATTAGCCCCTACCTCCCCGCTCTAGTGTGTGGTATCTACCCCCTCTAACCTGGCTGCTTCTATTGGACATTCATTACAATACATGCCAGTTTTACTCCAAAGCAGTGGTTCCCAAACTGGGGTTCGTGAACCCCTGGGGATTCACGAAACGTTACAGGGGGTTCTCGGGAAAAAATTCCCCAATGGTGGACAGAGCTGTCCCTAGGGACCCCGGGCAGCATGGGGCCAGCAGCTCGGAGCCCCTATCACACTTCAAGACTCCTTATACGAAATGGAAAGGGAAGTGGATTTTTTTGCTGTTTTTTTTAAAATGAAATAGGCAGCTAGTATTGTTTTTAAAATTATTATGAAGAACAAGTTTAAGCTTTGTTGTAACGTGTGTTGTTTGCCTGGACTGCTCAAGACCTGAATGCTTGTGTACGAGGAACTCTGAGTTGGCTTCTTAAATCCCTTCCTGCTGTTTCACATCTGATACTCATTGATGAAACATAGGAGCCTTGTCTTATAACAGGCTTATTCAAAGTGATACACGCTACGAAAGTGAGATCTTGGAAGAGCGTTGCCGTTTTCATAATGCAATAAAAATACTGTAATGATTAATAATAATTAATAAATTGTGTGTAATAAGCATGTCAAAAACAAATTTTATATTTCCAAGATCACTGCTTTTATAATTTATACTCAAGTAAAGGAGAAAATCCCTGGAAATATTCATTTTTAGGAGGGGTTTCATGAGACTTGACATTTTAGTGAAAGGGGTTCACAGGTTGTTAAAGTTTGGGAACCACTGCTCTAAAACATCTCTTCCGTGGATTTTTGTTCTCATTGTAAATCAACCTCACTGTTAAAAATGTGTGCCTTATTTCCAATTGGAAAAACAAATCAGATTTCTGTCTGAACTTGATACCTACTGAAGTTACAAAGAACTTCTAAGCTGTCCGGAACTGAAAGAAGTCGGCAAGTATTTCCCCTCACTCTCTTATTCACTGAGGCTGCTTATTACACATTTCAGAATCAAACACTCCTGAAAAAGGTGAAGTCTGACTGTCAGCGTGAAAGTTTTGAAGACGAGGAAGAGGATGATTAGACCCAAACTGAGACTGTGCGGAATCTGTTTCATCTTCCAGAATGCTGTTCCAGATTTGCTTAGTATGTTTTTCTCCTATTTAGCTGATGATAGAGGTGTTCTCGGGAAGTTAGTAGAAGTATTAAGTTGTGATGGTAAAACAAAGAATCTATCAACACCAGCACAGGAATATTGTTGTAAGACAGCTGGCTATAGGGTTACAAGACATTGCTATAGAATACGGAGAAGGAAAAAGAATTCATAGAGGCTACAGCACTTGTTTGTAATGTTAGCTAGCAGCATTGCAGCTTGCACTAAACACAGAACTCAGAACTCTTCCATTTCTCCCTACACAAGTGGACAGTTATGGGTGTCTTCAGAATCCTGGTGGGTTTCTTTAATTTACTTACAGAAACGCTATGTATCAAGGTAGTATAAGAAACAGGTTTTTTTCAAAGGGGGCTTATAATGGGGAACAAACAGTACAAATCAAATAGGCAGCAACCATCTTGACAGCCTCAGGCAGATTAGGACTGAGAAAATTCAGATCTCATTAGAAACCACTGGAAAAAATCAAAAAGGGTTCAGAGTTGTTTGCTGTTATTTATTATGAGCCAGATCCTGAGGTGCTACGTTAGCTTTTTTTAGTCCTTTCTCAGGCAAACTCTTTCTGAAAGGACTAAGTAAAACCCAAGCAAAGACTTCGGCTAGATCTCTCTCTTTCTCCAATTTATTCTAACTATATCACTGCAGTTTCTCTTGACACACACATTGGCTGAGCGCTAATTCTATCAAGACTCGATCTCATAATTAATGTCACTTTAAAATACTTGCTCTGAACTTGCAGGGCCTGTGTAACTGCAACTTTTCTTTCAATACACAGAACTGAACAATTCAGAAAACAGTGGGTAATATGCAAAGAGGCTGTTTTCCATAATATGTTCATATTAATGCAGAAACAGTTTGTCCTCTATGTAAAAGGGCAGTAGACAGACCAGTGTGTAATTAAGACAATGATTTCTTGGCATTGGAAATGCTATTAGCCACACTATTTTCTGAAATTCACTGTAATTGTTCTGCAGCTAAAAAATGAACATATTATCCTGCTGCTTGTTAGGAAGTTTTAACCCCTTGGAAAAATAAAAGCTTTCACAAACTCACTTTTTAAAACAGCTTAACAAATAGTCTATAGGCATGTCCATCCAGAGAGGAGTTTACCCTTGATTCTTCGTTCTTGAATATTTGAAGTTAGACCCTTTTTTCTAATGAACACTATGGTGGCAAAGGGAATGACGACCTCTGGACACTTGCCAACATTTCTGAGAGTTTTGCAAGAACTAACCGCCCAGATAAGCTGGAGGTCGTGGGCTGCTATGTCCCCATCTGCCCAAAGGCTGTGTACGTGCTCTGGCAGAGATTAGCATTGTACAGACTTTGAAGACTCCCTCCCCAAATGCAGCATAGCATGAAAGCACAGGTTTCAAGTGCTTTGCTAGATCAAGGCCTTAATCACCCCATCCTCCCAATGAGGCTGAGATCAATGTCCTCGTTTTACAATGGGGAAACATGAGGGCCCAGACCCACAAAGGTACCTAGGTGCCGAAGTCCAAGTTTTAGGCTCCACTGACACCCACAAGCCCCCCACTCAGCTGCTGCCTAACCTCACTCAGCACCTAAATTTTTGCAGCAAGAGTTCCCTAGGGTCCCAAGTTTCTGCCTCTGAGCATGCGCACTGTTGCCCCACTCTCGGTATCCAGGCCCTTATCTCTGGTCTAAGCCCTAGAGCAATCCATGGACCTGCCCAATTCGTGTGAGGGGTCTGCTCCAGAAGGCAGGCTCAGAGTGGAGCAACTTCAACAGGGGAGTGAGGGAGAGTCACATCAGAATATCCTCCAGCTCAGCAGAGGAGTTTGCTGAAGGCAGTGGCCTGTGAAGGAGTTTGCGGCGGCCATAGCAGTGTTCTGGGCAGCTCTGCCTCACCAGCCACATACAGGCTAAAGGTCCTCACCCAAACTGAAGGCTCTGTGGCTATAATTTTAATAGACCCCAAAAACCAGACTGGGGGAACTCTGCATGTAATGGTGGGGGACAGGGAACAGACCTCCCTTTCCAACTATGACTGGATACTGTTTGCATTTTCAAGACTCTCTACAAAAGAGAGGGCTAGAAACTCCTATGATTTAAAAAAAAACAAAAACAGATTAAATTAGCCCTGCCATTTCATAGTCATGAGGGCAGGGGCTCAGAGGCTGTATCCCTCTTCATTTCTCTCTCTCCAATCTTATTTAGTTCTGCACCTGCATTCTGTAGTCTGGGACGCAGTTTGTACAAGAAACTTTATACAAGATTCTATTCTATATAGGTTCTTTTAGACCCCAGTTGCAATTGGCTCTGCTCAGGCATATTCCAGAGATCCACCAGAGCTTCCCATGGGCATCGGCGTCCACCCACAGAGATCAGATTGAAGGACTGAAGTTGCATTTTATTACATATTCTGGGGAAATGACTAAGACGACAACCCTATAACATAAACAGCAGTGATGAGAAGTAAAACAGGTTTCCCTGAAATGGTTTTTACCTTGTAGATTTTCCCTTCTTCAGTGCCAACGAGAAATAAATAATCTATCTTCTTGTGAAAATCAAAGGAAGTACCACAACCTATTTGAGAGAGAGAGAGAGAGAGAGAAAGCTGTCAGTCAGAAAGAAGGCCATGATACCAAGCATAGGTTTCTTGGTTATTGCACAAATTCCATCAATGAAGGTTTTGAAAAAATAATTTTTCATATTTCACGATTACCTGGAGCCCCCCCAGTTGAATTTGGGGGCCCACTGCTGGGGGTGCTGTATAACTACATAGTGAGAGATGGCGTTTGCAATCTGACTAGCCAAAAGGTGGGAGGAGAAACAGGCACACAGAGGGGAAGTGAGTTGGCCAAAGTCACACAGCAGGTCAATGGCAGAACCCAAGTCTCCTGAGTCCCTGTCCAGTGCACTAGTCACTCTATCATACTGCCTTGCAAACTGGTCACAGAAGTCAATTGGTGAAAGGATTTGAACTCATGGTCTTCAGGGCTGCAGAGCAGCAGCACACTGTGTAAGTCACCAGCTGAGTCAAAAAACAACAACAGGTGCCTAATGTTAGGCTCTTATACAGACACCGAAAAAATAGCCTCACGTTCTAAAGTGCTGAGTACCCCACAGCTCCCCCCGAGAGGGCATTATTCTGCACAGAATGTAACCATACTACCTGTACACCATCAATCACATACCACTGAACACAGAGAGACCTCTCTTCAAACACTCCAACTGAACAGGAGGAAGGGCAGACACGAAATCTTAATCAGAAATACCTGCTAGATGAACTACAAAGGCAACAGTTTCGAAGATGTGCATTTACGGTATTGGAGCCAAAGTTTACTCCAGCATATTTCTACAGTCAGTATCTAGGACTCATTCTCTCTCTCTTTCTTTGGGGTCAAACTCCAGCCAAACAATTCAAATCCTTTTAGTGAGCCTCTCACACAGTAAGTGTAGGTCAGACCTCTTCCTGAAAATGCTTCCCACATCTTCTCTAAGATTTCTCTAGACCAAACTGAGCCTTCTCCTCCCTATACAATTTCAAAGATGCTTCCAGGTATTCCAGCACACAGGCACCTCTAATTTTCCCTGGGGGTGCTCAACCCTAGGCCCCATCCCAACTCCACCCCTTCCCCCAAACCCCAGTCCACCTCTTCCCACCCCCACCCTACCTCTTCCCCACCTCTTTCTTCCCCTTCCCCCAAATGCGCCCCGGCCCCACTCTCTTCCCTCCCTCCCAGCGCTTCCTGCACGCTGCGGAAAAGCTGTTCTGCTGCATGCAGGAGGCGCTGGGAGGGAGGGGGAGGAGTTGATCAGCAGGGGCTGCCGGCGGGCGGGAGTGGTGTGCGGGAGAGGAGCTTGGCTGCTGGTGGGTGCTAAGCACCTGCTAATTTTTTTCCATGGGTGCTCCAGCCTATGTTCCAGCAGCATTAGATGGCAGCCTCTCCCCTCCTCAGCAGCACAGTATATCAAAGATGTACTCTCCCTGCACTCCACTATATTCCCACAGAACATCTCATCAAATTTGCCAAATCTCAGTTCTTATTTCAAGACTCTACATGGTGTAATCAGTAAATGACCTGTTTACTTGTGGAACTTCTGCTGCCCTTGACAGCTCCAATCCAGAACAATAGAACCATCTAACTCATAGGTAAAAGTGGTGTGTGTTGGAGGCAAGGTTTCTTTTCTAGAATCTGGTTCAAGGCTGTGGAATTACATTTCTGAAGGAATTTAGAACCACAAACCTCAGGACTTTCTGGGCCAAATAAAGAACTCACCAGGACCTTGTTTTTAGGGTGACCAGACAGCAAGTGTGAAAAATCGGGACGGGGGTAGGGGGTAATAGGAGCCTATATAAGAAACAGACCCAAAAATCGGGACCGTCCCTATAAAATCGGGACATCTGGTCACCCTACTTGTTTTCTTCCTAAGAAACTTATTAAATGAATACATTATATGTATCTTTTTTTAAAAAACAAACACATACAGGTGACTTTTCCTGCTTGGGGAGGAATGGAAAGGAAACCTCATGTGACTCATACAAGTTTCCTTGTTTATTTTTAACTCTGGAAGGCACTCAACATGGCAATGGGCATAGTATTAGAACTGAAATGTCCCAGACCTGCACTGTTTCAAGAACAGATCCTTCCCCAGGATGACCTTAAAGAAGGGAAGAGAGTAAGTCCTCTCTTTCCAGCCCCACCTTGACATCTCTGGATCCAAGGATGTTGTGTCCTTTGTTAAAAAGAGGTTATCAATCGTAACTGTTCAGGATTCATTGAGATCTTTCAGGCTCTGCTGCTGAAGCTACATCATGTTGGAAATCAATCTCACTTGAGATTTTAAACACTGGCTGTTGCATTGTCTTAGATTGAAAGGAAACATCTTAAATTGTAATACAATAACAGGACCCTTACAGTTGGTAGGGCTCCATTCATAATTCATACACACGTGCGGGGGTGGGGGGGTGAATCAAAATTGCACTGCAACCTTAATTCTGGCATTTCCTAACTCTTGAGTGCTCGACTTTGCAACTTTAATAATGTTCTTTTAATGTAGTTTGTGTGTAAGTTCCTAGGTTTTTTTAAAAAATCTGGAATTCCTTCACCTCCAATGAAATTCCATCATGTAAGCATCATATTGACACCTACATGATATATCAGAAAGGTTGGAACCTTTAGATCCACCACACAGACCTCTGCCACTTGAGTTAACAAAGTAACTGATAGCAGTAGTAGGTTGTTATCCTCTATGTGGCCCAACCCTAGAAGGGGATGAGACACTTTACCACTGGGTTTCACAAATATTTGCTAACAGCAGAAGGCGGCAAGTCAGGAATCTAGGGTCCCATTCCAGGATCTGAATGGGAGTGTGCTCTAGGGGGCACAGACTTTTCTACCCCACCCCATGCAATCAGTCCCTGTTCTGTCTCTCTACGCTGCCTCCCACCCCGCCACTGGCTCCTTACCCCAGTCCATTCTGCTCACTCTGCTCGTCCCAGTTTCTACTCCTTAGGTGTATATCCCAGTCCCATTGCCCCAAAAGGCGAAGTTTCCTCCCTCCACACTCCCAGTCTCCCTACATCCCCACTCCCAGTCTCCTTACTCAGCCAGTCCCAGTTCCCTCCCTCATTCCCAGAGCTATTTCTCACCCCACCATGCACATTCTTTGAAAATCTGTTTCCTAGTAACATTAACACATAATAATACAAAAGCAACATGGAACTTCACAACACATTGATTTACCTTGGATATCCTATATTGTGACTCACCATCAGTATGTATCAAAGTAATTCCCTTTCACAAATATATTACACTCTCTACAAATTGCTAACTCTGAAACATTCTTATATGCAGAGGGAATTTCCTTCTACAAGCTCTGTAAGGCTCTGTCTTCTCTGCCAAAAATAGGTATGTTTTTACAGCAAGACAGCTAACCCGGCTTAGCTCTTATGAGGAGAGATTAATAAGATTGGGACTTTTCAGCTTGGAAAAGAGACGACTAAGGCAGGATATGAGAGAGGTCTGTAAAATCATGACTGGTGTGGAGATTCTTGATTCTACACGGTGTCCATTTTGTGTTCCTTCAAAGTAAATAAGGAAGTTATTTACTCCTTCTCATAACACAAGAACTAGGAGTCACCAAATGAAAGTAATAGGCAGCAGGTTTAAAACAAACCGAAGGGAAGTATTTCTTCACACAACGCACAGACAACCTGTGGAACACCTTGTCAGAGGATGTTGTGAAGGCCATGTCTATAACAGGGTTCAAAAAAGAACTAGATAAATTCATGGGGAATAGGTCCATCAATGGCTATTAGCCAGGATGGGCAGGGATGGTGTCTCTAGCCGCTGTTTGCCAGGAGCTGGGAATGGGTGACAGGGGATGGATCACTTGATGATTACCTGTTCTGTTCATTCCCTCGGGGGCACCTGGCATTGGCCACTGTCAGAAGACAGAATACTGGGCTAGATGGACCTTTGGTCTGATCCAGTCTGGCCATTGTTATGTTCTCTCGGTGTGATGGAGGCAAGGAACTGGTAGTTTATACCTCGTAGCTAGTTGAGGTCAACCTTAGGTGAGAGGGAGATGGGTAACATTGTTGAGCTTGACTAGCTACATCTAGGGCTGGTCTACACCCAGCCGCTAGTTCGGCGGCTGGGGATCGAAGTTCCGGGTTCGACTTATCGCGTCTGGTCTGGACGCGATAAGTCGAACCAGGAAGTGCTCGCCGTCGACTGCAGTACTCCAGCTCAGCGAGAGGAGTACCGCGGAGTCGACGGGGAGCCTGCCTGCCGCGTGTGGACCGCGTCTGAACCACGGTAAGTTCGAACTAAGGTATGTCGAATTCAGCTACGTTATTAACGTAGCTGAATTTGCGTACCTTAGTTCGAATTGGGGGGTTAGTGTGGACCAGGCCCTAGATAGAAACGACTGCAATTGGAGATGTGATTGCAGCACATGTAGGCATACCTATGCTAGCTTTAATCTAGATAGCTCAGGTACCAAGAGCAATGAAGTCACAGGCTTCCGCATGGGCTACACAAGCCTGCCTGGGACCCTGGATAAGTACTCAGGCAGCTAACCTGAAAGAACTCAGATATGAAATTGCAGAACTACTAACTATAGTTTGTAACCTATCCCTGAAATCAGCCTCTGCACCAAATGACTGGAGGATAGCTAATGTAACACCAATTTTTAAAAAGGGCTCCAGAGGTGATCCTGGCAATTACAGGCTAGTGAGCCTAACTTCAGTACCAGAGAATTATCAGATTGTAAAGATGCAAGACTCACCGCCACGGCGCCTCCCCTTGGTTGTCCAGGGAATTAGCTTTCCAGCCTCCAGAGCGCCCCCTGTTGGCCAGTGTCTCGCCTTTCGCTGGCCCCGTGTCCCTCACGGACCCCGGTGCCCCTTTCTCTTGAGAGCTGCCCCCTGGCAGCACCCCCACAGTTTCTGGGTCTCCCCACCCAGGGAAACCCCCACCCACTATCCCCACCTGGCCTCAGCATAAGGCTACTGCCAGTCACCATCTAGCCCCCATTCACTGGGGCAGACTGCAGTGTAAGCCACTCATCACAAGCAAGGGGGGTTAGGTCCTGCTGCCTCCACCTACCCTTGGGCTGCCCCTGCAACCCCAGTACCTATTTGGCCTTGCACAAGGCCAGCAGCCTGGGGAGTTGCCAGGCAGGAGCTCCCCAGCTCCTCTCGCCTTTCCCCAGCCCTGCTCTACCTCAGGTACCCTGGTACGCTCCCCAGCAGCCAAGCCCATCTCCCTCCACAGCTAGAGGAGACTCTCTTTTTGCCTCTGGCTCACAGCCCTTTTATAAGGGTAGCTGAGGTCTGTTTGGGGCGTGGCCCCCAGCTGTGCCTGCTTCCCCAGTCAGCCTGGGAGCTGCTTGCCCCAGCCACAGCCCTCTGCTGGGCTGCCTTAACCCCCTCAGGGCAGGAGCAGGTGACCATCCCGCTACACAGATGAACACGATTTGTTGGGGAAGAGTCAACACAGCTTTTGTAAAGGGAAATCATGCCTTTGAGGGGGTCAACAAACGTGGATAAGGGTGAGCCAGTAGATCTAGTGCACTTGGATTTTCAGAAAGCCTTTGACAAGGTTCCTCACCAAAGGCTCTTAAGCTCTAAGTAGTCATGGGATAAGAGAGAAGGTCCTGTCATGGATCAGTAACTGAAAGACAGGAAACAAAGGGTAGGAATAAATGGTCAGTTTTCACAATGGAGAGAAGTAAACAGCGGGATCCCTCCAATGGATTTGTATTGGGTCCTGTACTGTTTAACATATTCTTTAATGATCTGGAAAAGAGAGCGAACAGTGAAGTGTCAAAATCTGCAGATGATAAAAAAATTACTCAAGATCATTAAGTCCATATTTGATTGTAAAGAGCTACAAAGGGATCTCACAAGACACGGGAGTCTGGGCAACAAAATGGCAGATGAAATTCAATATTAATAAGTGCAAAGTAATGTACATTGGAAAAAATAATCCCAACTATACATATGTAATGATGAGTTCTAAATTACATGTTACCACTCAAGAAAGAGATCTTGGAGTTGCCATGGACAGTTCTCTGAAAACTTTAGCTCAATGCACAGAATAGGTCAAAAACGCTAATAGAATGTGAGGAACTATTAGGAAAGGGATAGATAATAAAACAGAAAATATCATAATGCCACTATATAAATCCCTGGTGCACCCACACCCTGAATACTTTGTGTCCTGTTCTGATCACCCCAACTCAAAACAAATACAGCGGAATTGGAAAAGGTTCAGAGAAGGGCAACAAAGATGATCAAGAGTATGGAATGGCTTTCATACGAGGAGAGAACAAAAATATTAGGACTGTTCATCTTAGAGAAAGGGAGATATGATAGAGGTCTATAAAATCAAGAATGGTGTGGAAAAAGTGACTAGAGAACTGTTATTTACCCTGTCCCACAATACAAACATCAGGGGTCACCTGATGAAATTAATGGACATCAGGTTTAATACAAACATTAAGAAGTACTTTTTCATACAACGCATAGCTAACCTGTGGAACTCATTGCCTTGGGATGTAGTGAAGGCTAAAAATCAAATCTGGGTTGAAAAAAAAACTAGTTAAGTTACTGGAGGACAGATCCATCAACGGCAATTAATCAAGTTGGATGGGACGCAACCCCAAGCTCAGGGCGACCCTAAACTTCTGATTGCCAGAAGCCGGGAGTAGAAGACAGAGAGACTCACTCAAAAAATGCCCTGTTCTGAACACTCCACCTGAAGCTCTGGTACGGGCCACCATCAGAAGACAGGATACTGGGCAAGATGGACCACTGGTCTGACCCAGGGTGGCAACTCTTATGTTCTCATGAGCTAGCTAGATTGAAGCTAGAGTGGGCGTGCCTACCCTACAATTACACCTTCACATGCGGTAGACTTAGATCAGCTAACAGACAAGAGGAGTAACCTTTCTGTAAGAGTCTCTCTCCCCATCACCTCACACCGGGAGAGCGCTCTGCTTTAATTTCTATGGATGAGTGATTAGAGGTTTGGTGTCACTAATTATCAGGATGGTGAGAACTTGGGCTCATACCAATTGTTTGCAGCTGCAGTCCCTCTGGCCCTTCCATCGTTGTTCCCTCTACTGACAGCTTGATGACATCTGAATGAACCAGCTCATTCTGCAGGCAGAGGAGACTTCAGATTAATAAGTGTCTTTGTGGTGACAATACAGAGACTGTCATTGCTTGGAAATAGCACGTTTTCTTGAAGAATTTTAAAAAGCGAAACATGAAATTACTTGTCATTTCATGCCAGCAGCCGGCAGCTTGCTAAAGCTGTGTTTTACTTACTGTGAGCTTTGCTTCCCTTCCCCAGGATAGAGAGTCTCTACCACTCATGGACTCTATTGGGATCTTATCACAGCAGGACACCCAGGTGCACACACCCGGGTTATACACACCCTCGTTTCTTGGGTCAAAATTTTCAAACTTGGGCGAGACAACTACATCATTTAGGCACCTATTAAGTGGCCTGATTTTTTTTGCAGAAATCCTGATCACCTGCAGCTTTTGTTGACTTCAGTGTCTCTCAAAAACAGGCCGATGGTATTTCAGGTTGGGCACGTTCCGCCCCAGCCCCCCCAATTAAAAAAGAGAGGCACTCAGTATGAGCAAAAGGTTTAGGAAATGAAAGCCTTCATCTATCTAGCCATTAAAGTCTACATCAGTTTCTCCATCAGTAAGATGAGGATGATACTAATATTTACAGTAGAACCTGAGAGTAATGACCACCTCAGGAATGGAGGTTGTTCGTAACTCTGAAAAAAAGGTGATGGTTCTTTCAAAAGTTTACAACTCAACATTGACTTAACACAGCTTTGAAACTTAACTATGCAGAAGAAAAAATCCTCTGTACTAGGCTGAGACAGCTGGGTAATTGGGGGTAATTGCAGGTGGAATCGGGGTGATACCCATAGTTGGTAAAAAAGCTTTGACCCTACAACAATGCAGACCATGTGTCTATGCAAACTCTGTGTAAGGGAGACGTGAGGACCAATCATCCTGGCGATGAGTGATGTAATGTCGCAGATACTGCTTGAGGATTTGGTTGGCCCTTTGACTGGGGATGGTAAGTGGAGAAAAGACATGTGCAAACCTCCAGCAGGCACAAGGCCTTGCACCAGAACCGGGCCATGAATTGACACCCTTGATGGGAGGTGATGCACTCTGAAAGGCTGTGGAGGCAGATGGGATCACTAATCCATAGCTGGGCTGTCTCTGCAGCAGAAAGGAAGCCTGTGCAGGGGATGAAGTGGGCCATTTTGGTAAAGTAGCCCTCTACTGTCAAAACTGTTGTAAATTTGTTGGATTCCGGTAATTCTACAATAAGGTAGCTGCACAGAGTTTAGATGGGGTGTCCAAGGGCTGGAGGAGACTGCAGGGCTTGTAGTATGGTGTGTTGGCAAAGGCACAAACATCACAGGAGGCAATGAATGATTGTATCATGGGGAACACCAGGGACCACTAAAAAGGGTGGGATATTAATCATTCGGTCTTAAAGCCCTAAAAGTGTCCTCCTAGAGGAAAGTCGTGGCATAGCTGCAGGACTGCAATACTTGCAGGTCCCAGGGGAACATAAATGCGGTCCCTCATGTATGTGATCCTTTCCTGGGACTCATGCAGTTGCTTATTGATAATGACTTGTTCATCAGGCAGAATTCCTGAGGCAGAGCATATCAGTATGAGTATATCCTGGTGAAAAGCTAAGCTGAGAAAGTTATGGGATTTGAGAATGAGGGTTAGTCCCTGGGTGGGGGCTCCTGGATTGATACCATATCTTCGGGACAGGGCATCAGCCTTGACGTTTTTGGTTTTGTGGCCATATGTGATGACAAAAATCAAATTGTGAGAAAAACAGGGCACACTGAAGCTGTCGTTGGTTTAAGGCCTTCACCCCATGGAGGTACTCTGTATTTTTATGATCAGTGAATACCTGGACCGGGTGGTGAGCTCCTTCCAGGCAGTGACACAATTCTGCAACTGAGTTTTTTTTTATCACCAGAAGTTCCTTAGCCAGTATTTCGTAGCTTAACTCTGTGGGGGTGAGCTTCAGTGCACAGGTGTAATACTTGTTCAGGACCAAGTCATTTGGAGAGGACAGCCCCTATCGCCATGCTGGACACATCAGCTTCTACAATGAAGGCTTGCATGATGTCTGGGTGAGCCAATTAGGGTGCAGTAGTGAAGGGAAGTTTCAGCTGATTGAATGCATGCTGGGCATTGGAAGACCAATAGAATTGGGCATATTTCCAAAGGAGAGCAGTGAGGGGGCTCCATTTGTTTTGAAAAAATTGGTATAAATCCTCAATAAAAATTGGTGCACCTCAGGAAGCGTTGCGGGTCACATACAGAGTGGGGAACCGGCCAATCATGGACAGCTTGGAGCTTGCGTGGGTCCATCTGGATCCTTTCTGGGGATAAAAGCCCTGGCTGGGATGATTTAGTTGGGAATTGGTCCTGCTTTGAGCAGGGGGTTGGACTAGATGACCTCCTGAGGTCCCTTCTAACCCTGATATTCTAGGATTCTATGATAAGACAAAGCCAAAGAACTCTGTGGAAGCCTAATTGAAAGCACACTTCTTGAGCTCGGCATAAAGGCCAGGCTGCCGTAAGCATTCCAGCACCATTTTGATGTGAGTGGTATGCTGTTCTGCATCGTCAAAGAGGACCAATATGTCATCTAGGTAAACTATTATGCACTGGTCCAATATGTCTCAGAACATATCATTTATGTTGGAAGGTGGCCGAGGCATTGGTCAGCCCGAAGGGCATTACCAGATATTCATAGTTGCCATACTGGATTTGGGAGGCTGTCAAATAGCACTGACATAGTTTGGAGGAAGACTTCCCAGTTCGACAGTGTTGGGCTGTCGCATGCCTAGTAGGGGGAGGCCCAGTCTAATGCTTGCCCGGACAGCAGGCTGATAACCAGAATCACCTCTCTATAATCAGGAGTATAGAACTGAGAATGGCATCATGAACAGGAGGTGGCACTGGTTTATAAAACCCCGGCATCGCTGGTAATTAGCATCAGACTTTTCTGGCAGATGCTAAATTCCCTGAAATGGAATTCTTCTGTCAATCTACCTATCACCTGTCAGGGTGGTGGATTACCTACATCAACAGGAGAACCCCTTATAAAGAAATTTCTTTGCTTCCCTGAGGATGTAGCTCTAGAGCTTTAAGCTTCTATGTATCTTAAGGTTATCCAGTTGATTGTGAAATAAAGGACACTGAAATCCTCAAGCAAGAAGCCATGTTTTATTTTGTCCCAACAAGAAGAGAAGGGGTATTGAGGTTTTGGGACAAACTGCCAAACCTATTTTCCTAAGTTGCACCCTCAAAAGGAAAAGTTAGTTGTGTTGCTGAGCAAGTTGAAGCCTTCCCAATCACTTCCTGGATTTCACAAATCTGACCTCTTTAGATAATCATTTCCTAATGGAGTAATTTTTCGGTAGTGGAGGGAAAAATAGAAAGAGGTCCATTCTACAGTCAGCTCTCTCATTAATGGTGAGTGTTCTGTGCAGTGAATCACACTGGATTCTGGCAACTTCAAAGCAACCTGGTGGAAGACAACCCCTCCCCTTGAGAGCCCACTGATCTGCACACAGCCTGCTTACCAATGCTGCATGCAGGACTAAGGGTTTGGTGCTCAAAGAGGTGTGGGCTGACCCTGTTCACTTCAAGTAGTTTAACACTAAAACCCAATGACAAGTTTTAAAGGCTCACATTGGAACTATTGCACTGTTGATTCATAGATTCATAGATTCATAGATTCTAGGACTGGAAGGGACCTCGAGAGGTCATCGAGTCCAGTCCCCTGCCCGCATGGCAGGACCAAATACTGTCTAGACCATCCCTGATAGACATTTATCTAACCTACTCTTAAATATCTCCAGAGATGGAGATTCCACAACCTCCCTAGGCAATTTATTCCAGTGTTTAACCACCCTCACAGTTAGGAACTTTTTCCTAATGTCCAACCTAGACTTCCCTTGCTGCAGTTTAAGCCCATTGCTTCTTGTTCTATCCTCAGAGGCTAAGGTGAACAAGTTTTCTCCCTCCTCCTTATGACACCCTTTTAGATACCTGAAAACTGCTATCATGCCCCTCTCAGTCTTCTCTTTTCCAAACTAAACAAACCCAATTCTTTCAGCCTTCCTTCATAGGTCATGTTCTCAAGACCTTTAATCATTCTTGTTGCTCTTCTCTGGACCCTTTCCAATTTCTCCACATCTTTCTTGAAATGCGGTGCCCAGAACTGGACACAATACTCCAGCTGAGGCTTAACCAGAGCAGAGTAGAGCGGAAGAATGATTTCTCGTGTCTTGCTCACAACACACCTGTTAATACATCCCAGAATCACGTTTGCTTTTTTTGCAACAGCATCACACTGTTGACTCATATTTAGCTTGTGGTCCACTATAACCCCTAGATCTCTTTCTGCCGTACTCCTTCCTAGACAGTCTCTTCCCATTCTGTATGTGTGAAACTGATTTTTTCTTCCTAAGTGGAGCACTTTGCATTTGTCTTTGTTAAACTTCATCCTGTTTAACTCAGACCATTTCTCCAATTTGTCCAGATCATTTTGAATTATGACCCTGTCCTCCAAAGCAGTTGCAATCCCTCCCAGTTTGGTATCATCCGCAAACTTAATAATCGTACTTTCTATACCAATATCTAAGTCGTTAATGAAGATATTTGTTAATGATCATTAACAACCTCTTCTTTTTATGCCTAACTCATTATTATAACAGTTGTTTGTAGTGTTCATGAAGCCGGGTTGGTCTCAGGACATGAAAGAGACAAGGTGGGGGAGGTAATATCTTTCTTTGGACCAACTTCTGTTGGCGAGAGAGAAGTTTTCAACCTACGCAGAGCTCTTCTTCAGGTCTGGGTCTTCCCAACAGAAGTTGGTCCAATAAAAGATATAATAATAAGAGAGACAAGGTGGCTGAGGTCATTAGTGCACTTGATACATTATTATTACTTTTGAACTTTACAAATAATTTGCTTCAATTCAGCAAGGGAGAAAATATCATAACATAATATTTACCTTAACTAAAGTCCATGATACAATCCGCCCATCTGAAGAGATGGAGAAGAAGTTCAAATTATTGTCCAGGTCATCCTTCTGCCATTTGACCTAAAAAAGCCCAAACACAACACTCATGGTTGGCACGGAAGCACTCAGCAGGGGATAACTACAGAGTACTCGGTAAGATGGATGTTTCAAATCATATGGAGATATACCTATCTCATAAAACTAGAAGGTCATTGAGTCCAGCCCCCTATCTTCACTAGCAGGACCAAGTACTGATTTTTGCCCAGATCCCTAAATAGTCCCCTCAAGGATTGAACTCACAACCCTGGGTTTAGCAGGCCTATGCTCAAACCACTGAGCTGTCCCTCCTAAATGAATGAGTTTCCTTTCAGTTGAAGCACTCCACATTTAGCACTACCCCCCATTGGCACCCCCTCTTGCAGTTGACATGGGGCTGAGGAGGTTAAAGGGAGCCTGATGGCGTGGACTTTGGTCCTATTCACACTCACCTGTTTTTCCTAGACAGTTTTATAAGCAGCCAACATCATACAGTATTTCACCCTTCTTATCAACCCCTCTCTCTGTCACTCTTCTGGCTAGTTCTTTCCAGCTGTGATATCAGAGGCAGATTCTAGTCATCCAGATCAGACTTGCCACAGACGTGAGACACAAGAGATTCTTCCGCACACTGAAACCCTCTGCCACTCCCCCCGCCTGTACGGGGAGATTTTGGCAAACCAGTAAAGTGCCTAAAACCACTATGGTTTATTGTTAAAAAGCAACCTAGTCAGCAAGCTGTAAGTTGGCCATTCAGCAAACTCAGCTTGACCAAGGCAGGAGGGGAGGGGGTTTTGGGGTGCCACGGAAGGGGCAGCTTGACCCCGCTTCCTTCCCAGTAAGAATTGTGTTGAAGTTGCTGATACATGCATTTTAAAAGAGTAGGATATGCCCCAGGAATGTCTACTGAGGTCTCAAGGCTGCAAGTTCTGGAAAAACCCACACCTGGTTAATCAATAATCCGAAGGAACCTCTTGCTTGAAACTGCTTACTTAACAAGGTTTCTTTAAGGGACATGTCATTCTATTACTAATGTATAAATAAGGGGACTCGTTTGGGGACTGGGCTCTCCCTCTGGATGCATCTTGTGTTCCCCACCGGCAGACGGGCTGCCACTGTGCCACTCGAGAGCCACACTCAGCTTTGGTCATTATCAAGGGTTGGGGGTGTTTTACTAATCTTGTTGCGGACGTGTGTAAGTGCTTGAGACTAAGTAAAGGTTTAGCTTTAAGTGAAAGCGCTCTTGTGTTGTCCTGTTTGTGCCAGCCATCTATCGGTCGGACGGCCGTGTCTCCACGTTACCAAGAGCTTTGGGTTGAAAAAACCCCGGGTAACACCCCCCCCCCCCCCCGCAGGGTGTTGACCCTGCGATCCAATCCATACAGACAGAGCCCTGCACCCATGTGAGGCTCTGTTGATTTCAATAGGACTCCACGTGGGCAACCTTTTACACCCCCACAGAATCCAGCTGAAGTCAATGGGAGGCAGGCGTCCGCCTGTACAGCTCAAACTGCAGGATGGGGGCCTAAGGGATCGGTAAGAAAGCATTGGTGTTTTAGAGCTGCTTGAACAATCAGGCGCTTTGCTTATAGGCTCCCCAGGATATGGCCTGTGCTGTCTACGTCTCTACAGCACCTACCAGCAGTGGGTTTTGGACACGACCACAATTAAATTGTGGAAAAATTCTAGCGCTAGATTAGCATCCTCACTATTCCAATGTCCCATGATGCACAAACACCACTGCTGATTTATCTGGAACTTTTCCTTGCGTTACTGCTCTTGCTCTACCTGTAGCTGGATGGGAGGACTTCAGCGCCTGGGCCCCTTTGCAAGCATTAAGTTCAAGTAAAGAAATACAGTTAAGAATCAAGACATCTTTCAATGTATTGCAGGAGGGATCAGATGCCAGAGTATAAATAAATTGCTGTTGATGGGCTGGCTGCAGCTCCTGTTGAAGTCAATAGGAGCATTGCAATAGATGTCAATGAAAACAGGATGGGGCCCTGTGTGTTGTCTATTGGGACATTTATACTCAAGGAATGAGATTCAGCCCTGTGCAGAGGGCCAGCCGGGGGACCCAAGGGGCGTAAGTGGTGCCTAGGCCTTGCTCTAGAGGAAATTTCACCCTTCAAAAAAGAAAGGGTAAATTCTCTCTACTACTTCAGAGCATTTATCTGCCTCCTAAGAAGATTAGCCTTTTGAATGTGACTGCTCAGTGACAGAGATTAGAACAAGGAGAAATGTTCTGAGATTTATAAGAGACATTTCAGTGAGCCCAAAAGCACCAAGATTGATCCAATTTTCTGATCCTGAAATCCAATAAGACTGAAGAGTAAAGGATGACCTGTCACAACATCTGCCCACTTATAGTTCTGGGGGCATCTATCAGCAGAGCCTGGGCACAATAACTTACAAAGATTGTTCCTATGATTTCAATGGTGTATTTGTCTCTGTCCGAGTACCACACTACATCTATTTCTCTAAACATCATGCATTAAAAATTAATCTGATTATCGCAGAGCATACTAAATACTTCATCTACGACAATCTATTTATGTGGCATCTATTTCCAAAAAGGAAGCTGTATGCTCAATATTGTAATTATGGGTACTTGGTTTTTTGGTATTGCTCCCTTGGGGAAAAAAGTGTTGATCCTATAAAAAAAAAAAGTTGTTTGTATTATGAAGCCCTATAGAGCATGAAAACTAAGCAAGAGACTCACTGAAGAGAAATTAATCCTCTAGTGAAAAACACACTGTTCTGAGGAACTAAAAATGAAAGTTGAGGAAATCCATTTCAGCATATTTTGATATGCTCCCTATATGGCCATGACATGTGATTGAAAACTGAGTAGCAGGCTTATAACTCTCTTGGACCAGAAGGGCTATCGTATGAGCAGCAACTATTACAGGTCACAGGCAGTATGTGCCGGCACTGCTCTGTTCTATCTTGCATAAATGGAATTGCACAATATGATATACCCAAAAATAAAAGTGCTAATTACGTTAGAGTCACTTCTTTTCAATGGTATGTACCGACAGCGCTGTTTTGCAAGGCATCAAAATTGCTGAGAGCATCCATTTCAGATCCATCTACCTAGGGCAGCACCTGTTGATGACAATGGTTGTCAGCGTTGGATACTCACTTGGTCAGACCCCTTCATCTGATGCTAAGGGCTGGTCTACACGGGGGGAGGGGGCGGAATCGATCTAAGATACGCAACTTCAGCTACGCTATTCACGTAGCTGAAGTTGAAGTATCTTAGTTCAACTTAGCTGGATGTCGTCACGGCGGCAAGTCGACTGCCGGGGCTCCCCCGTCGACTCCGCTTACTCCTCCTGCCGAGGTGGAGTACGGGTGTCGATTCGGGGATTGATTTATCACGTCTAGATGAGACACGATAAATCGATCCCCGATAGATCGATTACTACCCGCCGGCAGGTAGTGTAGACATGGCCTAAGGAAGATGAGCCAGATCTATCGTCAACACTGTTATAGGAAGTGTGATTGAGAGTATGTTCTACCTGGTCTCTGTCACGCTCTCCGTAATGCTTGCTTCATGTATGCGAGCTGCTAAGCTGTTCTCTGAATTAGTGAAGGGGTGGCAAGGCAAGCTGGCTGCTGACAGCTTTACAAAAAAAAAAAAAAAATCAGGCCCTAGGTATCTAAAGTTGGGCACCTAAAATGGAGATACCCCAAATTAAAGGCTGCTTTTGAAAATGGAGCCTAAACTTTAACTTGTCATATAACAAGCTCTTCTTCATTTGTCCAACCCATTGAGGTAATCACCCACCCGCTTAACTCATGTACACCTTCTTCAACCCATCTCCTCCTCAAAGGCCTGGGAAAACAGATAAGCCTTTAAAGCCAATTGACTCAGATCGAAGTAAGGGAAGCAACATCCTGAGTCAAGATCTTCTCATAGAAAATACCTGCCACCAAAGTACTACTGCTGTTCACTCCAGAGTCTCAGTGCAGGATCACACTGGGAGAAAATGGTTTCTAAGGTAGCCAAGACGAAAAACATTTAGAATTTACAGATCAAAAACAACTTGAATTGTATTTGGACGTAAAGTGCAGATACAGAGCACAGATGTGTTGTGCTCCTTACAAGAATCAGCACTAACGACTTGTCTACATGGGGCTGCTCAGAAAAGTTAACCTGAATTAACTTTTCAAGTGGTTTAGTTAAACCAAATTAAGGCCACTTTAATTCTGAAAAAGAGCACCCACATAGGGGTTAAATGAATCCACTTTAAATTCACAGCTTTAGATAATTCAGATTGACTTTTCTAAGTGTCCCTGTGTAGACAAGTTGGTCTAGACTGAAAAGTTAGGTCTACCCAGCTACACTGGCTTAATGTAGTTAAGCTACTCTAAGGGCTTGGCTTGCGAGTTACAGCGCAATAAAGGAGCCCCGGGCGCCATAGCTCACTCCCTGTCCACACTGGCAAGGCACGTAGAGCGCTCTGACTCCGTGGCTACAGCACTGTTGGTACTCCACCTCGGTGAGAGGAATAACGTTTGCTGCGCCCCCGCTGTAGCACTGTGGCACCAGCGTGAACGAGGTGTTGCCTTACTGCGCTCTGATCGGCCTCCGGAAACGTCCCATAATCCCCTTAAGTCAAGTGGCCACTCTTGTCATTGTTTTGAACTCCTGTAGGAATGCGGAAACGCCCTTTCAAAGCTCCGTTTCTGACAGCCGGCATGCAAGCCATTACTGTGGAATGCTGTGTGTGAGAGAGAGAGAGAGGCGGGGGGGGGGGCTGCTGCTGTCTGAACTTACAAGACAGCATGCTGACATGCTCTCAGCCCCCCAAAAACCCACTCTCTCCCCCCCCACATACACACAACACACTCCCTGTCACACTCCACTCCATCCACCCCCATTTGAAAAGCACGTTGCAGTCACTTGCATGCTGGGATCGCTGCCCATAATGCACCGCTCCCAATGCCACTGCAAGTGCCACAAATGTGGCCACGCCAGTGCGCCGGCAGCTGTCAGTGTGGACAGACTGCAGCGCTTTCCCTACTGCGCTCTCCAAAGGCGGGTTTACCTCACAGCGCTCTACATCTGCAAGTGTAGCCATGCCCTAGCTCCCAATTTAGACAGCGCTAGTTCAATGGAAGAATTCTTCCATTAACCTAACTACCGCCTCTCAGGGAGGTGGATTAACTACAGTGACAGGAAAACCCCTCCCATGCCATAGTGAGTATCTACAATGAAGTGCTCCAGCGGCGCAGCTGCAGTGCTGCTGTAGTGTTTTAAGTGTAGCTATGGCCCGAGCGAGTGAGCAGCCACATTACACACTAGCTGAAGTTTCACCGAGTCTCCAGACGCAGTCCTAGCCATGTGTCCACAGTACGTATTCCAATCTGGAGCTGACCAGCCGATCAATTTCCTTCCATTATTCCAAGCTGTAACCCCTTGCCCCACCCTATACAACATCGCACCGGCACTGGTGTTTGCACACTTTGAATACTGTTGGGCCAAAGTCTGCACATGGAGGGCCAAATTCTGTCCTCAGATGAGCACCAGCGCATCCCATTGAATTTTGGAAAGTAGAATTTGGCACTTAGCTCTTTTAATCTTCCTTCATAACTCAATCCCTCCAACACCTTCACTGTTTTTGGCAGGGGGAGGAGGTGTTGCTGCTCCCGGAATCCCATAAACTTTTGCCAGTTTCATTTACAGCCTTCATGATACTCGAACAGAATTGCCTGTCTGTCCCCTTTTTTACCGGGGGTTTGTGAACATGAGATAAACTTCCTTTCATTAGCCGCATCCATGCTGGGTGTGTCATGGCAATCATTTTACTAGCACACAAGGTGTCTAGGTATGTGCTGAGAACTTAATTCCTTATATAAGCATGTGATAATGATCCAGTATTTTGGCAGCATGATAATATACACAAAGGTTCACTTACGACATAGGTAACAAGGAAGAACCACATCTGAAGTGTTTGCACAATTCTTTGCTACCAAATACAAAAAAATTTGCCTCCTGAGATAAAAATCACTATAATTTGCTGTAAAAAACACATCCATTTAGTACAAATTTCATCAAGGATTTATTGCTTTTTTCCCTTATTTATGTAAATAGACACAAGTATTTTTACAGTAATTCATAATAAAAACAATGTCTGGTTTGGGGCAGAGAGAAGAAATGGAGAAATATGTATGGTGTCCTCTCCAAATCTTTCACCCTTTAAAATGATTTGGGAGTTCATTTTTGTATCTTTTAAAACTTCCCCTTGTTTTCAACCCAGGCAGCTCGTGAGAACGTAAGAGTGAAATTGCCTAAAACCTGTCCGTAAACAAAACCAAAACTGAACAGGAAGCTCAAAGAAATGCAAAGTTTAGAGTAAACAGGTAAAATAAATACACAAGAGTCAATGAGATTTTTAAAATTATTCAGCGTTACTGAGTAAGATGTTATTAGTAACAGAAGCCAGGAAACATGTTTGTTTTTTCTTTTGAATGTTCTCTTTAACCTATTTTTGTGCAATGCAGAAATAGCCTGTGGAACTCATTGCCACAAGCTGCAGTTGAGGCAAGAGCTTACCAGAATTCCAAAAGGATTGAATATTTATACAGATAATGACAATATATAAAGTTACACTTGATGGGATAAAAGGAAAATAAAGGGTATAAACCTTCATCCTCACCAAGGTTAGCATGTCCCTTCCCCTATACACAGATTATTCTCTAATCTATTACAAGGATACTAGCACCTTCCTCTGAAGAAGCTGCTACTGGCTACTTCTGGAGACAGGATACCAGACTAGGTGGACCACTTGTCTGAACGGGTATTGAAATTCCTATCATCCGGACAGTGTCCCTTTACAAGAAATGGTGAGCAAGTTTAGCATTTGTTAAATGTAAGGATGTTTGCTGCTAGCTTCATTAAAACATAATTGGCCACATTTTTCCCTGGTATGTCTGACTTCAATCCTTTGCAGGCAGCCACTGTGATACTCCCCCTCCACAGTTCTGCCAATGCCCCTCAGTCTCTGAGGAGAATACCTGTTATTACAAGCATGAACCCCTCTCGCAGAATCTTGCGATCATGACAAACTGTGTGGCATGCCTCTTGACCTGCCAAGGCCCTAAATGTCAGACAATGCGTGACAGACACACACTGAGGAAAACCAAGATTATTCATGCAGGAAATCTAAAATGCTGTGCAATTCCTTCCTATGATATCAATAACTCTTCTCTATATGAACACAACAAGGAGTCTGGTGGCACCTTAAAGACTAACAGATGTATTTGGGCATAAGCTTTCGTGGGTAAAAACCTCACTTCTTCGGATGCATAGAGTGAAAGTTACAGATGCAGGCATTATATACTGACACATGGAGAGCAGGGAGTTACTTCGCAAGTGGAGAACCAGTGTTGACAGGGCCAATTCAATCAGGGTGGATGTAGTCCACTCCCAATAATAGATGAGGAGGTGTCAATTCCAGGAGAGGAAAAGCTCATTACAGAAGCTCATTACAGAAGCAGCTTTTCCTCTCCTGGAATTGACACCTCCTCATCTATTATTGGGAGTGGACTACATCCATTACTTGCATCTGAAGAAGTGAGGTTCTTACCCACGAAAGCTTATGCTCCCAATACTTCTGTTAGTCTTAAAGGTGCCACAGGACCCTCTGTTGCTTTTTACATCCCTCTCTATGAGACATATGTTCCACGGTGGGTTTGGGATAAAGGAAAAGGCTGTGATGAGACCAGATGTCTCATTTTGACTCAGAAGCTACGGAAGGACTTTAAATTGCTGTGATAGTTCATTGAAGATTTCAAATCCCACAACATTAGGTCACAATATCTCATTAAGTCACAGGGAGATGGCTGGGGTCACATCATTACTCAGAGTATCATCCCCACTACTACATGTGGTTTTGGCAGTAGAAACCCTGTCAGGTCATGGTACAGGCAGTACGAACAAAAGCAGATGAAATATAACGGCCAGTGTTGCCATAACCAGGTATTGGCCATGAAACCTCTGCAAATAAAACTGACTTGAATTTGTTCTCAGGTCCCTAACGGAAATCTAATATTTTTAAGCTACCTCATTCTTTGTCCCCACCTTTGGGCCTCAGAAAATAAATAGTTTCCTAGCTTCAGAAATGGATGTTTTATCCAATTTAAAATTTGGTTTCACCTAGCATGAATTGCCTCATATCATGTTTAACCACATTGTGACTGCTTTGTTCACTCACTAGACTAGACTTCAATAGTCTTCTTTGTACAGTAAATATGTCTTATGACTCTGAATGGAGACTGATGGAGCAATGCATATATAAATAATTAATCTGATTTACATAAAAACTCCAAAAACATATGCAATAGAAAAATATTCCTACAGTGAAAATCTAGATACCCTTTTAAATGCAAATGTTTTCATCTATGACATTAATCCGCAGATGAGAGAACAGATTGGCAGAGCAGAATTCTCGGATGCGCTGCCGTCGTTTATCGAAGCACACACTGATGGTTTACTGTAAAATTATGAGACATGACAGAATGGATCTGCTCAGTGCGTTTATAAAGTAAACATTCCCCCACCTCAGTAACCATTCAATAGAGGCTGTCTGCTGTGAATGCCTCTTCCACTACGTGAACCAGTAATATTTAAATGTCTGTTTATACTGTCTGCTTTAGGGAGAAAAAGCTTAAGACTCCAGAATTTACTTACCTTTCCTCTCTGCTTCTTGATGAATGTACAAACATCCAAAGGTCCCATTACTTCTCAGTCTACTTGTGCTTTCTTCATCTGTCTGGCAGGTTTAATGCATCCCTTTGAGGTCCAAAGGTCCAATGCTATCTAAAGTATGTTTAGGAACTCACTCAAATATCTTGTCCTTAACAGATGTCCTTTGCATCCATGGCTTTCCTTTTAATAAACATCCAGATAAAGAGGGCCAGGGTAGCTCATGGTTTTGGTAAGGGGACACGAGAGCACCTGGCCTTTGGAGAGAGTGGTGAATTGGTGCAGTGGGCATGTAGGGTTGCCCACAGTAATCGCCACTGGGACCCCGCACACACATACACGCACCCCAACCCCTGGGTCCAGCCCGGAGCCCCCGCCTACATCTCAAACCCCTCATCCCCGGCCCCACCCCAGAGCCTGCACCCCCGGCCCAGAGTCCATAGCCCCTCCCCTAGCCCGGTGAAAGTGAGTGAGGATGGGGTACAGTGAGCAATGGAGGGAGGGGGGAATGGAACGAGCGGGGGATGGGGCCTCTGAGAAGGGGCGGAGCATGGGCATGGGTGTTCAGTGTGGTGTGATTAGAAAGTTGGCAACCCTAGAACCAGGAGGGAGAGATTTTCAGCATGCTGCTTCGATAGCCTGAGGTACCACCTATGGAGGAGCAGACAAGGAGCAGGAGCTGAGAATGAAGAGGGACCACTGTCTCCCAGCGAGTGGGAGATCTGTCACCAGCTCTCTGACTGAGGCTGTCAGTTGTTTGGTTGCTGGGCGTGGAGCTCTTCGATGGCTTTATTCTCGTGTAGAGGCAGCCAGTGTTTTCTCCTTTCTCAAGCGCAACGGGTGTCAGATGGCAGCCCCTCGCATGGACACTGAGTTACAAATGCCTCCGCTGGTTTCAGTAGCCTCAGGCAGCAAAAAGGCTCTGCTACAAGCCTTTCTGCTGTTTGCTTCTCTGTAGCTCTTGCAAGCTCTCTTTGCCAGCCAGCAAGAGAGGTAGCACAGAACTCTGCTATGCCATCTCAGCCACGGCCAAGGCGGGGTGCTTTGAAGAGGACACCAGTACCGAGATTGTTCCAGTGGGTTATTTTGAGGACCCAGTGTGGAGTAAATGCCATTGTCACCATTAGCCTGAGGAGAACGTTCCTTCAAAGAACATTTCTCTCTCAGCGGTAGCACCTGTGGATTCTTCACTGGCTGCATCGTTCTGGGAGTCACAGGGACGGATCCTCCTCTCTTGCACCCCAGGAGTAACTCCACTAAAACCAAGTGTAATGGTCCTCACTCAGAGTCTGGTTGGGGAGCATGGCCTAGTGGCCATGGCAGCAACCCCTGGCTGCCTGTGGGGAGGGGAGCCCAGGCCCTCCACTCCACCAGGCTCCAACCCAGGGCCCTTTGGGTTACCAGTGGTCTGGCCACCAAGGCTGCTTAAGGCTGTCCTTCCTGGGCCTCTTCCGCTCATCCTGCCCAAGCTTAGTCCACTTGGTGGGGAAATCCAAATCAAAAGAAATAAGAGGGAGTTACCAGTGGCCAAGGTCCACAGGATACTTCCCTCTCTGGTTGTCTCTGGGGTGGGTCCTCCCTTTCCTCAGGGAGGGCCCCTTTGGGGTAGCTGTGTCAGAGTCTTTAGGCTTCCCACTGCGCTGCTGGAGCTGTGGGTTGCTAGTCTGCTCACCTCCAACTCTACCACCCAAATGAGCAATTCCCTGCCTTTTAATTCCTCCAACAGATGCAGCATTTGCTGCAGGTGTGGCAGGGCAGGGTTGGCTGAGCCCAAAATAATCACAGAATCACAGAATATCAGGGTTGGAAGGGACCTCAGGAGGTCATCTAGTCCAACCCCCTGCTCAAAGCAGGACCAATCCCCAACTAAATCATCCCAGCCAGGGCTTTGTCAAGCCTGACCTTAAAAACCTCTAAGGAAGGAGATTCCACCACCTCCCTAGGGAACCCATTCCAGTGCCCATAACCCCTTGTTGCCCTGTGTGATGTTTGTACACCCCATCATACCAAGTAATGATGGTATAAGACCCACAGAAGCTAGAGCAGAATCAGCCCCACAGCATGGGTATATTCACATGCAGCACATACATTTTTGATGGAAAAGGACAGGAATTATGGGCAGCGGATGGGCCCCCACTTCGGGGAGCCTAGACCCGCGGCCCCACCCCTTCTGCACGAGGCCCCACCCCCTGCGGCAGGAGCCCTGAGCCCCCCTGTACTGCCGCTCCCCCACGGCCGAGAAGCCCTAGGCCGGACGGAACCCCGAGCTGCCCCCCCCCGTTGCCAGAGGAGCCCTGGGCCGGCCCCAGATGGCCGACCGACCCGAGCCCTGGCCGAGAAGCCTTAACGGTGTCAGCCAGATGGCTGACCCCAACGTAGGGCCTGCCCAAGCAGCCGCAGCCGCGCCGGTCAGCCGGCCAACCGCAGACCCGGACCAGCCCGAGCAGCCCCAGCCAGTTGATCCCAGCTCCAGCTGCCGGCCAACCCCAGCCACGCTGGCCAGCCTGCTGACCCCAGCCCTGGGCCAGAGAATGGGAAACCCACGCCCCTGCCTCCCTGCACCAGCAGAAGAGCACTGATCTTTTTATAGATGCCAGGCAGGTTCTGGGGCAGCTGAGGAGGTAATATCTGCTACTCAGATTCCTGGGTTCATCAGTCATCTCTCTGGAGTTCAGGGAGATCCTGATGAACCAGGAAGCTGCACCGCAGATACTTCCGCCTCAGCTGCCCTGGAATCTGCATAGCACGTAATAATAAGCAAAAACCAGCAACCCGGCATCCCCCGGCAGCGGTTCCAGCCTATTACACCTGCCACCCATGGCAGTAACGAAACAGTGTTCCCTCTCTGACAGAGAACGTAGCTTTCAGGCCAGTGATACTAGACTAAGGGCTGGTCTACGCTGAGGAGGGGGATCGATCCAAGATACGCCACTTCAGCTACGCGAATAACGTAGCTGAAGTCGAAGTATCTTGGATCAAATTACCTGGGGTCCACACGGCGCGGGATCGACGGCCGCGGCTCCCCCGTCGACTGCGCTACCGCCGCTCACTCTGGTGGAGTTCCGGAGTCGACGGTGAGCGCATTCGGGGATCAATATATCACATCTTAACGAGACGTGATATATCGATCCCGGATAAATCGATTGCTATCCGCCGATACAGCGGGTAGTGAAGACGTACCCTAACACACAGGGAAGTGGCACTGAATTGAATAGAGAGAATCAGGGTGACATTCACCCTTCTGCAAACAGCAAGCCCTTAAGCTTGTGAAACTGAGATTTATCTAAGGGAAGCAGTGGCTCCGCTATAAACAGAGCGAGATAAGGCAGACCCCACTTTCAGTTTATTTTCTTCCTGCTGGGATTTGGATGTTCTGGTTTGTGAGTTCACAGTGTATTACTAAGAGCCTATTTGCTTATCCCCTCCTAGCACACAGCACTTCCTATTGTACTGCCTTGGCTTATTAGTAGCCACGGAGCAGGAACAGCAAGGAAACTGGAAACTAGGTTCTCACTTATTTGTCCTTATCAGTGGTTGGGGCACTTATGGCATCCTAGATATGAGATGCAGCTAACATCCCCTACAACAGAGGCCAGCACTGCTCTTATGTATTTAACCAATTGCAATTCCTGGCTTACTCGCCCAATTCTGACTCTGCTCAATGAACAGCAGTTCCAATTTACAGGCCAAATATTAAGTTTCACCCTCTGTGTGTAGGGACTGCAAACGGCGCACGGCGGGAAGCTTGCATCCAAATCCCGGGGATGGCTGGTGCTAGGGAAATCAGAGGCGGGGTCTGTCACATGTTTGACACAAAGCCCCCACCGTAGCAGAGCCCTACCGATTGCATCACCAGCCGGGGGAATCGGGTGGTTGGCCTGCCAGGTGCCGAGTCGTGCCCCCTGCCCAGCACTGAGTGGAGGCTGTTCAGCACCTCGCAGGATTCTGGCCTGGCAAAGGTTGTCTTGAGGTTAGAGAGAGGTTGGGGGGTTCAGCTCCACTAGCATCCACAGACTGGGTGGAGGCTTACACCAGTTGAGGATCTGGCCCAGCCAGTTCTGTTTTGGTATTGTATCTAGAAAGCACTGCACGCAGGTCGCACTCCCATCTTATTGGTAATACACACACCTGTGCGCTCTGGGTAAAGTTCAAACTTAACCCCTGCCAGAGGGTTCTTTTATTGTTAATTTTATATAACAAAGTTTCTGCCACAGCTTGCACTTAGCTGTGTTCCCTGCAGGATCCCTCCGTCCCTGCCTCGACTTCCCTCTCTCAGAGAAACACGCAAACCTTTTTGCATCCTAGGTTGGTGCTTTCAAGACCCACCTGGTCTGACTGCCAGCATGACTCAGGAGAATCTCTATGCAAGCTCCTAGAATCTGACCCCCTATATCCACTTCCAGAGTTTTAGATAGGAGCAGTCCTAAATTCAGGATTCCAAACATCCTTCCTTATAATCAAATGAATGAGTCGCCTCTTCCCCTGTTACCTTAAACTTTCAGGCTGAGATTTTCCAGCCTCTCAATCCCTGAAGGGGCTTTGAAAATCAGAGCCTCAAGAAATAATGTTACTACCACTACTAAGGGAAGGGGGAAAGCTTACACCTAGAACATGGACATTAATAAAGAAACCCAAGCCTGAAAAAGCCACAATCTGATAATTATCTGTACTTTACATCTTAAATCAGAATGGAGAGAGAGACAAAGCAGCACAAAAGAAAAATCTATTGATCTAGCAGCAGCCAGACCAGAAGGACAGAAAGCCCAGCATTCGTATGCAAGTACAGAGGGAAAAAACCCATCAGAGCAGAACTCCCTTTTTAGATAAACGTTACATGATGTTCCAGGAAGGCTTATGGTGCTTTACAAGAGAATTCAGACCGGACAGAAGGTGTATCCAAGTTGTGGTTTAAAAAAAAGCTACTGTACCAAGTATAAAATCTAAATCTTCAGGAGCTACGGCCTCACACTGCCTTGATAAAATACAACAGCCGAGCTAAAGATCAGAGATCCTGTTCATTAACAGCAAAGACACTTAGGAGAAAACTTCTGGCACTTTACCTCATTTAACCTTAAAGTGAAATGGGTCCAAAAGTTCCTTAAGAGAAGAAAATTTTGAAATCAAAATGCTGCAAAGATTTTCTCGAAAGGTTCTATCTATTCATGTCCAACATTTTGTGTCATCTCTGGTTGGCTAGGACACGTCATCCCAACGTGGTGAATGATTACCTCATAGACTCATAGACCTCATACTCCTTCGGCACCTCGCGGCTGGGCTATAACAATGTGATACCTGGGCATGAAGCCTTCTGTGCTTAGGGAACTCCACCTGGTACAGGATGTTGCAGCGCATCTCCTCAGCAACCCAGTGAACACATCACACCTGTCCTTTGCTCTCTACGCTGGCTTCCCATAGAACATTGAATCAAGTTCAAAGTCTCAGTCCTTATCTTCAAAGTGCTCCATGTCCTAGGCTCAGAATATTTAAAAGATAGACTAAAGCGCTGGGATGGTCAACAACTTCACTCCTCTGGCCCAGCAGAATGCTCTACAACAAGGTAACGCTCATCTGTGTGGGAGACAGAACTTTCTCAGAGGTTGGTCTGAGACTGTGGCATCACCTCTCTGAGGACCATCCCAATCCTCCCCACCTTATGCGCCAAGACCTGCCTTTTCTAACATAGACATACAGGTGTGTGTGTGTGTGTGTATACCTTCAAAACCAAAACGCTTCCCTGTACACACTTCTCTCTCAGGTATGTTGCCTTAATGCACTACTGGAAGGCACTCAGATTCTGTGGGGCAGTATAAGAACCTGTATAGAATAGAATAGAATAGCTGATTAGTACTGGAGGTAGCACTTACTGTTATGAGTAGTGCTGCTGTGAATGGCTTTAGTGACACAGCCAGTCAACAGGAGAGCCAGGACTCAAACACTGATTTCCTGACACCCAGTCTAGTGCCTTAGCTCCAAGACCATCCTCCTTTAGCACATGAATGCTCTCCTCACTCTTCAGCAGTTCTGTGCACATGCCAGACTGAGTTAAGCAAAATCTCTGTGACGGGATACAGGGGCACTACCTGGTCCCCAGTACACAAGGGGTTAACTCCAGCTTCTCTTTCCCCCTCCTTTGACCGGGTGTTCAAGGCTAGGGCTGTAAGAAAAGCTACTGGAGAGAGACAAAGGGGAAAGCAGGGCTCCCAGTGGAGGCTCTGAGATGCGTCCTAGTCTGATGTTCTTTTTGCTTATCTCACTCTGATTTGTTTATGTAGACTCTCTCCTGCTCCACAGTCCTTACCGCCTGCTGCTGGCTCTGCTCTGGCATCCCACCTGTTTACACCCACCTCTCTGCCAGCTTTACAGCCCACCCAAGAAGTCCTGTCTGCTTGAACCCCACCTCACCGTTTTCCGGCTTTACTGATTTCAGATCTCTCATACTCCCCCCTCCTCTCCAAATTACTGTCTGCACAGGTCTCGCCCTCTGTGGTAAAGACCCCCTAGTAACATTAAGCTAAGTAACACACCTTCTTGTCAGTTGTTGGGAATGGGCCACATCCACCCTGATTGAATTGGCCTCGTTAGCACTGAACCCCCACTTGGTAAGGCAACTCCCATCTTTTCGTGTGCTGTATATTTATACCTGCCTACTGTATTTTTCACTTCATGCATCCGATGAAGTAGGTTCTAGCCCACGAAAGCTTATGCCCAAATGCATTTGTTAGTCTCTAAGGTGCCACAAGGACTCCTCATTGTTTTTACTAAGCTTTGGGGGTGGCAGTTAAATATATACAAAGGTTACTGTGGCTTGATGTGTCTGCAGAGTAACCAGGGAGACCTTACAAACAGCTCTATTAACTGCAAGTGTGCATGGCGAGAGCTGAGACCGTTCCCAGAATGCTAATCTTTATCTACTCACCTTGCTGCCAACCTTCTAACCTTTCCTTCTTTCCTTCTGTTTTCCCACCAAACTCCTCATGAGCCTGAAGCTGAAGGAGCAAACTGCTCTGCTGCTCATAAACAGAAACCAGCCACAGAGGCCATTTGTCTGACTGGGTTTTAATGTGACAGATTTAGAAGGAAACTGCCAGTCATCAGAAGGGTAACGGTTACTTGGTGCGACAGTGGGTTATTGATGAAGCACCTATCCTACTCTTAAGCACAGTTAATACAAACGGCACTAAGGAAGGCTGTTGTTGTGCAGCTGTGCTCAACAGGGGGGAGAGGAAAGGGGGACAATGGTACATGCTGATTGTGATCCTGTTTTGTAACTGAACCAATTTATTGACATCAGTGAAATAAGAGTGAACATCTTTATAAATGGGACTGGGAATGGCTTGGTGAGACACAAGATTCATTATAGAATCATGCAAGAACCTAGACAGAGCATAGAAATTAGAGATGCAAAAGCCCTTTTAGATCTCGTTGTCTTTGTCATTGTCACTGTATGAACTTTGGCCCAGAACGTCAAAGGTATTTAGGCACCTACTTCCTATTGATTTCAGAGAGAGTTGATGCCTAAATATCATTGAGGATCTGAACTTTTCCCTATAATAGTCTCAAGTGTGTTTTATTTCAGAGTCCTAAAAGATGGGGCTTCCACAATTCCTATGGAGACACTACTGCACAAACTGCTACACCTCAGAGTTAGGCCATTTTCCCTGTTAAAGTACATATCTTTCCCCTGAAGAGTGGCTGGGCTCCTGTGTTCAGGCTGCCTCATTGAGCCCTGTCATAACTATAAAGGGAAGGGTAACAGCCCTCCTGTGTACAATACTATAAAATCCCTCCTGGCCAGAGACACCAAAATCCTTTTACCTGTAAAGGGTTAAGAAGCTCAGGTAACCTGGCTGACACCTCACCCAAAGGACCAATAAGGGGACAAGATACTTTCAAATCTTGGTGGGGGGAAGGCTTTTGTTTGTGCTCTTTGTTTTGGTGGTGTTCGCTCTTGGGACTAAGAGGGACGGAACATCAATCCATGCTCTCCAAATCTTTCTGAACAAGTCTCTCATATTTCAAACTTGTAAGTAACAGCCAGGCAAGGCGTGTTAGGTTTATCTTTGTTTTCTCAACTTGTAAATGTTCCTTTTGCTAGAGGGTTTACCTCTGTTTGCTGTAACTTTGAACCTAAGGCTAGAGGGGGGTCCTCTGGGCTCTTTGAATCTGATTACCCTGTAAAGTTATTTTCCATCCTGATTTCACAGAGATGATTTTTACCTTTCTTTCTTTAATTAAAAGCCTTCTTTTTAAGAACCTGAGTGATTTTTCTTGTTTTAAGTTCCAAGGGGGTTGGATCTGGACTCACCAGGAAATCGGTGGAGAAGTCTGTCAAGGCTACCCAGGGAAGGGTTATAGTACTTGGGAGGGAAATATTCTGGGGGGGGAGGTAGACAAAGTTTCCCAAATGACTCATAAATAATTTGGGTGGTGGCAGCAAAACCAAATCTAAGCTGGTAGTTAAGCTTAGAGGTTCTCATGCAGGTCCCCACATCTGTACCCTAGAGTTCAGAGTGGGGAAGGAACCTGAACAAGCCCTCATCAGATTTAATATGTGAAGTAGAAAGGTGGTTTTTCTAACTGGCAGCTCTGGAAACTCAAATTGGGTCCAAAAATTCATCTGTGTTCTGTCGACCTCTAAACACAGTTGATTGAAGCGTCCACCTTTCTTTGGTGTGGGGTCAACATTCTGCAACTGGAACTTGGTTAACAATTGTGTTGATGAGCAAAGTAGGGTCAGAGTCCAACTCCCACAACAGCATGGGCTCTGCATTGTTACCAGGAGTAGTACTAAAACCTTGGTTCTGATGCTAACGTATGATTAGAGCCATACACAGGTGGCAGCTCTGCTGAGTACGAAGCTGTACTGCACAGTAGAAATACACTTTGCAATTGCAAACAGCTTCTATGATCAACCCCTTTTCACACGTTCAAGACTCCAAACCTTTTGAGCTGAACATGTCCATGAGTGATGTGTGCCTAAAGGTGAATTATTCTGGAAGGTTTGAGCAAAGTCCCTTCAAATGCTTTGCAGGGACGGGAGAGTGACAAAAACACACTTTTTACCCACTATAAAAAATTCTAGCCGTCATCTTTTTAAAAAGCCAGGGCCAAAGCAAAAACAGCTGAAGTCTGAAACTTGCCGAGGAGAGAGAGTCCTTGCCAAGGAGAACATCCTCTTGGTGGGGCGACCGTACTGCCTGGGGAGGCTGCTCAGAGGGCATCTGCAGAGATGGTTAGCTCAGCCTACAGAACCTGCACCACTTTTGCATCACAGATTTTGCATTTAGGGAGCAGACTGTGGCATTTAACCACTGGCTTGAGTAAAGGGGGGTGCATAGTCCTTAGAGAGCTTAGGCAAAGACAAGCCCCCTGGAACTAGCCCTGAACTGGATACACACAAGGGTGTTGACCTTCGGAATCATTATTTCCATTTAAATGGGTTTTTTCCCCCTAATCCTGCTCCAAGGTGCATTTTCTCTTTAGGCATCTGCCCTCCAGTCACGACTCCTGCATACTCTCTCAAGCCAAACAATAACACCAATAAAGGTGGGTAATTAGTGGCCTTGTCCCTCCCCCACCCAACCCATTCACCTCACATAAGATGTGAGCCTCAAGGTCTAATTAACATTAAATACCATTATCAAACATAGGCAATTTTCTTCTCTCCCCTTTTAACAAAGAGACTAGCAAATTAAACGCAAAGAACTATATTAACCTCCTGTGAATGGGCGATTTTTGCCTTGTGTCTTAGGATAGCAGAAGTTACTGCAACATTGCAAAGTTAGAATCTCAATGAGTCAGGAGTCAGGACATATAAGAGCTAAGGTTCCAACAGCTGTGTTAATTTGGCTGCACTGCATAGATATTCTATATGTCTATAGGTATATGTGTTTTCTATCCCTGTTTATGGTGATAAATCAGTGGCCTAATATGTTATTGGCCTTTGTGACTGAACGTGTAACCTGAACATTACATTGACATAAACCAGAACTTTCTCATTTATATTGGAGTAGCTAGAGCTCAATACATGGAAGAGTCTCTCAATATAAAGGAAGCCATTACTGTACATGCTAGAAATGTAGGGACCTGATGTTAAGCAAGCAAGTCTATATTTCGTCATCTTAAGCAACGGAGTCAGAAAATTTTACCATAGCTTTTTGCATGTAATAATGTGATACGTTAACACTGGCTTTGTTTTATGAAAATGCTTGTGATTCCTACAATAATACTAATTTCCTAAAGACTAAGTGATAAAAATGAGATGAGAGAACTGTCAGACTTTCTGTTCTACTCTGAAGAACATTCACTTTCCACTTTCTCCCTCTATTGCTAAAATACGTGCATTGTTTCAAAAAGAAAGAGCCAGTCAGCTCAGAGCAGAGGCTCAGAACAGCGCATCTTAATTTTTTGGCAAAATTTCCCATTACCTTTCTAATGCTTATTTAAAAGTCATGGGCCAAATTCTGCAGTCCCTGCCAAGAGTACTGCCTCAGTAAGGACTGCTGGATTTGGGCCAAAGGGAGAAAGGGTACCCAACCTAGCTAAAGGCTTTTTAGGGGAACACGGGTGTCCCTAAATTACACTGGTGAAATGATAGTACCTCTTAGTGCTGAACGAGGATTAAGCAACAAGTGCTTCGCTCAGATCAAAGGGCACTTCGTGGCTCCCTTTCTCTCCAATGAGGAGACAACACTGCTGCTGATACATGTCTGCAGTTCAGTCTCCCCTCACCTGTGCGCACACAATCCATTCTCCTGATGGCTGTGCAATAGACTAGCACCACACTTGTTTGTATAACGCAGTTACTCAGACTGTCGAGTCCTTCTCCAAAAATACAGACACTCTTCAGCAGAGGGGGACATACTGAAATGGCCCTTTGCACTTTGGAAACACGGTAACAAGAAAGCAGGCTGCTGGCGTGTCTCCCCGGCCCAGGAAGGTTAGTCCAGGCCCAAAAGTCTATACAGACCCTTCCTTCAGCACACTTTTAGTCGTCAAATACAAAACTCGTGGTGTAACAAAGTTATTCCTCTGACCAAAGCAGGCAGCGGGGGCCCAGATGCCTTTTCCCTGCCTCTTCCTCACTGCTCCAGGGCCCACCACAGGAGCCAGCTTGCTTCCTGTAGCTCTCCTCCAACTGAGCTCTCTCAGCCCTTTATAGGAAGCCTTCATCGGGAGGGATCCTATTCCTGTCAATCATTCTGAGAAGCGTATTATTTTACTTTGGCTCAATTGTTGTTGTGGTAACCAGCGAGTTCCAATAGCAGAAGGAAGGAGATGGGGTGGGGACTGTTCTCCCACTCTGTGTGGACTAGGTGCAATGCGTTGGCAAGTGTCAATGGCAAAGGGCCCCATATAAACTTGTCCAGAGATCACTAAATACATTTGCTGCAGGAACATTTTTAAGTGACTTTAAAATTCCAAACTTTCTGTATGATGCATTAACTGAAATAATACACGATAATAATACATAAATGTCACTTGCTGTACAGGAAACCCATGCTCTTTGGGAATACCCTGCAATCAGGTCCCTCGCTTCTTGGACTTTATTCAACGGAAGCCGTTAATAACATGTAACCATTACCATGGGTTAAATTCTGTCTGGTACATGCCAGAAGACTCAGAGCCAGCAAATTCTAGCATAGGATCGACCACACCCAGTTTGGCCCCAATAAAACATCACTCATTGTTATGGGGCATTGCCTAAAATGAGAGGGCGTGGCCTGCTTGTCGTGATCAATGACCCAGCAAAAACCTTTATGTTCAGCCCCAATGCAGTGTATTGGTCTCAGTGAGATCAATTGCACAACGGGCTGTCACTGGGCTGATCTTGCCAGAATACAACTGTCACTCACTGTTGATTAATCACTCTGTACATCCTGCCCACTTCCTGGTGCCTGCCAGAATCCAGTCCTTTGCCTTTACCTTTAGAAGACAAATAGCCTTACATGCAGGATGTCAGCGTGACATTGATAATATACAGAGGAGATTGGCTGATCCCAGTAAGAGAAGTCGGTCCCTAATCTCAAATAAAGTGAAAGAAAAGTCATTCTTTGATCAAAGTTTTGGTGCCTACTCTGGCTCATTATTTCCTCCAATTCCTATGGACTTCTGTACATTGCCATAGGATTTATGACGCTCCCCGAAAGTTACCAATCAGCAGCTAGTATTACCACGCATACAGGGCCAAAGCATACGTCCCTCCATCCCAGGCCTGTCACTGTGCTGTTTGAACTCAATCTAACTGAACAGCGCTGTAGGTAAAAGGAAATGAACAACCCCTGCTGGGGCACCCACCTGCCACACGGGGTCTGTGTGCTTCCCTGACTTGGCAGAGCTCTTGTAGCCTGGCTGCGAGTGTGACTTTTTCAGGTTGTAGATGGCCACGTTGCCATCGTAGAAGCCCACGACAAGAAGATAGGGATGGTCATTGTGGATGTCGAGGCACATGATGCCGCTCTCGCTGTTGAAGATGTACTCGGGGAAGGAGGGGTTCTTCATGGTGTACAGAAGGAGCATGCCCCGGCTCTGCTTCATGAAGTCATCTAGAGAAAGGAAGATCCACATCATGATGTGAGTGTGACGTTACAGCCCATATTCTTTATGGAAATATGCTTATGATATGGATATGGCATAACTGAGATCTATTTTATGCAAGATGGGTCTTGTAAGGTATCATCGGAAAGGTTATATTTTACTGAATGTGATTATCCAATTTGTAGGCATGTATCATTTCTGTATCTACAGTTAGGAATATTGAATATGTCACAATTACAACTGTGTGTGGGAGACACCCACCAGACAACAGTCCATCAGCCTTGATGGGCCATTAGGAATAAACAATAAGACTTTGAAGATACTAATCTCTCTCCTTCCTGAGAGGCATCCTGGACAGGTAGCTGTGACAATACTAGGTCAGGTGGTCCTGTCACCTGGTACTAAACACCATCTTGAACTTCTAGTAATTTTCCACTAAAAGGAGGGGGAGGTCAAGACTGGGAAACAAAAGATTCCCGCCTTATGTAAATCTTATTTAAGGCTGGGGAGTAAGGCAAACAGGACTCGTCTGCATTGCCTTCCTGCCCAAGAAGAAAGTCTGCTGAAAGTACCTGAAGAGACAAAGGAACTGAGTGGTGGGAAAGGCAAAGGCTGAGTCCAGACTAAGACAAGAGTCTAGTCTGTAAAGAGAAATAACTGGAACTCTAAGCTACAGAAACTCTGCAACTTGCCTAAAACAACATTTAGGCTGAGAAATTATTTATCGAAACCAGTCTCTTTAAGATCTTAAGCTTAGTATGCATGTTTTGTTGTATTTGCTTGGTAATCTGCTTTGTTCTGTTTGCTATCCCTTATAATCACTTAAAATCTGCCTTTTATAGTTAATAAACTTGTTTTGTTTATTATTAAACCCAGTTTGTGCAATTTCTAACTGGGGGGGCAAGTTGTGCATATCTTCCTCCACATTGAGGGAGGAGACAAAGTTATGAGCTTACATTGTACAGATTTCTCTACAGTGCAAGACAATACTATCTTGGGTGTTGTCAGGTGTACCTTCCAGAGGGAAGCTGCATTTGAGTGCTGGGTGATTTCCTAGCTAAGTCTTCTCATAGAGAGCTGTTTGCAGTCTCTGTGAGACTCTACAGCTGGTGCGTCCCTACCTGTGTGTGTGCGCTGCCCGAGGCCGGAGAGCCTAATTCAGCAAAACCGGGAGAGGGAAGCCAGGCTAGTGGAGCAGGCAGGCTCAGTGAAATCCCAGTACATCAGGTGGCATCCCAGAAGGGGGGTCCAACCCGTCACAGTGAGCACAAGCCTCCTTCCTTCCAAGTTCCTTAATCACTGATGTACACGGTACAATGGCAATCATCATCCTAGAAATAAACTCAGAACCAGGGTAGAAGAGGGATATAGATCATAAAGGTATTTTAAGGGGGCCTGCCATTCTTACTGAGGGGTCCTCAGCTCTGGAGGCACTTCCCCCTTTGGTTCTCCAGAGCCTGGAGTTGGTCATGATGAAAGGCCTGTGTTTCCTCAGCTTTGTTCTCAGAGGGAGGGTTGAGTGTCTGGGAGAATGAGTTTGAGCCTTCTGACAGTCGTTCGATGTATATGGATTTTATTAACCTTGCCGAGCTCAGGATAGATGCACTTGTAACCTCTATAGAAAAGAGGAACTATATCATCTCCTTTATTCCCTGCTTGGGAAAACATTTAATAAACCATCTATAGCATATAGCACCTAATTCGTTAAAATATAAATGTAATGCCCAAGTTACTACTGCTTTATTTCCCATTTGTTTGTTTAACCCCACATCTGTGTTTTGTAATTGCAACTTCTCTTGCCTCTAAAACTACTGTTTCCCTTCCTACCTAGTTTCTCCTCTCCCTTGTGTGGTCTGATGTTATCTCTGCTCTCTTGAAATGTCCATTTCCTTCTCTTTATTAGCTTTTGGCCTCTTCTTTGCCCCTCCCCCCACCACCAGGTTGTCTGCTGCAGTTCTCAGTTTTCGTTCATTTAAGAGAAAATGTCCCATGCTCAATGGGAGTAGAAAAGGTGTTGCTACAGATAAGCTCATTCTGGTCTCCCATTTTGAAGAAGGGATGAATTCAAACTGGAACAGATGCAGAGAAGAGCTAGTAGGATGATCAGAAGAATGGAGAACGTACCTTATGAGAGGAGACTTAAGGAGTTTGGCTTGTTTAGCCTAACAAAACAATGGCTGAGGGGAGATATGATTGCTCTCTATTAATACATCAGCGGGATAAATAGCAGGGAGGGAGCAGAGTTATTTAAGTTAAGGGCCAATGTTGGCACAAGAACAAATGAATATAAACTGACCATCAACAAGTTTAGGTTTGTCTAATTTCAAAGGTTTCTAACCATCAGAGGAGTGAAGTTCTGGAACAGTGAGTGAGTGAGATTCTGTGGCCTGTGACATGCAGGAGATCAAACAAGATGATCATGATGGTCCCTTCTGACTGTAAAGCCTATGAGTCCATGAGCTCACCAGAGGCAATCTATTGAAACAGATTTCTCTGAGGGTGTATTAGCCATATCTACAGATACATTCTTGCTGTTGTGTGCTCTTTGGCACATGCTATGTGGAGAACAAATTTTCTGTTTACAGAAAGATTTTTGTTTTCAAGCATATAACATATGCCCCACCATGTCAACGGTAAGATCCTTTTATATTATTTCCTATCTTGCCTGATATTTTGAGTGTGTGTATGTATCTCACAGATCACAGTAACTTCAGAGAACTCTCCCAGCAGGTACAGAACACTCTCCTCTCTAGCGATATAGTATTTCTGGATCTACACTCAAGCATGTAATGAAGTTTCTCTAACAAACTACATACAAGTGTGAATACTGTTGAAGAGTATCTGAAGAATAAGTGAAGCCGCCCGTTCATTGATAAAACTATTACAAATAAGGACTAGTATTGCAAATATATGTTAATCTACTAAACATGCAACATTCCTTTCAATGGTGCTATACCTCAGGGAATGGTAAGCAAATGGGCTTTGTATCAGAGTGGTAGCCGTGTTAGTCTGTATCCACAAAAACAACGAGGAGTCCGGTCGCACCTTAAAGACTAACAGATTTATTTGGGCATAAGCGCTCCATTTGAGCTCTCAAAACTGGAGACTCTCAAACAAAACCAACCTTCCATACAAACTTCCTCGTGGCTGGACTTTACAAAAACGAGACAAGCCATTTACAACACACACTTTACTTCTCTACAAAGGAAAAAGGACAGTAAACTATCTAAACTCCTACATGCCAAACGGGGCTACAACAGTGGTACCCTCAACTCACCCAACAATATTGTTAATCTATCCAACCATACACTTAGCCCAGCAGAAAAGTCTGTCCTATCTCAGGGACTCTCTGCCCCACCGCCCCCACGCACATGATACAGTTCTGCGGGGATCTGGAGACCTACTTTATACTTACCTACATGCCTCTAGCTTCCATCCAGGACACATCACACGATCCATTGTCTACAGCCAAGCCCTAAGATACAACCGCATTTGCTCCAATCCCTCAGACAGAGACAAACACCTACAAGATCTTTATCAAGCATTCTTAAAACTATAATACCCACCTGGGGAAATGAAGAAACAGATTGACAGAGTGAGACGGGTACCCAGAAGTCACCTACTACAGGACAGGCCTAACAAGGAAAATAACAGAACACCACCGGCCATCACGTCCAGCCCCCAGCTAAAACCTCTCCAGCACATCATCAACGATCTACAACCTATCCTGGAAAATGATCCCTCACTCTCACAGACCTTGGGAGGCAGGCCAGTCCTCACTTACGGACAGCCCCCCAACCTGAAGCAAATACTCACCAGCAACTATACACCACACCACAGAAACACTAACCCAGGAATCAATCCCTGTAACAAACCCCGTTGCCTACTCTGTCCCCATATCTACTCTAGCAACACCATCAGAGGACCTAACCACATGAGCCACACCATCAGGGGCTCATGCACCTGCACATCTACTAATGTGATATATGCCATCATGTGCCAGCAATGCCCCTCTGCCATGTACATCGGCCAAACCGGACAGTCTCTACGTAAAAGAATAAATGGACACAAATCAAACATCGGGAATGGTAATATACAAAAGCCCATAGGAGAACACTTCACTGTCCCTGGACATTCAATAACAAATTTAAAAGTAGCCATCCTTCAACAAAAAAACTGCAAAAGCAGACTCCAAAGAGAAACTGCAGAGCTACAATTCATTTGCAAATTTAACACCATTAATTTGGGCTTGAATAGGGACTGGGAGTGGCTGGCTCACTACAAAAGCAATTTTCCCTCTCTTGGTATTGACACCTCCTCATCAATTATTGGGAATGGACCACATCCACCCTGATTGAATTGACCTTGTCAACACTGGTTCTCCACTTGTAAGGTAACTCCCTTCTCTTCATGTGTCAGTATATTTATGCCTGCATCTCTAATTTTCACTCCATGCATCTGAAGAAGGGGGTTTTTACCCACAAAAGCTTATGCCCAAATAAATCTGTTAGCCTTTAAGGTGCCACCGGACTCCTCGTTGTTCAAATGGGCTTTGTTATTTTAGAAAAAGGCAAGATTCTGACACTCTTTTCATCTAGTTTACTGGGGATTGAAAGATTGCCCTCCTGAAGCTGGCATGCGATTTGGTTCCGGTATTGAGAAGATTGTGCTCAGTGAAGGTGAGGCTTCAACTCCATTCAGCAGCCTTAGAAATCTGAGACAGAAACACTAATGGATGGTAAGAAAAGCGGGTGAGGTGACCTCTTTTCTCACAGAATGAGCTCTGAGTCCTTCCAACACTTGTAACCTTACCTGGTCACAACATAATCAACTAAGAAGTCGAATGTGTTGGACAGCTTTTGAGCTCAGCTTATGTCACCCCTTGCCGTCTCCCCAAACGTGATGAATAACTGGGATGATTTCCTAAAGGTCTTTGTTCTGTACAAATAATAACTAAGCATCTTCTTCATGTCCTGCATGAAACTCTTAGCCTCAGAGGGATAACAGGTGACTTTGAGAAGAAGACCACAAAGGAAATGGTTTCTGAATTTCACCTCAGTTAGACCAATCTTCAGTAGAAACTTGGGGTGAAGACACACTATCATATTAGCTTTATGAAAAAATTGTGAATGGGGGTAAGTCACAAAAGCCTGAATGTTACAGATATAATTGCCTCCAGGGAGGCTAATTTTAAGGAAAAGTAGAGTGAAGAGAACATTCCACAACTGGCTCAAATGGATGGTAAGTAAATGTAGTAAGGACTTGGATCGGATCCCACACTTCAGTAGCACAATGAACTAGCGCATATAGATGAAAAATCCTTTCAGGAGTAATATCACTGAAGGGTGAGAGATGACAGAAGAATGCTAAACTGTGATGATCCTCAACAATTGACAAAGACAACCCCGATTTCATCAGGAATATTAAATATTCCAGAATGGCTGGGACCGGGAATGTCTGAGACACTGAGCCCTACTATAAGGCCATTTTAAATCATGGGTCTTCCAAGTGGAAGGCTTGCAGAATTTCAGTATAACCCAGAAGATCAGAGTATCCAAAGTCCTGATCAGTGAAGCGCTCAAGATGCAAGCCACCAGGTGAAGCAACTCTGGGTCTGAATTAAAATGTCTCCTTTCTGAGGCAGAAGATCTGGAGACACTTATAATAAGAGATTGTTATTTTGACAGAGCAAAGTCTGAATACCATGTCTGATGGACCCAAGCCAACACTATTAGAAACATATGGATTATTCCTTGACTTGCTTTCAGTACAACATGAGGCAACAACAGAAATAAAAGGAAAGCATCCAGAATACCCAACTCCAATGAAGAAGGGATGTATCTGATGGGAATCCTCAATGTTTGCCTGAGCTCAGGCCACATTTCTGACCTTTGGCATAGATAGAACAAGTGTAATTGTGAATGCCACCACTTGGAAAGAGAAGATCCACTACAGAACATTTCAGATACCATTCATACTGGTCTCACCCTTGACAGCTAAGAGTCTGGAAGCAGTCGCATGCATGTATCAGTGCCCAATATGAAGACTGACGCTCTTGATGCATTGAAATACAACTCAATACACAGTGGCACATTCTGGTGGCTCAAAATATAATAATAACTTGACAGCAACCAATGATGTTATATGTCTCAATTACTTCACGGTCAGAACAACAAACCCAGAGCCCATCCCCTGGAACAAGCTAAAGTGGCACTACACTACTTCAGTTTGTGAGGTAGCCTTCATTACAAGGCACTCAGAAATAATGGTGATGGAAGCCACAAGATCCTACATAGAAAACCAAAGGCATAATGAGAACCACTGAACCATTTAAGAGAATGGATAGAAGGAAAAGAAGAGAGATCAGGGTGTGAGTAATGTTTATCTTTTATGTTATGTTTCACTTTTAAAGAGTCTGTCTAAGCCCGAAGTTCTCCTGTGAAACCATAACATTACAATCAGAATTAGCTTTCAAAACAACGGCTGCTGCTGTCTAAAACATTTGTCTGTGTAGGCATTTCTAAAATGACAAGATGGGAGGTAATATGTGTATTGGACCAACTCTTGTTGGGGAGAGAGACAAGCTTTGGAGCTTACACAGAGCTCTTCTTCAAGTCTGGGAAACGTACTCAGAGACCTGAAGAAGAGCTCTGTGTAAGCTCCAAAGCTTGTCTCTCTCACCAACAGTAGTTAGTCCAATAAAAGATAACCTCACCCACCCTGTCTTTCTAATAGCCTGGGACCAACACTACTACAACAACACTGCATATGACATATAGGCATTTCTAATGCATTCATTGCCACTGCATAAAAGTGTCCTTATAAATGCTAAGAGTTCTCATGAGAATCTGAGTTTTTCCAGAAATGAGAAGTAAATCTATAGCCTTAGAGTCAAACACCTGTATGGAATTCAAACAAGCAGTCAAAGATCTCCTTGATTCCTTGAGAAACACCCTGTGCTCATACCAGTGAGCTCAATGCAATTATATCTTTTACAGACCAGATGGGTGAGATAATATCTTTTATTGGACCAACTTCTGTTGGTGAAAGATGAACTTTTGAGCTTCACAGAGGTCTTCTTCAACTCTGTGGAGCTTGAAAGCTTGTCTCTTTCACCTACTGAAGTTGGTCCAATAAAAGATATTACCTTACCCACCTGGTCTGTCTCATATCCTGGGACCAACGCGGCTACACTAACACTGCCAACATTATATCTTTTAGACAGACGTCATGGTGCTTGGGGATGAATCTTGCATCAAAGCAGAGATTTTCAAAGAATGGTCTCTATTGTCCCTCTGGCAAGGAAGAGATTCCTGAATTAATAAACCCATCGTATGGTTCCTAGTGTGATAAGTACATCCATCATCCTCTTTCTAGGGCTCAATAATCCAGAATATTATACCCTTACATCTCACGCTCTGCCTACTCTGATCCAAGACACACCATGCACCAATCGTATGAAGGCAAGAGAAAAAGCTTTCTCGTCAACATGGCTCAAGAATTCTCCATGCTACATCAAAACATCCTGGCTATGGCTGAAAATCTGCCCCCCCCCCCCCCCCCAAAAAAACAATCTAAAAAGAAAACCAACACAGGGAAGCACGTTCATAAACAGCTGCTTGTGTCTGAGCTCTACAGCTGCCCATGAATATTTGACTTTTGTTGTCTGCCTTAGATGTGCTCACTCTTTGATGACTCTATTTGCCGGTGTTTAGTCCTGTAAGCTTTGATTCTTCAAAAGCAAAGGATTAAGCTATTGTATGTGCTTGAGAGATACGGCAAGGGGGACCCAGGTTACTTACCAGCAGGATCAGTTCAAAAGACAGAAATTTATGGTGCCCCTATGAGTGATTGAGATTTATACTTGCCTTAAAACTACTTTGACAATAGAAGTTAAGTGAATACCTACACATTTCCCCCAAATGAACAAAACATCACATAGTGCTAGAAGCATTGTGAGTGCAGAAGGACCTAAGAAAGGAACTGGCCAGCATTATGGAGTTTGCTGTAGGCCAATTGCCCCCAAAAAGTTGGAAAAAAATGACTCTTTCCGAAGAGTGCAGGAAGTTTGTCAGCGTGCTGAGCTCATTTTCAAGGGTTGCTGAAATAATAATAATCAGCAGTTTTATAATGTTTTACAGTCCTTGGAACAGGCACAGACTCTAAACTAGTGAATCCCTTGAAGGACGTTCAGTAGGTTGAGTATTAGCACCTTCTTACAGATGATGAAACCGAGAAAGGAAACGTGAAGTGACTTGCACAAGACCACACAGGGAGTTAAAGGAAGAGAACTCAGTTCTCCTGAACGCTCATCCCTCTGCTCATTCCTCCACTATGCTCTGCCTAACAGAGCATCCCAGTGATACGTGAACAAGATGGCCAGTGTCCCAGAAGAGAGAGAGAGATTTAAACAGGAGCCACTGTTAGAACCCACATGCCCAATGGGTGCTTCTGCCCCACCGACCAGAACAGAAGCACTATGCCAAGGTGATGCAAGCCTTAATGGATAATTGTGGTTCCTGGATCTGTGTACATGCAGTACACACCATAGCCAAGCAAAACTAATGCCAGAATTTTTTTAAAAAACATACTTGGGTAATTCATAAAGTCATAGAGTTTAAGGCCAGAAGGTACCATGAGATCATCTAGTCTGACTTCCTGTATAGTGCAGGCCAGAGAATTTCATTGCTATCCCTGTAATGAGTCCAATAACTTGTGTTTGACATAAGCATATCTTTCCGAAAGGCATGGAGCCTTGATTTGAAGATGGCAAGGGATGGAGAATCCACCACTTCCTTGGGTTACTTGTTCTAGTTGTTAATCAAACTCACTGCTAAAAATCTGTGTCTAACTTCTAATTTGCCTGGCTTCAGCTTCCAGCCATTGGTTCTAGTTATGCCTTCCTCTGCTAAATTAAAGAACCTTTAGTACCTAGTATTTTCTCCCTGTGAAGATACTTACACATCATAATCACGTCATCTCTCAGTCTTCTTTTTGACAAGCTAAACAGATTGAGCTCTGTAAGTCTCTCACTGTAAGGCATTTTTTTCCAGCCCTGGAATCACTTTTGTGGCTCTTTTCTGCCCCTCTCCAATTTTTCAATATCCTTTAGAAAATGTGCACACCAGAACTGGATGCAGTATTCCAGTACTGGTCTCACTACTAGCAAACACAGAGGTAAAATCCCCTTCCTACTCCTACTCTCTACTCCTTTGTTCATACATCCAACTAGTGCATTGGCTCTTTTTGTCACACATCACACTGGGAGCTCATGTTAAGGTGCTTGTCCACAATGATTCCTATGTCCTTTTCAGAGTCACTGTTTTCTAGGATACAGTCCCCCATTCTGTAGGCATGAGCTTCACTCCTCGTTCCTAGATGTATAAATTTGCATTTGGTGGTATTAAAACTCATTTTGTTTGAATAGGCCAAGTTTACCAAGAGATTCCGATCGCTCTGTATGACCAGCCTGGCATCCTTATTTACCACTCTGCCAATCTCTGCGTCATCTGCAAATTTTATAAGCAGTGATTTTTATACATACTTCCAGATCACTGATAAAAATATTGAATAGCATTGGGTCTAGTACCGATCTTCATGGAACATTACTAGAAACTCCCTCCTTCAATGGCAATTCCTTGTTGTTGAGTACTTTTGGAAATCTGCCAGTTTGGACAGTGTTTAGACATTACATCTCACTGTTAGGGCCCTCTGACTACGAGTGGAATTCACAGAGCATGAATACTTCCCATTATCAGAAATTGCTCACGCATTCTAGTCAGTAAAATGTGGCATTGCAAGAACTGCAAACTCTGATGCATCAAATCAATTTGCTGTAGATAAAGTCTGGGTTGTTTTATTTTATGCTAATTCAGATGTCTGAATATCATAATTTAACACTCTGACAATAACCTTCATTTGATGAGAAAGACCTGGAATTAAAGCCCAGGCAGTGACTCTGTTTAGAAAGCACAGAACTTGTAGTGGTGATGCGGGGGGGGGGGGGGGGGGGCGCGGGAATAGGAATTTGTTAGTGCTTTGAACATTTCAAAAGAGAAGAAACTGACAGCTCACATGGCAGGATGTCATTTATGCACCTCCTGAGCTCTGCCATACACCTAATAACTCTGCCATGGGCTCTGCCACACATGGGAGGCCACCCACCTAAGTCATGCGGATCGATATATAAAACCTACTTTTAAAGAAACAAGCTGTCAAGGAACCATGCTTCATACTCTAAATGTTGGCTGGCAAATGAACACAGGAGACATCGAGCCAGCAGGGGCAAGGGAAATGAGAGATCTAGGTAATGTTTGGACCTGCAAACATTTGTCATTGTATTCAAGAGGAGAAGTTCAGAAGTAGAGAAGGACAGAGGCAAAAAGGGCCAAAAAAGTGCATTCCTGAAAACAGTGACTGCTCCATGGGAATGCCTGTCTTGTTCTGGAGTTACACTCCCAGGACATAAAAATGAGATCTGTGTCTAATTAGGAATCAAGGCTGAAACCAGAAAGGGAGAAGGCATATGTTACAGGGCTGAATTTGCCAGGCTGTATGTCAGAACTGGTCTTTTTCTTAAATTGAACAGGCTTTTCTTTGGGGACGGGGGGTGGAGCAAGGGAATAGAAATCCCTTTTTTGATCTGCTTTTTTCAAAAGCTATTTTTAAAAACTGTTACTTTACATTAAAAATAGTAGTAGTTCCACCACCATTATGTTATGAACACACATTCCATGCACATGACATTATGAACACTATCAGCTGTCAGAGAAACCATGACCAAATGACCTCTCATTATGGACTCAGATAATACTCAGCAAAGCCAACAGAAACTGGATACAGCACGTTATGAGTTACCTTCCCCCAAAACATCTCCTCTCTTCTCCCTCCTTTCTCGATCATCATTGACAACTCTACTATCTCTATTTGCCAGAAGCTGGGAATGGGTGACAGGGAGTGGGCCACTTGATGATAACCTGTCTGTTCATTTCCTCTGGGGCACCTGGCATTGGCCACTGTCGGAAGACAGGATACTGGGCTAGATGGACCTTTGGTCTGACCCAATATGGCCATTTTTATGTTCTATTGTTCCTTATCTCTTCTGCTATGCAAGTTTTCAACCTTGGTGTACTTTTCAACCTCTCCGCCCACCCCCATACAAGTTGTGGCCAAATCCTGTTGCCTTCTGCTGTCCAACATTTCTAAAAACTCCATGCCTTCCTTTCTGTTTCTTTGCTTAAAATCCTTTTCCAAGTGGTGAAACTCTGATCCCAGCTGCTTCAACCTTCTCCTCTCTGGCCGCCCTCACTGCTGCATCTCTTCTCATCTCTGCCCCTCCTCCGGAGACACCTGGGGTACAGTGCTGGAGGAGCAGGCAGCTGGTGAGTTCCCTCCCCCCCCTTCCCAGGAGTGGGGGGCTCACTAAGGCTTTAGGCTTCAGCCCTGGGGTGGTGGGCCCCAGGCTCCAGCCACATAGCTTCGGGCTCCGTCCCCCTGCCACCTTCCCCCCCCCCCCCCCCCCCTCCAGGGTTTAATTTGTCCCCAGGTTTGCTGGGGCTGAGTAAGTCTGCTGTGAATAGTGATACTTGTGTGTTTGTTAATATCACTTTTCACAATGGACTTACTAGCGAGCAATAAATAAATTACAATGATCTGGACGTGTATATGTGCATATTTATTTGTTTTTCCTAAAACTAATTAAATATTTTAGGAAAAACTGTGAGAGCGGCCACCAGAAAGAGCTGGTGGCCGCAGTCTGAGGCCATCAAATAATCTGTCCTGAGAACCCCATTCTAGCCCTACTCCCTGGGCCCCAGATTATCACAGCAATATTGCAAGCCAATCTACCACCACACAACCAGTTTAGGTAGAATTCTTTTGCAGCTTTTGACTTTATTTCCCCCCCCACTTACATTAAAAAAATACCCTAAGTAACTCTCTTATCTACCTCACAGGCCAGGTGAGGACTAAATAATATTTGCAGAGAACATTGGAGAAATGAAGAATTAGACAAATGCTAAGTATTATTATTACACATTCAGAACCAGCAACTAGCCACGATGAGATGAATTAAAACTGAACTCTTGCTCCTGCCTTCCCTTATTTTACTCAGCTTAAGTTAGACTCTTTGTAGTAGTATTTAATACCTGCTGAACTTGTGGGTTTCTTTCCTCACTCACTGTTCCGAGAATCTTTGCATTCTTGACTGACTAAATATTTAACAGTGCCATCAAGTGGTCAAGTGTTTGTTAGCTCCAGACTGCTTTCTAGCATACACGCTGCATTCTACAATTCCAGGTATCAGTCTGGTGGTGGTAGATACTAGATAGCTACAAAAGTGCCTATCTTGTATAACCATATCTGCATGCTATTATTGCAGATAAATCCATGCTGCCTACGTTTTAAGATTTCTGATGTGTTCAAGGAACCCTGAATGAGCAGTGAGCTGATGCTTTCCAAAGTTCAAGAATCTTTAGTGTTTGTAATTTGACTTTGTGGCCTCTTGAAAGCAGATGGATGCCTGGTGACAGAGCACTTCGGGGGGGGGGGGGCAGAGTTTGTGTATATGTGAGACGGGGTGGATTAGGCCCAGAGACTCCTTGATGGAGGCCTCAGAGTCCTATCACACCCATCCCAGAAAAGGAGCAGTAGAGGTGTCTTCCAAGCAGCCTAGAGTGGCTACAGGGGAAGCAACCCAATCACAGAGGCTGCAGGGAGCAGCCAATCAGGGCCCAGGAGAGCCATATAAAAGGAGCTGCAAACCCAGAGACAATCCATTTCTCATTGGAGCCAGAGGAGTGCAGATGGTGCTCCTGGCTGACCAAAGGAAACTGAAGCACCATGGACAGCTCAGACCTGGCGGGGACCAGGGCAGCGAGGAAGAGCTCCTGACTGGCTGCTGGGCCTGAAGTTAGATAAGCCCTGAGGTAAGAGTAAAGACTTGGCAAAGGGTGGGGAAGTGCCCCAGGGAACTGAAAGCAGTGTAGTTAAAGGGACACGGTGGTGTGTGGCTGCTATTCTTACGGTCGTTGGGCTGGGACCCAGAGTAATGGGTGGGCCCAGGTTCCACCCCCTCCCGCATAGGTCACTGGGGAACTGGCTTACAGAGATAAACCCCCAGAAGGGGATCTGAACTGTTAGTGGCCCAGCTGGAGAGCTGGGGCCAGAACAGGCTAAGAGGGTGAAACTGTTGCCTCCAGGGAAGAAGCCCTGGGGGTATGGCCCAATACCTGGGCCAGGGCTGTTTAAAGAACACAGACACACATGACCGGAAGGGGTGCTTGTGAGAGGTGAGTGCCATGCTGTTAGTGTGTTTTGGGGGATTTTTGTCAAAGAACCAGAAAACATTGACCAAAATGGAAATCTCCTGGAAAACCATTCATTTTGGTCAAAAAAGCCATTTTTCACATTTTAAAAAGTTTCAATGAAAAACGTTGACCCGCTCTCTTTGGCTGTGATGGTCACCCAAGAGGCAGCAGACTGCTGGAGACTGTTGGACTGAAAACCTCCATGGTTGGTCTCTGTTCCAAAGCTAATTTTTATAGGAAGCTTGTGAAAAAAATCCCATTTGCTGTTTTTGAATTGGACAAGAGTGTAAAAATTCTAGACCCACTTTTTTAGATGTGAAACAGTTTCCACCTTGACCACACACCCATAGCTTTCAGAAACAGATACCCTTTAAACAAGTCCATCTAACCCAGTATCCTGTCTATTACTTTTCTGAAGAGCTAAATGCCAAACAACAATAACCCACAACAGCCAGCAAACAGAGTTGTGAACAGGGGGGTTTGGGCGAGAGTTCTGTTGGAGAAGAAGGGAGGAGGCAAGCCCCTGGTCTTTAGGGATGGTGAGTGAGATTTTTCTGTTTTGTGTATAATAATAAGAACAGAGAGGCCTGTCACCAGAGCTGACCCGGAGAACAGAAGGGTGTTCCGTCTGCCGGGAACTACGATACAGGCTGTGGACCTGACCCTGAAGAGGAACCTAATGGGAGCAGGAAACAATCCACTGACTATCCATCACGTGGGAACAAATGACACAGCTAGATTCTCCTGGAACATATCAAGGGAGACTATACCAAGTTGGGGAAGATGCTTAAGGAAACAGAGGCTCAGGTTGTCTTCAGTGGGATTCTGCCTGTCTCTAGAGGAGGAGAACGAATGCAAGACAAGATTAAAGGACAGGTTACAAACCATAGTTAATATTCTGCAATTTCACATTTGAGTTCTTTCAGAACTCTTCGGTGAATGCCATCTGGTCCCGGTGACTTGTTAACATTAAGTTTATCAATTAATTCCAAAACCTCCTTTAGTGACACTTCAATCTGTGACAATTCCTCAGATTTGTCACCTACAAAGGACGGCTCAGGTTTGGGAATCGCCCTAACATCTTCAGCCGCAAAGACTGAAGCAAAAAATTCATTTAGTTTCTCCGCAATGACTTTATCGTCTTTAAGTGCTCCTTTTGTATCTCGATCGTCCAGGGCCCCACTGGTTGTTTAGAAGGCTTCCTGCTTCTGATGTACTTAAACAACATTTTATTACCTTTTGAGTTTTTGGCTAACTGTTCTTCAAACTCCTTTCTGGCTTTTCTTATTACATTTTTACACTTAATTTGGCAGTGTTTATGTTCCTTTCTATTTACCTCACTAGGATTTGACTTCCACTTTTTAAAAGATGCCTTTTTATCTCTCACTGCTTCTGACATTCCCATGGGATGGGGAAGGAGGTTTCTCCCCATATATCAGCCCCCACAACATTCTTTGGAGAGATTTTTAAAATGTTTGACTTCTTTGGGGTATCATACATACATCCAAGTAACAGATGGCACAACCTAACCCCCAAAGCACCTGATCCATTTTTGCTGAAATACTACTTGTGCGTTGGCTACGCCCTACGGTAACTTCCGTACCTGAGCAGCCCTGTGTGTGTTCATAGTAAGGAATTTCCCTCGTTCCTGATGATGTGCTTGGCACAGGTCAAGGTCTGTGAACTTGAACTCTCTTGCTAGTTTAGCAAATAAATCTGAAGGTCTGAGGTTGGATATTGATCCATTGCCAACCTGGGGTTTATAGGGACTTTACAGTCCCCACACATTCTTCCACTTCCACCATCTTTGCAGATGCACACACATCTGGGCATCACACTCACTGACCTCCACAGGGGAAGTTATTCTCTGCTTTGGCAATTCTTCTGATTGTCTTTCTACAGATTCCCACAATGCAGAAGCAACAGGACAAGCTTCTAACAATTTGGTAACTGCATTTTCAGCCACCTGCGTCTTTGCCATTGCATATTAAATACATATGTTCATTAAATCTTCCACCAGATTCAACTCATGAAGCATGGTGCGCCAGCCTGATTTAAACTGTAGTCAATTTCTGCCAATCAGTGATGGCTCATTTCCTTCGGGCACAATAAATAGTAATGATAAGCCATTGCCTTTATAATGGATAGTGACCTGCAAGCATCCTAATGCTTTTGTCTCTCCAGAATTTCCAAAGTTTCTGGAGACTGATATTCTAGATTCTTTCAACTTTCCAAAGACTGGAAGTCTTGAAGTATCCCAGAGGGGGTCCCCAACCTAAACTGTTCATATTATAACAGTCAGTGACGGGTGAAAGCAAGACACTCCTTTGGGCATATTCTGATGGGTCAACAGATTAGGGAGTTTCCTTCCAAGCCTGGAATGGCCAGTGGCAGGCTGAGACACTGAGCTCCTAAAGTGGGGATCTGCAGAGAAAATGTTATGTTTCTGTTGAGCTGTGATGACAGACGAAGGTCGGAGCTAAACAGGGCTTGAAGATACCATGAGCTTCAGTTCTGCTGAAAACAACATATTGCACAGATTTTCTTTAGAGGCTTACAAATGCCCTCTGTTCAAAGATGATCCTCGCTCACTTCCAGAAGAGAAGGCAGGGCAGGAAAGTCTTTGTGGAAAAGATTTTTTAATGTTTTGGGTTTTTTTTTGGTACATCTCTGTACAATGCTGTATAATTCCTTCCTAAAATGCCCTAGAGATCATAAGAAAATCCCCTGCCCCCAGAGTTTACAATCCAGTTTACTCACACACAAAAATACTACAAGTAATAACAGACTGAAATCCAACATAGCTTCATCAAGTTCAAGGTCAGAGGGGATCACTATGCCCATCAGGACTGGTGAGCAGCTCCAGGGAGTGATATTACTGTGTTTAAAAACTTGCAACTTGTTTCCAGTTTGAACTTTGCTAACTTCCACTTCCAGCCGCTTGATTTTGTTCTGCCTTTGTCGGCTAGGCTGAAGAGCCCCCTAGTGCTAGATATCTCCTCCCTGCATAGATCACTATAGAAAATGATCAAACTGCCTTTTTTTTTAATATAAGCTTAACTAGATTGAGCTCTTTAAGGATATGTCTACACTAGCAAGTTTCTGCGCCAGATGTTATACCATTTTATTAAACCGCTGGAATTAAACCGCTGTTGCGTGTCCACACCGTACTCCTTGTGATGCTGGAGCGTATCCACATTAGCAGCTCTTGCAATGGCAAAGATAGCAGTGCATTGTGGTAGCTATCCAACTGTGCAACTGGCCGCAGGATGCTCTGGGAAGGGTTTGCAATGCCTCATGGGGCAGGCACAGTGTCACATGATGCAAGTTTCCCAATCCCATTGTTCCATGGGCATCCTACTACATTGCCTGCTGCTTTTCAACTGAAGTGTGTGTGCGGGGGGAGAGTGACAGGGAGTGTGTGTGTGGAGGGGGGGAGAGAGACAGTGTGTTTTGGGGGACAGAGTGTCAGCATGCTGTCTTGTAAGTTTAGACAGTGGCAGGAAACAACCAGTCCTGGGAGAGGGGGAAACCCCGACATCAGTCCCCGCCTCCCTCCCTGGACTCTCTGCACAACTCTCCCTCTCCATCGCACCCATGGCTCTGTGTTCAACAGCATGAGCGTTCCACATTAATGGTTTGCTTTGTGCCCCGGAGCAGATCAGCACAGCACACAACAGCTGTCAGAAATGGTGCTTTGAAAGGGGAGGGGGGCATGTCTCCAGGGCAGTTCAAAACAATGAGCAGAGTGGTCACTTGAGGCATTATGGGACAGCTCTGGAGGCCAGTTACAGAACAGAAAGCAATCAATTGTCTACACTGGCAATACAGCACTGGAGCCTCTGTGCAAATAGCCTTACGACTCTGGTTGAGGTGTTTTTTTGCAGTGCTGCAACTGAGGAGTTTCTGCGCATGAAGTGGCTTGGCAGTGTGTACACATCTGCAGTTTGAGCGCAAAAAGCTGCTTTACTGTGCAGAAACTTGCCCGTGTAGACAAGCCCTAAGTCTCTCACTGTAAGCCAGGTTTTCCAGACCTTGAATCATTCTCCTGGCTCTTCTCTGAACACTCTCCAGCTTTCAACAATCTTCTCGAAGTGTGGACACCAGAGCTGGACACAGTATTCCAGTAGTGGTCTCACCAGGGCTCTATAAAAATGCAGTATCGCCTCCCTTCTCCTGCCCAATATTCTGCTGTTAGTCAATACATCCCATATATCATATTAGAGGCCCTTCAAGCGTACCTTGCAACCTCCTGTCCTCCCCTAATGGTCTCAAGAAATCTCTTCTTACCTTTGAAGTATGCTAGAATCAGGGGACTACCTTAGTACGGAGGGAGCAGCAACTCATAAGTCCCTGTAATTAGTAGTTCTTAAATAAGAGCTGCAGAAGAGTAGGCCTTCCTACCAAATCACTCCTTCAAGAGGCTGCCAACACAACCAAAGCATTTAGATCGGATCCCAGCTGGCAAAGGGAGTCAGGTTTCCTGTTCTCCACAGGGGGGTGATAAGCCAAACCTCCCAAGGGGAACAATGTCCAAAGGGAGGAGACTGGCCTGGAAAAGTAGAACTCCACATTGAGCAACCACTATGGAAAATGAGTCCTAGAAATGACAGAGCCAGAAGGATACCGGCTGAGTTCCACAGGAGCCTTCCTCATATCCATACCTCTGCAGAATCCATTGCAAAGGTAGCTCTGGAAAGAAGAGGTCCTGCAAAGGCCCCTTGACCATGAGCGTGGAGTACTATGGACTCTGTCACAGACTTCCTGGGTGACCATGAGCAGGCCACCTAGTCTCTCCAGGCCTCAGTTCCCCACCTGTAAAATGGGGATGATAGAACTTCCCTACCTCATGGGCATGATGTGAAGATATGTGAAACTTGGTGACACACTCAGTTGCTACAGTAATGGGAGTCATATAAGTACCTAAGATAGACAGATGATACGCTGACTGTGCAACCACAAGCCAACTCGAAGAGCCCTCATATCCAAAGACTTTGAAGTCAGCCAGTGCAATAAACCTGGACAACTCCAGCATCAGGTTAGTGTGCAAACAAAATTAGCTTTGGTGGGAGATTTGAAGTGCAGCAGTACATGCTGCACATTCCCCAGTTATTTCCCTCTTAACCCTTGCTTGGCCTTCACACACAGTGAACATACTCGGACGAATCCATGTTTATTATAAGGTGCCTTCATGTTAGCTTCTTTGTATTTTTTTCATTGTCAAGTCCCATAGAGGGAGTAGATAGTGCTGGAATTCAACACTGGAAAGCTGATCAAGGTAAGGGAGTTTGGAGGAAGGGATTGGTCACTCAGCACACCGGAGGAGAGAGAGGGGAAGGAAAGCAGAGGAGATGTAATTGCATGCTCCACTTTACCACAGTATGAATCATTTTCCAATCAGCTTCTCTCACTTACATCACTGTGAGGCAAATGAATACAGCCAGTCAGCAAAGGAAAGCAACAGGCTGTAGAACTTGGCAGAAGAATTGTTGTTTTCCTCTTTGTGCTTTCATATCGGCCCTTCCCTCCACAAAACATCTAATCAGCAGACTCTGTGGTGAGGAAAATGAATGGGTTTTCTTCTGGGAGCCTCCTCATGAGGCCAGTGAGCATGAGGCGTTTGTTTGAAAATATTTGATTAGGAAGAGTGACTAACACTGGCATGGGATCCTGTGGGAATTAATGTAGCCCCGCTGCCCTGTCAGGATATTTATAGTACACAGATGGGACAGTAAAGCTAGCATGGGGAGGGGGGTGTCGACCCCACACAGGGGCTGAATAGGTAGAAAGGGCCAATTAACCCTGGGACCAGCTGCACCTGGAAGAGAGTCAGGGCTGCTAAGCTCTAACTAATGAGGAAGCCCAGCTGGGCAAGGGCTGGCAGAGCTGGTATTAAACCAGGAAGTGGCAAGCAAGAAGGAGCACTGTCCTCACTCCCTGGAGAGGAGGGAAGTGGACAAGAGACAAGGAGGAGTCCTCGAGGGGAGTACACCCTAGGATCCTGCCTGGGAATAGAGACTCTGGCAAGAACTGAAGAGAGGGTGAAGAAACCACAGGGAACAGAGGAGGCTCCAGTGGTAACCCAGCGATGGGACAGAAGACAGAGAAAGGGATGTAGGAAGGGTAGACTGTAGTTGCTAGTTATAGGGTCACTGAGCTGGAATGTGGAGTAGTAGGCAGGCCCGGGCTCACCCTACCAGGCACGGGGGAAGTAGCATAGCCTGGGCAACGGGGCAGAAGACTGCCTGAGATGGTCATCCAGTGGGACTTTGATACTAGCCCAGAAGGGGAAAAACTATAGTGACCTGGCTGGAGGGCCCAGCCATGAAGTGGGAGCACCCTGAGTTACAAAGAGGGAGTAATGAAGTCCAGTGGGAGAGAGATGGGGTGAGCTACCAAAGGAGGGAGCATCATATTGGTCAAGAACTAATCCCTAGACGAGGCCACCAGGAGGCGCCACAGCAGTGAGTGGTAGAACCCCCGTGACTTAGCTACTTTAGCATATGGCATGTGGCCCATAACTCCCTTCTCTATTGAATCTCCCCTTACAAGGTGAGCAGTGAATTACTTCCAAGCAATGGATCCAATGGGTGAATATGAGGTTCTGTAGAAACCACTGTAGTTTACTTTGGACTTCTTGGTGGAAAATCTCCCTCATAAGGAAGAATGTTCCTGAGAAGCAATTGACCAAAAGCGTCCCTCCCCCAGGTGTTTTACACAGCAGGTCTGCATTCTCAAAAAGCATCTCCCTTGTAGCGTTTTCGTCAGAGGCTCCTTTTCCCTAGCAGGGGGATTTTGGTCCAATCTATTTGAGTTTGAAAGGCACATTCTATATGTCTGTGACAAGGCGTAAAGGCACTCCAGCCTGTAAGGGATTTCTGGGTTCCTGCCTGTCACATGGCTGATCTGGACACAGCTATAAAAGAAAAGGGGAATCTGGTGCAAAGGAGGCTACTATGGAAAGGATGGGTCCTCTTTCCTCGCAGCTGGCAGAAGCTGGAAAAGCCTCAGGTGGTGACTACCCAGTCGTGAGAGTTGATTTGCTCGGGTTCTGAGTTTTGTTGCTGGAAACAAAGCAAGCCCTGAGCAAAGGGAGGTGGCAGGACTGGTAGCTGGACTTTTATTGTCCCTTCCCCAGCTGGTGAGTCTGCCAACCAGCTCACAGTCCGACTTGCAACATGTGGGTTTTTCATGAAACAAACATGTCAGCACCCAAAGATTACAGCCTTGGGGCTTGCTTTTTTACAACCCACCCCTGTCATAACGACAACAGAAAGACATTGTAATTAAGGGGAGGGGGGGGGAGTGCTGCTGGCACTGAGCAAGTAAAGTACTCGAGCAAGTAAAGTACAGCCTTTGTGCCCCAGAGCAGAGGACAGCCGTTCTCAGAGTGGAGAGTGCAGGCCCTGCTCTGAGCTACTTCAGCCACTGGTGCTGGACTCCCCAAAGGGATGAAGTGAGTGGCAGTAGGCACTGCAATTAGAACCCTGCAGCTGGCCTGTGTCAGCTGACTCGGGTTCAGGAGCTGTTTAATTGCCGTGTAGACATTTGTGCTAAGGCTGGAGCCCAGGCTCTAGGAGCCTGCGAGGTGGGAGGGTCCCAGAGCTCAGGCTGCAGCCCAAGTCCGAATGTCTGCACGGCAATGATACAGCCCCATATCCCGAGCCCGAGTCAGCTGGCACAGTCCAGCTGCGGGTCTCTAATTGCAGTGTAGACCATACCCAGAGTTTTAGTGCCAATGCACCACCAATGGAATGGATACAATGTCCATATTACCAGGCAATCTCCCACTGAAAACAGTGAAGCTGGTTCTGATCTCTGTAACCCATGGGCATCAATGGAGTTACCGCAAGGTAAAAGAGCTGTGGACATCAGAATCTGGCCCAAGATATTTTAGATATCATCCGTTGTCTCTCATATTAGACTCATAGACTTTAAGGTCAGAAGGGACCATTATGATCATCTAGTCTGACCTCCTGCACAACGCAGGCCACAGAATCTCATCCACCCACTCCTGTAACAAACCCCTAACGTATGCCTGAGTTATTGAAGTCCTCAAATCGTGGTTTAAAGACCTCAAGGTGCAGAGAATCCTCCAGCAAGTGACCCGTGCCCCACGCTGCAGAGGAAGGCGAAAAACCTCCAGGGCCTCTGCCAATCTGCCCTGGAGGAAAATTCCTTCCTGACCCCAAATATGGCGATCAGCTAAACCCTGAGCATGTGGGCAAGACTCACCAGCCAGACCCCCAGGAAAGAATTCTCTGTAGTAACTCAGATCCCACCCCATCGAACATCCCATCACAGACCATAGGGCATATTTACCTGCTAATAATCAAAGATCAATTAATTGCAAAAATTAGGCTATCCCATCATACCACCCCCTCCATAAACTTATCAAGCTTAGTCTTGAAGCCAGATATGTCTTTTGCCCCCACTGCTCCCCTTGGAAGGCTGTTCCAGAACGTCACTCCTCTAATGGTTAGAAACCTTCGTCTAATTTCAAGTCTAAACTTCCTAATGTCCAGTTTATATCCATTTGTTCTTGTGTCCACATTGGTACTGAGCTTAAATAATTCCTCTCCCTCCCTGGTATTTATCCCTCTGATATATTTATAAAGAGCAATCATATCCCCCCTCAGCCTTCTTTTGGTTAGGCTAAACAAGCCAAGCTCTTTGAGTCTCCTTTCATAAGAAAGGTTTTCCATTCCTCAGATCATCCTAGTCGCCCTTCTCTGCACCTGTTCCAGTTTGAATTCATCCTTCTTAAACATGGGAGACCAGAACTGCACACAATATTCCAGATGAGGTCTCACCAGTGCCTTGTATAACGGTAGTAACACCTCCTTATCTTTACTGGAAATACCTCGCCTGATGCATCCCAAGACCGCATTAGCTTTTTTAACGGCCATATCACATTGGCGGCTCATAGTCATCCTGTGATCAACCAATACTCCGAGGTCCTTCTCCTCCTCTGTTACTTCCAACTGATGTGTCCCCAATTTATAACCAAAATTCTTGTTATTAATCCCTAAATGCATGACCTTGCACTTTTCACTATTAAATTTCATCCTATTACTATTACTCCAGTTTACAAGATCATCCAGATCTTCCTGTATGATATCCCGGTCCTTCTCTGTATTAGCCCAACTGCTGGGGGAATAGGAGAGTGTCTCTTAGATTCCTCTGCAGCAGTAAAGGATGCAGCTTCGGGGGCAGGGCTGGTTGTAGCCAGTTCCTATGGCCCCGGGGCTCAAGGGAAGTTCCAGACGGAGGAGCTGGATAAAGCTAGCTCCTGTCCCGTAATCATCTCCCCGGGGGAGGGGGATGTACCACCTTGTAGCAAGGAGGCCACCACAGCTGCTGACTGCCAGAAAGTTGCAGGTCAGCAGGGGGCCGGGCCTGCCCTGGGGTGCACAGAGGCGTGTGTCCCAAAGGTGGAAGTTGGGGTCCTGGGGACCGCTGCGGTGGGAACAGGCCCCAAGGACTCTGTAGCTGGGTGCCAGCCCAACCCGAGTGAAAGGGGGGGGATTTTGCTGGCCAATAAGAGGTCTGTCGTGGCTGGTAGCTGCGAGTCCACAGCTGGGGCAGGATCACCTTCCCTTTTGGGGGACACAAGAGTGTCGGACCCAGAGGGGAGCCCAAAGAGGGAAGCCCAAATGGAAGGTCAGGGGGGGCCAGAGAGTCCACCCACCTTTTGTAGGGAGGGGCTTTCCCAGGAGGAGGGTGAAAAGTCTGCATTCAAAAGGCCAGTCCCCTCTCCCGTGGATCAGGTTTTAAGGGAAACCTGGGGGTCAGGTCTCCGGGATGAGGGGGTCCATCCAGCTGACCCTTTGGAAACAGAAAGTGGGGTGCCCAATGGGGTCCAGAGCACCCCAGGGAAAGATCTTGTTCTTGCTACACTTGCAAGAGATAAAACTCTCTCTCCAAGACACAGGGGGGGAAATCTCTGCATGGGAGAAACTTCACAAGGGAGTGGGGTCCAGCCCAGAGAAACTCCAGAGGGAGGGGCCGAGGGCAAGCATGGTCGTAGTACACCCTTTCCTGGCCAAAGACCTGAGCACATGCCCGAACTAGAAGTCTTCCCCAAAGAGGCAGAAGAATCTGCATCAGAGTGTCTACCAGAGGGCACAGAGAACTGGAAAAATGCAATAGGGGCTAAACGAGTCAAATTGAGTGAACGAAGCCTGTCCACCGTAGATTTGCTGTTAACCTTGTGTCTTTTGCTAATTCACCTATGGGATAAAATAAAAGAATTCACACTAGTGGTAAACCCTTTAAAGACGTGGAACATACCTAATTTGGGGAAGAAGCTGTTATACATGCTGGGGATGGTAACAAGACAGCCCCACCAGCATGTTACTTTACAGCCCATACCTGTTAAAAGCAGCAAAAGCATAACAGGCCCATGCTGCCATATAGAAGGGGAAACTGAGGCACACCGCCTCATGGCATTGGGGGCTAAATGCCAAGACACCTCCACTTTAACGGATATTGCTGCCTGCATTCTGTTAGCAATACTACATCCCTACCTGTTTGCAAGCATCTGGGGACCAGGAACCCCAAAACGGGCTAGAACCCCTAGGAGTGACATCATATGGTTTCAAGGTACTGAAAGGGACTGTAACCAAAAACAAACAGAAATTTTACTGGTACTGCCTCTGCCATGGACAGTGTCCAAGTCTCTGGCAGTAAGTTCAGGGGGAGGGTGTGACAGTGTACCCCATAAGGCTTTATGGGGAGGGGGTGCTTATAAATGTATGTATGACATAACTTGAATATGTTTGGTGCTGCCTGTGCCAGGTAACATATCTCCGTAAAGGTTATGGTCTACTATATCTATTCATCCTATTTGTACATATATATATCATTAAATTAAATTAAATTATAAATAAATTAATGGAGATATCCCATCTCCTAGAACTGGAAGGGACCTTGAAAGGTCATCGAGTCCAGCCCCCTGCCTTCACTAGCAGGACCAAGTACTGATTTTGCCCCCGATCCCTAAGTGGCCCCCTCAAGGATTGAACTCACAACCCTGGGTTTAGCAGGCCAATGCTCAAACCACTGAGCTATCCCTCCCCCCATTTTCTACTTGAGGTTAAGAATATGGGCTGTATGCTTGCTTGGTTTCTAAGTAAGCTTTGGGAGGCATTTGGTCAGCTTCTTTAGGAAGGAATTCGCCAGGTTAAGTACCTGATCAGGAAACACTCGGGGAACAATGCATCTTGGAATGCTCCAATCCACATAAGAAGTCTTCCTGGAGACATGCAAGATTCCATGTGGGCAATGGCTTCAGCCTGTAAAGACTGAGTCATGCAGGGACATGTGACTTGCCCAGGTGACTCCAGAACTCCATCTTGGAGCTGGACTTTGCATAGGAGGGAGGAGGGGGGGGTCTCCTCCCACAAGAGAGAGTCTATTTAACCCTGGGGGAGACCCCTCCATTTTGTCTTCAGCTGGCTAAAGAAGGAGCCTCTCCACCCCCCCAGGATGCTTGAAGGAAACTGAAACAAAAGACAGTAACTACAGGGGTTGTGAGAGATTGCTGGACCCAGGCTAAAGGGAGATTAGCCTGTAAAAGGGAGCATTCTGGAACTGGTGAGGAACTTATCTGTATTTAGTTTGATTAGGCATAGATTTGCGCATTTTATTTTATTTTGCTTGTGACTTACTTTTGTTCTGTCTGTTACTACTTTGAACCACTTAAATCCTACTGTCTGTATTTAATAAAATCACTTTTTATTTAGTAATTTACTCAGAGTATGTATTAATACCTGGGGGAGCAAACAACTGTGCATATCTCTCTATCTGTGTTATAGAGGGCGAACAATTTATGAGTTTGCCCTGCATAAGCTTTATGCAGGGTAAAACGGATTTATCTGGGTTTAGACCCCATTGGGAGTTGGGCGTCTGAGTGCTAAAGAGAAGCACACTCCTGTGAGCTGTTTTTGGGTATACTTGCAGCTTTGGGACAAGTGATTCAGACCCGTGGTCTGTGTTGGAGTCGGACAGGAGTGTCTGACTCAGCAAAACAGGGTGCTGGAGTCCTGAGCTGGCAGGGAAAACAGAAGCAGGGGTAGTCTTGGCACATCGGGTGGCAGCTCCCAAGGGGGTTTCTGTGATCCAACCCGTCACAGCAATACCTCCCAGCTTTGTGTCATCCGCAAACTTTATTGTATAGTATAGAATGCAATGAGCCCTAAAAAATGTCCAGAAACACACAGTAGTAATAATTATATGTGCTCTATAGGTAGGTTTCAATGTGCAATTATCACAGTCACTTCACAGGATCTCCAGAACAACTACTCTGCAAGTGTTCACAAACTGAAGACCATTTATTTTTTTCATTTAAACTGAAAATAACAATCCCTCTCCGTTCTCTACCAACAACTCTGCAGAGCTGAATAAATATTTTGGTAAACAAAAAGAGAAAAATAATCACGTTTAGCAATGGGGATTTGGGACAATCGTGTTTTAACCTCCTCGAAAAACAGGGCTTCAAATGGGAAACGAAAGAGTTTGGTATCTCTGGAGGCCACTACAAAGTCTGGTCCCCAAATGAACTAAGATTATGTATCGGCAGTATAAAGTTGAAGCAGTTTAACGCAAAACAGCAGAACTCAGAAACTGAATTACAGCCTTAGTATTCAGACTGGGAGTACGTCCTGTCAGCTGTAATGCCATGTGCAAGAAATGATAAGAATTTGTTTCAAAGAAGAAAAGGAAATTGCAATTTTCAGAGCATGCTGTGAAGAGTGGAAGGATCAGAGCGCTGTCAGAGGGGCCGTGCACCGTGTCGCATACAGGAAGGAGCTGAGCTCTACGATATGAAGCACAGATGGGGGACACCAGGGTGACTTGGGGTTTGGCTAGACAGCTCTAGAACCTTTTACACAAAATGTTCAAATTTACAAAGCTTTCCTCCCCTAAACTGAACTCACTGGTTGTCAAGGGGATTTTAATGCATTCCAAACCCAGAAAACTTTGTTTAAACAAATAAAGTCATTAAGTGATAACAATAAAGTTACCAGCCACAAACAGCGGCAGCTAACAGGAGAGTTTCGGAGGGCGTAGCCGTGGGCTCTGTGCTATGAATCTATGAAATATCTTCACTTATGGTACTGAAGAACGTTAAAGCAAAGGAATGAATAGTTAGGAACATAGGAATGGCCAAACTGGATCAGACCCATGGTCCATCTAGCTCAGTGGCCTGACTCTGACAATGGGCAGCACCAGCTGCTTCAGAGGAAGGTCCAAGAAAGGCACCTGTGACAACGTTGCCAAGTCTTGCAATTCTATCATGAGTCTCCCACTATGTGGAGTTTTTCTTAAAGCCCCAGCTCCTGGAGTCATTTGGAGAGAATCTCAGCTTCCATTTTTTTTTTAAATAAAGTAAGTTTCTAGCCCTTGTGGTTGTGAGGAAAAGCTTGAAAACGTGAAGCAACTGTGACCGAAAGGCAGAGAAGACAAATAAAAATTAGCCACAACCTATCATTAAAAAAAAATAATCTCATGACTGTGGGAGCCTGCCTTGTGATTTTTGAGCATGCACTGGCAGTCCGAGGGAAAGTTTCTTACTAACCCCCAGTAGCCAGAGGTTGCCTTATGCCCTGAAATATGAGATTTATTACCCCTTCCAATACTCTTTTAGCATTCACTATTCTAAGTGGGTGTTCTTGTTCTCCATATTCATGCCTAAGCACATCAGAAATCTTTACACTGGCCACAAAACAAACATTAATACATTCTTCTTATCACGTAGATTTCATCAACAGTGCAACCATCTTAATTCTGACCCCAAAATTGTTTTTTTAATCTAAATATTTTCCTTTAAGGGATGCTGTTAAAAGGAAATACTATCAGTTAATATATTTGTCAATCAACAGAATTACTTTTTGGGGTAAAGTGCTTGTAACTGCTGTTTCCTGAGAATAATACTGTAGATTCTGTTTCACAGAAGGAACGCATAACAGTGCTGATTTCCAGTATAGAATGTGGGCTTGCATTTGAGAGTAATCACCATATGCAACCGAGGTGCAATCAGAAGAAGCATCTTGCAGAAGATACAGAAACCCAGATCCCATATTTTATCTCACACATGCCTGTGGGTTGTTTTTCATGCCAGAGCCCCACCCTAGAATGTGTACATGACTCACACCAGTCCATGATGATTTAGGCCAGTGTATTGGTATGTAACTTACACTACCTAGGTTCTTATACAGCACTCATCGCCTTGGTATCAGAGCACCTAAATCCATAGCAAATTAAGTGTCAGACCCACGGCTGAAACCCAGGTCTATGAAGTCCACAGCCAAGACCTAGGCCATTGGCCACAGTGCCTTCTATGTTTGCACCACTGTTTATATTATCTCGGAACATAGCACCCGATCCAAAGTCCATTTGAGTCAAAGGAAATCAGCCCATTTATTTCAGTGGGCTTTGGATCAGGCCCTTAGCCCTTTATGTTTTGTGGTATCTTTTCCTCCAATAGAATCAGAGCCACGGCAGATGATTTACTCTTGATGCAGAGGTAAAAAAGTATTATCACAACAGAGAGTAACCGAACACAAACAAACTGCTTGGAACAGCAAGGTTTTGAGTGCTAAAGCATTAGGGCTGAAAAATATTACATTTCATTTCAAACTCATACATCTATCATGCCTCTGCAATGGGCTCATTAAGAATTCCTGCTGCACACTCCATCTTTCAGGATTGAAATAGAAATGCTTTCCATAGAAAAAAAATAGACCTTTCTTTCCAGGGAATTAGTGCTCACCAAATTGTGGGTTTCACAAAAGGATTCACATTTAAAGTAGCTCCTGTAGCTTCAAAGATTTGGACTGAAAATGAAAGATGCAGATCACGTGTTCATATCTAAGCATGCATAGAATCATAGAATCATAGACTATGAGGGTTCGAAAGGGACCTCAGGAGTTATCTAGTCCAACCCCCTGCTCAAAGCAGGACCAATCCCCAACTAAATCATCCCAGCCAGGGCTTTGTCAAGCCTGACCTTAAAAATCTCAAAGGAAGGAGATTCCACCACCTCCCTGGTAACCCATTCCAGTGCTTCACCACCCTCCTAGTGAAATAGTGTTTCCTAATATCCAACCTAAACCTCCCCCACTGCAACTTGAGATGCAGTAGTTATCAGAGAGGAAATCCATAGCAGAATCCAGGACAGATGACTTCGGTACAATGATCAAGACTTTTCTGAGAACAAACTCCCGCACAGCAGCCACAGTTCTATAGCAATGAGAAATTAACCACAACTCTACATTGTAATCAAGGATTTTAAAGCTCTTCAATTTCAGTAGGTGTTGGGCTGATTAACCACTTCAAACAGCAGGGTAGACAGTAGATCTGACTTAACCAGTCAGCTGAGTTTACCATCCACGTGGCTGAACTCAGGGGTGTGATCTGTATCACAGCCAACAGCAAATCTTAATGGCCCACAGGAGGCACTTCAACTAGAGGAGTGAAAAGGGAACCTTTCCCCAGCTGAGATGGCAGGAGCCATCATCTCCGCTGGGAGCTGCTCTTGCTGTGTTTTACACAGTGACCAAATACCATCCGGAAAACAATGAGAAACTTAATCCTTTCAAAATGACAGCTCTGCCACCATCAGAACATAGCAGCAAGCTCTGTCTTTAATTTAGTGTTCTGACATGATTGAAGTCTTTGAAATCTCACTGCTCACTTAGTTTCTGCTTGTCTTGCAATATTCCTAGGACGGCCTTGATATACAAGACAGATTTCCTTCAAGTTTCTTTTGCCTCTTTGTCATCATTTTGTATTGTTTATTCTAATAATGCTTCTAGTTGTTTTCCACTGTTTCCTATCATTGCTGCAGAAGACCTAGCTGAGAAAACTTTCCAATAGGCTTGCTATTTCCTAGGACAGTGTTTCCCAAACTTGGGACACTGCTTGTGTAGGGAAAGCCCCTGGCGGGCCGGGCCGGTTTGTTTACCTGCTGCGTCCGCAGGTCCGGCCGATCGCGGCTCCCACTGGCTGCGGTTCGCTGCTCCAGGCCCATGGGAGCTGCTGGAAGCGGCGGCCAGTACGTCCCTTGGCCCGCGCCACTTCCAGCAGCTCCCATGGGCCTGGAGCAGCGAACTGCGACCAGTGGGAGCCGCGATCGGCCGGACCTGCAGACACGACAGGTAAACAAACCGGCCCGGCCCACCAGGGGCTTTCCCTACACAAGCGGCGTCCCAAGCTTGGGAAACACTGTCCTAGGAGAACACCTTGGCCCTGGTCCTCATTGGTAGGCACTTAACTCCCATCAAACTCAGTGGATCTACAGGCTCTGTGAGTGAGTCTCCAGGATTCTTCCAATAGAATGGGCACCCACCAGCCAAAAAGAAGCTAGAGCTAAATGAATTATTTGTTCAAAATTATTTGTGAGAGAGACAAGCTTTCGAGCTTACAGAGCTCTTCTTCAGGTCTGGGAAATGTACTCAGAACGTCACAGCTAAATACACGGTGGAACAGATTGTTTAGCTTAAGTAGTTAACACACATTTCAAGGGATCTGTCAAGGTGAACTCTGATCAGACAGGCCACTTCACCTTGATTGGTCCCTTGAAATATGTGTTAGCTACTTAAGCTAAACAATCTGTTCCACCTTGTGTTTAGCTGTGATACTCAAGACTGCTCTACAGCAGGAAATTAAGGGCATGGCTACACTTGCAGATGTAGAGAGCTTTGAGTTAAACCAGCCTTCGTAGAGCGCAGTAGGGAAAGTGCTGCAGTCTGTCCACACTGACAGCTTCAAGCGCACTGGCATAGCCACATTTGTGGCACTTGCAGCGGCATTGGGAGCGGTGCATTATGGGCAGCGATCCCAGCATGCAAGTGACTGCAACGTGCTTTTCAAATGGGGGGGGGTGGAGTGTGACAGGGAGTGTGTTGTGTGTATGTGGCGGGAGAGAGAGTGGGTTTTGGGGGGGCTGAGAGCAGGTCAGCATGCTTTCTTGTAAGTTCAGACAGCAGCAGCCCCCCCCCCCCCCGCCTCTCTCTCACACACACACAGCATTCCACAGTAATGGTTGCTTTGTCTCGGAGCAGATAAGCAGCCGGCTGTCAGAAACGGAGCTTTCAAAGGGCACTTCCGCATTCCTGCAGCGATTCAAAACAATGAGAAGAGTGGCCACTTGACTTAAGGGGATTATGGGACGTTTCCAGAGGCCGATCAGAGCGCAGTAATGCAACACCTCGTTCACACTGGCGTCGCAGCGCTCTAGCGGGGGCGCATCAAATGTTATTCCTCTCGCCGAGGTGGCGTACCAGCAGCGCTTTAGCCGCTGAGTCAGAGCGCTCTACGTGCCTTGCCAGTGTGGACGGGGAGTGAGCTAGTGTGCCTGGGGCTGCTTTATTGCGCACTAACTCGCAAGTGTAGCCAAGCCCTAAGTTGGTACAACTGCATCACTCGGGGATATGAAAAATCCACCTCCTTGAGCAACGCATTTAAACAGACCTAACTCCCAATGTAGACAGCACTAGGTCACTGGAAGAACGCTCCCATCGACCTAACTACTGGCTCTTGGGAAGGTGGAATACCTGCGCCAATGGGAGAGGTTCTCCAACCGGTATAGATAGCATCCTCACTGAAATGCTGGTGCAGCTGTGCCGGTGCAGAGTTTTAAGTGCAAACAAGCCCATTTTCCAAATCTGAAAAAGAGCTCTGTGTAAGCTGAAAGCTTGTCTCTCGCACCAAAGCAAGTTGGTCCAATAAAAGATACTACCTCACACAATGATGAGCTGGTAAAATCTTAACAACCGGTTCCCTATAAAAAGTTCTGATTTAAGGGATGTGCCACAGTATGTATTTTTTGTACCAATAGGGTTACCATACGTCTGTATTTTCCCAGACGGCGATTTAAGAACCAAAAAGCCTGACATGTCTGGGAAAATACGGATGTATGTTAATCCTACCTAAAGTTCTTTTTTAAAAAGATGGGCCTGAACTAGAAATGAGCTCCGTTTCACATGTGTGGGTCCCCGCCACTCCCTGGGGGTGTGTGCACATGTGTGGGTCCCAGCTGCTCCCTGCCCCCCCTCATTGAAGCAGGTGTGCAGGGTTACTGCCCTGGGAACTGCAGGGCACCAGTGGCAGGGCCGGCTCTAGGCACCAGCAAAACAAGCTGGTGCTTGGGGCGGCACATTTTTAGGGGCGGCATGGCCGGTGCCAGAATGCCGCCCCTAAAAATGTGCCCTGGGCCGCCCTAGCTCACCTCCGCTGCTGCTGGCACGCGAAACAGCTGTTTCGCGCACCGCGGCCACTCGGGGTCTCCCCCTCCCTCCCAGGCTCTCAAACCTGGGAGGGAGGGAGGGGGAGATCCCGAGCGGCCGCGGCGGGCGAAACAGCCGTTTCACGCGCCACTGCTCCCCCTCCCTCCCAGGCTTGAGAGCCTGGGAGGGAGGGGGAGACTCCGAGTGGCCGCGGCGCGGGCACCGCTTCTCCCCCTCCCTCTTAGGCTTGAGAGCCTGGGGGGAGGAGGCCGGGCTGGGAATTTGGGGAAGGGGCGGAGTTGAGGCGGGGCAGGGGAGGTAATTAAAAACGGGGGGGGGCAAAATTGTTTTTGCTTTGGGCGGCATAAATGCTAGAGCCGGCCCTGCCAGTGGACATGGGGCTGGCTGCAGACAGGGGCATGGGGCAGGGCTAGCTGGAGGCAGGGGGTGCGACATGGGCTGGCTGCGACAGGGGGTGGTTGTGGGCAGGGGGTGCGACAGGGGCTGGCTGCAGAC